>NC_044400.1:6047243-6358243 GCF_006542625.1 Nomascus leucogenys | reverse complement strand
AATGTTGAAGGATAAACACCATCTCTCAATCTTGCAGAGATAAATCAGCTATCTGCATGTGCTTGTGCACAATCTTCAGGCAGTCACATACATTATATGCAGGGTGGCACACTGGGCACCAGCTACAGGGGCCAGGGAGAAGTCCATGGAGTGCTAGTGCTAGCAGCATGAATGGGCTAGCTGGGGGGTAGAGGGTCTATTCTACAAGGTCTACGGGCACACTTCTTGGTGTAGTTTGTGAGGAGATTTATAGAAACTATGGCCCTTTACTGAGTTCTGCACCCCATTGCTGTGATTCCCGAACCTTCTTCCCTGCTCCTAGCCATACCACATTTCTGGGGAAGTTGGGTGCTCACTGTGTAGTCACTTCTCCCATGGAGGAAGTCAAGAGCCAAAGGGGTCTCACTGAGCTGTGCCACATTGGTGAAGAGGGGATGTGGGTAAAGTAAAACTTTTCTTCTTATCCTTTTCAATACACCTATTCTTGCATTTGTTTTTACTCCAACAGGTGGTGGGGCTTCTTCATTAGATTCCCAGTCTCTACAAAGGTGTTCTCCTCTGAGAGTGGTTGTCAAAATTATTTGCTCTGTGGGAGGATAAGAATAGAAAACTCGTATTCCTTTGTCTTGACAATGTTCAGCACTTTAATTATGTCAACATATTGCCTTCTGGCTTGTGTGTTTCTAAAGAGAAAACTGTTGTAATTATTATTTTTTTCTTCTATGTGTAATAACCCTCTCCCATACTAGCTGACTTTAATATTTTTGTTTGTTTGTTGTATTCAGTAATTTCAATATGACAAGTTGAGGAGTGGTTATGTTTTGGGAATCATCATCGTAGGTATTCTCTGAGCTTCTTCGATGTGTGGTTTTGTTTCTGTAATTAAATTTTGAGTATCCCAGCCCATTTAAAATATTTCTTACCTCTTTCTCCTTCTTTTTTATCTTTCTGGAATCAATTGCTTACATATTAAAGTATATGATAACATCGCACAGATCTTGGATATTGTGTTTCAATTTTATTTTCACCGTTTTCTCATTCTTCTCTTTGTATTTTTGTTTGAGTAATTTCTATTGAACTATGTTCAAGTTCACTTATTCTTTACTTAGCTATTTAATTCTACTTATTAGCTGACTGGGTAAATTTTACATCTCTTTTTCTGTATTTTTATTTAGAGTACTTCCATGTAATTGTCTACCAGAGTCTTCATGTTTCTATTGAGATTACCCTTCAAATTTTTCCTTTTATTTAACTTTTAGAGTGTTTAATATATTAATCATAGTTATTTTAAATTACCTTGGCCATATCTTATGGTTAACATAATTTGAAAAGACAACTAGGTGAACTTTCATAAACATGGTATGCAATTAAAAATTAAATGTGTAAAGCTGAATAAGCAAAGTTGTTTCCAGTGTTTTAAAATATAGTTTAAGAATCAATAATGTGCCCCAGTGTAGCACAATCAATAGAAAGAATAAGGAATGTGAAGAATATGTCTTACAAAAGAAATGATGTCCAAAGAAAGAAAAGATGAACATTTAGTTGGACTCTATCTTAGCTGGTTCAGCAGTAAATTTAACACTTTAACCCTGACTAATTCACTAATTCCTTATAGCTTTCTATTGTTTTAAAATGTACAATAAACTTCATAGCCATGTGAGGTAAATTAGACAGGTTATAGTTCATATTCAATCTGTCTACTACCCTGTGGAGAGATTCTAGGCATGGACAATTCCAAAATTAACTTCCTTACATCCTACTATTTCCTGAAACATCCACTGTGTTTCTTCCCATATTATCAATTTATTAAAGGAGTAGGTTATATTTAGTTCTTCATTTCAATGCATTTTTTAAATTTTAAAGCTATCTGTTTAGCACACATGCATACACACACACAAACACATATCTTCTAGATATGCTTGTAGGTTCTATATTGGTGAGCAAAACAGAAGAAGGTCTTATCATCATGTTGTTATGGTCCAGAAATAAACAAATTAAAAAAAACCCAGCAATTTAGCATATTGCTGATAGGAGCCATAATAGATGTAGCTAAGTATGTCTACCTCTTCCATTGTAATCTGGGCTTGGCTTACCACTTTGGTAAAGGTGTTTTTCAGTAGGTCATCAACAATCGCCCTCTAAGTAAACCAATGTGTTTAAACATTTTACCCTGATTTTGTTATGGCACTCACAGTATTTAATTGTTTTCATCATCTTTTTATTATTGAACTGTTCCTGGATCCTTCAAATAATTCATTAGTTTGTGATTAAAATACATGTAGCATGCATGATACAAATATTTAATCAATACACAAATACAAGTGTTTACTCATGTTTGTGCACACATATATGCTTTTTATTTACACAATTGCTGAACTCAGCCCCTTTATTTCTATTATTCCTTTTTTTCTCATTCTGTTTATTTTTGCCATTCCATTAATTAATTTTGCTATTAACTATTAGCAATGCAGAAAAAGCAGGAAGCAAAACTCTCTTTTACAACTGCCTTCAGTACTAAGAAATGACTTCAGGGAGAAGTATAGAGCTATAATCTTACCACTATATTATGACTTTTATAAATCTTATGTATATATATAAAACATTGTATGTACATATATGCTTAAATACTGCCCATTAGATGCATCCTTAAAACTATTACATCATTTTATCTATCTATGAAGTTTTAGTATAGTTTCCGTAAAAATATTTTCTTTACCAAGAAGATTGTACAGAAAGGTTAATGCTTTGTAGGTTATTATTTGATGTTCCATGCCTTAGGTTGACATGCTATATAATATACATGTATAATTATAATTGCATGATATAACTTGGAAATTTGATTATAAAGCTAACATTTGTCTTTGTATTGGGAAAAGTAAGGACTTGACCTGTCTATAAAAGTGTTTCTCAAACTTATTTTTTATTATATCCCCCTAAGAAACTCTTTAAAATATTTTTTCCCAATCCCCATCTCATACAAATTTACTATCAGAAAATACTCCATATCTTTTTGTGTAGTGTGGCCCTTTGGAGGGCCACAAAGCTTTGAAATATCCATACATTTTTTTATAGCCCAAGAGTTCATTTTTGGCCCCTTGGAGGTTATAATTCCCATATAGAGAAATCGTGGTTTATAAGGTCAACTCATCATGGTTGACCATGGTACTACATTTTTTGTTGTATTTCATTCAGAAAATCAAATTTAAAACAATTAAGAAAGCTTTGGTTACAAATTAGATGAATTTTTAAAATAAACTACTTCAGATTTTAGTTTGTCTGAAATTTTTATTATATCATTCTCATTATATAGTCATAATAATTTAGTTCTATAGTAAGTACTTTTTTAGTTATATAATCTTGTGCCATAGATCCGTGACACTAAATTGTATATACATACAATTATATGTTAGTGTGTATATATATACATATATATAGAGAGAGAGTTACTTATTCCCTTACACAGTAGTTTGAGATTTCATTACAGCCCTAATTTGTGAAGAAATTAATTAGACAGCATGGAAACAGATTATGCAAAAAAGAAAGTTTTAACGTAAGTAGAAATAGAGGAGGTATTCAATAAGTCAGGAAAAACAAATAAGTTAGGGCAACAATGTAACTTTGGGAATTGTCCCGACATTGACACTCAATAATAAACTCATTTTGTTGAAATGATTACAGTGCATTTGGGAAAAGGTATATTCTCGATATAATCTTAAAATTGTAATAATATGATCAGTACATCTGGAAAATAACAGTGAAAATTAAACTGAACTTCGTCTGGATATGGCAATTTTTACACGGCTCTGTCAAATGTCAGGCTTCCCTCTCCCTCACCAATTTCAAAAATGTTTCACCATGATTTCAAACAGTGAATCATTCCACCCTGTGCCAACCATCTGTTTTTGTCTGCCCCCTCATTGACTCAAATTAGATGATGGAGGGCGGGGCAGGTTCTCAAGAGCAGCCATTAACACTGAAGAAGAAAGATTCTGGCAGCAGACTTGCCATTGGAAATTATGGACCACTAAAACTGGCAAGAAGAAACTTACAGACAGAGCACTTAAGAGTAAAATAAAACTATGAAAAAGACGGGTGTGGAAAAAATTAAAATATAAAAAGACCAGCTAATCAATAGAAAAATAAATTACAAGACAAAATTCAAAAACTATCAGATACCAAAGAGGCTAAAAAGGGTAAAACTTGTCTGAAAAATATGATAAAGAAACATTAGAAAAGAAGCCATATATGACAGAAAATCTCGTGCTTATGAAATGTCTTGCCATATTTTATATTTAAATATGCTCTCTGGATTAGTATTTGCATTTGTGAAAAGATATGTGAGAAAAATAATTATTACCAATTTCTTTTGTATTGGCACACGTTTGAAGAAAAAGAGAACAATCAAATGGAATTATGTACGTGGAATATGGACATACTTCAGGAAAATTCTCTTATTTTTATTTATTTATTTATTTATTTTTTTGAGATGGAGTCTCGCTCTGTCACCCAGGCTGGAGTGCAGTGGCGCAATCTCAGCTCACTGCAAGCTCCACCTCCCGGGTTCACGCCATTCTCCTGCCTCAGCCTCTCCGAGTAGCTGGGACTACAGGTGCCCGCCACCACGCCTGGCTAATTTTTTGTATTTTTAGTAGAGACGGGGTTTCACCTTGGTCTCGATCTCCTGACCTCGTGATCCGCCCGCCTCGGCCTCCCAAAGTGCTGGGATTACAAGCGTGAGCCACCGCACCAGGCCAGGAAAATTCTTATGGATAACACAATAGGATGAAACTTAACAGGACATGGTAACAATTAATTTTTCTGATAAAAAACTAATATTCATTTCGTTTGAAGGAATAAATGTTTTAAAATCCAAATGAAGAGAATGAAGCAACTAGAAAAATATTTTCTGTCCTCCAAAATCACGCAGAAAGTTGCTAAAGCCAGCCCATATTCTAGGGCAGGGAACTTAGATTTTGCATCTTGATAGGAGATGTGTAAAATCATTTGTAGACCTATTGTACAAGCACCATAATGATAAGCACATTTTCAATATAAAATTATATAATAGGCATCAAGCTTAACAAGAGGTTGGCCAACCAGAACAGTTTTCCTAGGACTGAGGGGCTTCCTAGGATGTTAGAATTTCAGTACTAAAACTGGGAAAGTCTTAGATAAACTCCAGGGAGTTGGCTATGCTGCAATTACTCTGACAACACTAAAAATGGGAACATGAGGTAGAGAAGTATTAAAGTCCTCACAGTTAAAGTACGCATAAGTCCTAACACAGTATACTTCATGGAAAACTACAAAAAAGATATACTTTATAAAATGATTGATTTCTGGTCAAATAAATTGAAGAAACTTTAGTCACATTATTTCTCCCTAGAGACTTAGATAATTAAGTCTGGCATCATACAAATATCTTTGATTGACAAATTTTTTTTCCACATAAAAGTTGTTAAATAGACCATATTTTGGAAAACGATAAATGAAATACAAGCAAACAATGCCATGAAATGTCTATTTGTACAAATACAAACTTATTAATATGGAGACGTACTCAAAGATCAGAACACGTGAGAGATTAAAAAGCACAGCGTTGTTGAATATGCATGCTTTGTGAGTTTCCTACCTGACTACTTTGATTTTAGGTATATAAGGATTGTATTCGTTCAGGTGGAGATTGAAATACATAGTTAAGTCAGGAATTTCCAGAAATAAAGCCAATTTTGTTTTAAATAAAATAAAGTAACAGACACCCAAGCTTAAATTATCTGGCTAAATGTCTGTGTGGGGAAGTTCACACATCCTCCTCACTTTCTGCTTCACTCTAATCAGAACCATTAGTCTTCTCATCTTTTGAATATCAAATTCACCTGCAGTGGAAAAATACAGGAATATTAAAGTTTCTTTTGTCAAAACATAAAGTACAGTTTGAAAATCATACTATAGCTCTCTTGAAGGCCATTTTATTCATTGAAGAACAAAATCAGGTTTAATAATTTTCTAGATCAATCTTTCTGAAATTTATTAACAAGACTTTAGAATCATTTAAATCAAAATATGAAACAAAGTTTTGAGGGAAAATAACTAAAAGATTCATGGTTTTTCTTTCTGTTTTAATTCAGGAGAATTGTAGCGTTTAAGTCCTTCAATGAACCAAAATACATAACTTAGTAATTCTAAAACTGGAATGCAATATGATGTCATAACAAGTATCCAAGAATGGAGAGTTAGAACATCTGATTTTGGGATCTTTTGCTGCAGTAACTGTTTGGAATGATTTGAGGAAATATAAGTCTCTCATAACCTCAGATTTCTCATCTACAAAATAAAGAATGATTTCTTGGCCAGGCACGGTGGCTCGTGCCTGTAATCGTAGCAATTTGGGAGGCTGAGGCGGGCGGATTGCCTGAGCTTAGGAGTTCGAGACCAGCCTGGGCAACATGGTAAAACCCCGTCTCTACTAAAATACAAAAAAAAAAAAAAAATTAGCCAGGCGTGGTGGTGGGCGCCTGTAGTCCCAGCTACTAGAGGCTGAGGCAGGAGAATCACATGAACCCAGGAGGCCGAAGTTGCAGTGCACCTAGATGGAGCCACTGCACTCCAGCCTGGCAATACAGCTAGACCCCATCTCCAAAAAAAAAAAAAAGAAAAAGATTTCCTTCATGCAAATTATCGAAGTTATTGTATGTATAAAATGAGATAGTATTTGTGAAATAATATTTTAAAAATAAAGCCTGATTTACGATACTGCTATAACTAGGGATCAGTTTGTACTGAGAGCACATCATTCATTCTGATAATCATCACCATTTATGAAATAGTTTGCCATTACCTGATTTTATGCTAAGCACTCCATTATTTAATGCTGACAGCAGTTTGGTTGAGAGCGGGATTACTTTCATTTTACAGTTGAGGAAACTGCAGATCAGAGTTAGACATTTCCCAAGATCACACATCTATCTTGTCAGGAGGAAGCAAATGTGCTTGTTCTGGTCCCACTATGTTACATAGCATCTCAAAGACCCCAGTTAACAGATTTTGCCCTTGGTATTAAGAAGTTCTTGAAGATCTATTGTAACAGGCCTAAAAAATATCC
Organism: Nomascus leucogenys; assembly: GCF_006542625.1. NCBI lineage: Eukaryota > Metazoa > Chordata > Mammalia > Primates > Hylobatidae > Nomascus > Nomascus leucogenys. The sequence continues at coordinate 6,351,141 of NC_044400.1, read as the reverse complement.
TTACGCAATACCGGTAGCTACTTATATTAAGTACTATTCTTTAAGAAGGAGTTTTTTAAATTGAGCTGGAGTATCTGTCATCCTTGTGTTTGACATTTTTCATGCATTATTAAATTTATTTCATTCAACAACTCAGCTAAGGAGATATCACTTTCATGGTGCAGATGAGGAGACTGAAACTCAGACTGGCTAAAAATTTGTCTAAAAACGTGATAATTATTTCAGGTCAGAACTAATTTTTTTTTTTCTTTTTTTTTTTTTGAGACGGAGTCTTGCTTTGTAACCCAGGCTGGAGTGTAGTGGCACTATCTTGGCTCACTGCAAGCTCCGCCTCCCAGGTTCACGCCATTCTCCTGCCTCAGCCTCCCGAGTAGCTGGGATTACAGGCACCCGCCACCACGCCCTGCTAATTTTTGTTTCTGTGTTTTTAGTAGAGACGGGGTTTCACTGTGTTAGCCAGGATGGTCTCAATCTCCTGACCTCGTGATCTGCCCACCTCAGTCTCCCATAGTGCTGGGATTACAGGCGGGAGCCACCGTGCCTGGCCGTCAGAACTAATTATTAAACCTAAGTTCCTGTATTATTGATTTTGTGTGATACACTGCCTTCTACTTTCTACACTATATTTGAGGTAAGTATTTCAGGTAAGTTACTGAAATTCTGGATAAAAGTTCTTTTCGTTACCAGAGCTAAAGGGATATTATTGCTGAAGCAAGTGTTGTAAATCTAAAATCTCGAAAAGCCTAAGTACTTTCTTAGCAGTTTACCAGAAGGCCCGTCAGGTGCTGACAATCAATTGATAATCATCCAATAAGATCAATAAAGATTAAAAAGGAGAAAAACTCCATCCAAAACAGCTGCTTCAAATTTCCATACCTAAATGTAATGGTAAGACTCATCTTTCTAATGACTGCAATTCTGCAACTTTTACTTTGCCTTCTATTGACGCAAGTTCTACTTGGAGCCAAGGGATTTATTCATAAAATGGAAGAGGTAGGAAGTTTCACAGTGAAATATTTCTGACCTTTATTTTTTTTTTCCAATACAATTTTCTATTGTATTGGTCTCCCTAAAAATTTGCCTTAGTTTATCCTGGTATCACAAAATACCTGAGACTAGAAAATTTATAAGTAATAGAAATTTGTTTCTCATACTTCCAGAAGTTTGTAAGTCCAAGATCAAGGTACTGGCAGGTGGTGTCTGGCAAGGACCTTCTTGCTATGTCCTTACATGGCAGAAAAGTGGAAGAGAGTGAACGACCCATTTCCTCAGATTTTTTATACAAGCCCTAATTCCATCTACGAGGGCTCTGCCCTCATGCCTTTATCACTTCTGAAGTCTCCACCTCTGAGTACTCTCACATCAGTAATTATGTTTCAATATATAAATTGTTGGGGGCACATTCAGACCATAGCATTTGCTTCTCATTCATATTGCTCTTTTGGTATGGCTTGCCAGAAATTCAATGAAAATTGAATTTTGATTAATCTGTGGATTAATTTTCTGGAAAGCACAAGTTTGGTTAATATTAAGGTAAGTCAAAACAGAAAAGTAGTTTTTCAAAAGAAAAAAATAAGAAAAAGGAAAAACAGACAAAACTTGACTGTTAAACTCAATTTTCATGTCTTGAATGTGGCCAGGTATAATCATAATGTGACACCACAGTTAGTGTGCCTACAATTGCATTGTATTCAAGAGAGGAAATATACAACTTGATTTGTGTGTGCCCAATGAAGCTATAGGACTATGTGACACAGTAACCAGAGCAGAGCCTTCCAAAGTATATCCCATGGAAAACAAGAAAGGAATGTCCATTTGGGAGAAAGTTGGGCTGGAGGTGGTAACAATTCAAAGTTTCATGTTTCTACTTTATGTGGTTTTTTTTCTGGCTTTTATTTTTGAGACAGGGTCTTGCTCTGTTGCCCAGGCTGGAGTGCTGTGGTGCAAACACAGCTCACTGTAGCCTTGACCTCCCAGACTTAAGCAATCCTCACATCTCAGCCTCCCAAGTAGCTAGGACCACAGGAGCACATAGTTTATGTAGTTTTGCTGATTCAATTTTTTCCTTCTACTCAAAGAAAGGTAAAAAATATCCCAGTATATCCATGGAAAGTCTACTATATGCCAGAGACTTCTCTCTCAGTTAATCACTAGAACAACTCTTGTCAGTTTGGCAATATTATTTAATTGTACCAATTTTACTGAAAAAATTAAAGCTCAGAAAAATAAAAAGAAGCTTTCCAAGGTCACACAGCCAATCATGTCAATTCTGGGACTTGGAATTTTTATCTAGCATTGATTTTTCTACCGAACATTTCAAAAGCAAGTCAGGCATTATAAATTAAATTAGCAACAACTGCTCTTAGAATGTTCCAACTGCATATATGCATGCAAATAGGAATTATATGTGTGTTTGTGTGGGGTTGTATACACATTATGTGTGTGTATGTGTGTGTGTTCTGTATTTTCTATTATTTTTGTATATATCAAGGAGCAGAAGTATCCTGTGCTTTTCTTTTAGGGAATCATGGTTTCACTGAAACAGGGGATTATGTGCTCCGCATCACAGCCAAGCTTTTGGAAGAAATATTACAAACATAAGAGTGGGCAGTGGCAACCACTGAGAAAAGAAAGCAAGATGTACCCATGGGAGCTACACTAAAAAGAGAAAAGGAGCCACGGGGAGTCTTTGTGGATATGAAAATGGGCCCCGAGCTTGAGGGTAGCAAACTCTCTGCTAATAGCTTGTACTTACTAATATTTCCTACAGTTTGAATATGTATATTAATAAAATAATTCAAAAGGCTAAATATTTATTTTATCAACCCAATTAGAGAGAGATGTCTATGAATTTGTCAAAATACATTTAATGGAATGGTAAATTTCTGGAAACAATTGTCACATAGTGCCAAAATGGGAGTCTGTCTTTATCAGTTTCAATTCTTAAAGCTTCCTCAATGAAAAAACCCTACCAACATCACCAAATGTAACCTGTAAGTTTAATAAGCATCACTTCTGATATAATCAAAGCATAACTTTTGTTTATTTGTTTATTACGGTCTCCCATTATTTATTTAAAATGTATGTAATTGGGCCCTGTTATCCTTCTCTTTCCTCTAGTTAAAAACTAAACAGGTCCATTTTCTTGTTGTGTTTTTCACATGACTCGTTTAAAAATGTTCTTAAGTCCCCTTGAAGTGAAACTATCATTAAACTTAATTTAGTGCAGGTAGAGAAAGGTATGGCCTTTTCTCTCTCCCCCTTTTTACCTCCTTTCTGACTCCTAGCTGCTGTTTTACAAAAACAATGAGTCTAAGCCGGTACCAGAACAGAGGAAATTGGTAAATCAGGAAAAGATTTTATCTGGCTGATGATGTATACTCTTGTACGGTAGCTTCATTATCTCAGCCATGAGGGTATAGGAGTGGACCCATTCTCTAATGCCAAATTCATAGACTGTCCAGCTCCCTGGGGGGCATCTCTGTTTATGACCCTCCTCTGTTCATTTTACACATATGCTTGCTCTGGAAGTCTCATGACATTCTTTGGCAGAACTTAAAAAGGCTCTAGCCTAGCAATCTCGCTTCCCTGTGGCTCACATTTAGTCCATTGGAAATATTTTTTGCCCTAGTAAACTCTGAGATCCAAGCATATTCTAAGTCTCTATTCTGTGGTCAATAGTTGCTACTGCTATTTTAGGTATAAGCGAGTACTCTGGGCCATCCAACACCAGGGAAAGCACTTTTTTTTTTTTTTTTTTTTTTTTTTGAGACAGAGTCTTGCTCTGTCACCCAGGCTGGAGTGTAATGGCTTGATCTCGGCTCACTGCAAGCTCCGCCTCCCGGGTTCACGCCATTCTCCTGCCTCAGCCTGCTGAGTAGCTGGGACTACAGGCACCTGCCACCACGCCCAGCTAATTTTTTGTATTTTTAGTAGAGATGGGGTTTCACTGTGTTAGCCAGAATTGTCTCGATCTCGGCGTCCCAAAGTGCTGGGATTACAGGCGTGAGCCCCCTGCGCCCAGCCAGGGAAAGCATTTTGTGGTTTCAGGGATCCCACTAAGCTCTCTCCCCTAGATTTGTGAGGTAAGATTCAAATACTGCTTGAGAAGGTAAGATTCAACTGCCACTTCGGGAAGTGTTAATGAAATTCACAGGACGGCAAGGGCTCTCTAAAGGAATCTCTTTGTGTTCAGATGCCTCTAAGGCTCTGATCCAACAGCAGGGTCTAAGAATTGTGGAACAATATTTTGATTATTTTTCTTTCACAATTTTTTTGTTGGGATTTGCACATACTATCTAATATTAATATCTATTTTGTGGGTGACAACCTTGTACCTAAAGTCAAAATAGTTTAAATTTTACAGTATGTTACATAATAAAACATACTTCCACATGATCAACACGACTTTCAAAATGTTCGTGATATACTTCGTCCACTTGAATATTTCCAAGAAATTCAAGTCAATTGGTCTGACACAGGCTAAAGTGGGTTGACCTCCCAATAGAAGACACCAAAGTCATCTCAGGATAGCTTTGTTTTCTGAAGTATTATAATTATTTATTTCAGCATCTGTTTTTATCCACTGTTCTGAAAGCTCTTTGAAGACAGGAAATATGATTTTTAAATGTCTATATCACATGGCTTATCACTATATCTGTTGCATAGAAAGTTTACCACATAATTGTTGAAAAAATTAAACTTAAAAATCCTTACCAGTTCAGAAACAAGAATAATCATTTATTGACTGTGAGCCCCGTTAAAATCTAACATAGCACATAGTGTAATATAATGGTCAGAAGTGAGAGTAAATCTTCTTATGCTAAATCTGCCAGTGATTGGGGCAAACAACTAACAGTGAACAATTCCTGGTGTGTTTTATTTAAATTCTCCATAAATCCTCCTTCCACTATTTCACCACCAAAACTTTCTATACAACTCAGCCTTCTTATGATATAGATGGAAAGGTACAAGAATACAGAGAAGCCTATCAGATTCTTGTTTTAAGTTTCTTTGTAGACATTAGTTAACTTATAACTTATACCTTGCAAGAGCTAGGCTAAAGATGGGGGTTAAAGAGTTATTTTATAATAGTAGTATTTTAGTTTAACATTAAAAATCGGGAAATAGAGTTTAAATCAGAAACCATAGAGGAAAAGGAGACTACAGAAGAAATAAGGGTATAAGAGAACCTTTCTGGACACTATAAAAAGAGACAAAAATTTGACCAGATGGCAGGGGAGGAAAAATTGGAGAGGGTACATATAGGGATAGAAGGAGGCTGAGTGTCTAAGAGGGTGTGCAAAACCCCATCCTTCTGGGCCAAGCCCCAGAGATAAGTGCCAAGGCCCCAGGAGGAGTTGGGGGATGCCTGAGAAGCACAAGCATTGGCTGGCTTCCCATGTTAAATCCTAGGTAGCTTGGTGCTTCAGAGAGACATAATGATGGGGGAGATGGCTGAGGCTAGGACCCCAAAGGGCAGCATAGCAGGATCCCACAACCTGCAATGTGGAGCAGAAAAAGCACAGTCTCTGAGTCCCTAGACAGCAGGCAGGAGACTCCAAGGGAAGCAGCATTTTTACTGTAGTCCTTAAAGTTTAGGCACAGATGACTCTGAGAGACTAGCGAGGCTCTAACCACTGAGGAATATAGAGGACTAGCTATTAACTCAGCGACTGCAATGGAGACAGAGACTCATGCTCGAAGACTGCAGGACAGCTAGCATATCAAAGGGCACCCTGAAAAGGTACCCTTTCACAATGCCAGAGTGACATCTCTGTCTTCCAGGAAATTGGGTCATTTCTGGTAGAAACAGCAGATGGGAAAAATAAGGAATCCTCAACTGATTGTACACCTACCCAATTTTAAACTAGAAGTGGCTCAGTTCCAGAATTAACTTTTTTTGTTACTACTAGTCCTTAAGAACTAAGCTAAGTGCTGTATAGAAAAAATAAATTAATTTTAATGTTTTAAACCTGAATTTTGTGAACTGCCAAAAATGTGGAATCAGTATGCCCATTGCACTGGCTATGAAAATTTTTGCAAACTCTCTGTTTTTATTTCTGCATAGTTAGAAGAGGACACAACTAGAGTAACCACACACATTTTTCTTTCACTCTTTGAAATGTCCCAGTTATGGTTATCTTACATTAATAACAAAACAACTCATAGAACAATGTTTAGCTCTGAAAATGCAGATAAGCTTTTAGTGTAATACCATTGTTTTCTAAGCACTCAAAAATTATTATTGTTTTCTTCTTCTTTTCTTTTTTTTTTTTTTTTGAGACAGGGTCTCACTTTGTCACCCAGGCTGGAGTACAGTGGTGTGATTTCAGCTCACTGCAACCTCAACCTCCTGGATCAAGTTATTCTTCTACTTCTGCTTTATGAGTAACTGAGACCACAGGCATGTGCCAGCACCCCAGCTAATTTTTGCATTTTTTTGTAGAGACAAGGTTTTGCTGTGTTGCCCAGGATGGTCATGACCTTCTGGGTTCAAGTGATGTGCTCACCTCTCCCTCCCAAAATGCTGGGATTACAGGCATGAGCCATTGTGCCCGACCCCCATTATTATCATTTTTAAGCAACATATTGAGGTAAAGAAAAAAGGTTTAAAAATGCATCAAATTTCTTCAATAGTGGCAAACTCTTGATTCCTTAGGTGAACTTTGAGCAACATGAAAGCAATCAACTTCTCTCCTGAAAGATAGCTCTCAACAGACTTGGTGGAGCGGGGCATTTCTACCTTAATTTAAGAAAATATTAGAAAATATAAGACCTAGAATATCCTGATTTAGTATTTGAGAACATTTTCCTATAGCTGAATCACGATTGCAAGCAATAAGTTTATTGTTTAACCATCAGTATGAGGAAATGCAAAAACTAATATGTACTTTAAACTAAAGATAATCTGGATTGACTTGAGGTGTCCTGCTAAAAAGATGTATCATAGTTGCGTAAGGAATTAGGAAAAACATCTGTACATCATCTCTACAAGCTTTCTCATCTAGATTTCCCTTCTCACAGTGCATCCTTTTCTTAGCTAATGAATGACAATGGGTTGAAAGCAAAGGCTCTTTCAATGAATGGAAAGCCATTATGAATCAGAAAATTGTAAAAAAGAGAGAAAATGAACTACTCTGAGAGCCCATACAATTTTAGGAGACAAGTGTAGAATTTCTCTTCTGGTGAGGCAGGGTGGTAGAGTGAAATTAGGCAAATAGGCATCCAATTAACCATCAACAAATATGTGTGCCAAAATGCCAGGCAAGGAGCACAGTCACATGCAAAACCCAGGCTCAGTGCCTAATTCTATCCACTTCACAGAATAAAAATGACTCTATTTCTGTAGTCTGCACTGATCTTCACATAAGGATTTCATCCTGGAAATCTATTGCTCTATATAAGCTTTTGGCAATTTCATCTAGACCCAGCTTCAATTATCACCTCTGTGGGAATGACTCCTGCTGCTACTCATTCTTCCTTTGTGTTTATATAAAATCTTAGGTTCTTTTGAAGATCACCCCCTTCAGTCATGCCACTATCTCCATCTTTTTGTCTTTGTCATCTGTAGGACTTGGTCTCCTTGAAGACATTACCCATCCAGTTTTTATCTCTATCGTGACTCATACGATCATCTTATGTGTCTTTATTGCCCAGTGTCACATCATTTAATGACATTCACCTCTCCGTTGATCCAGTCTTTAACACAAGCCCACTATTTGTAACAGTCTAAAATCCTACTCTCAAATCACAGCCTGTAAGATTACTGAGAGCAGAATCCATGTTGAAACCACTTTTGCAACAATTATAACTGAGGAAATAATGACAGTGAAGGAGATCACACCTACTGACTCCATCTTCTTTCTGACCTTTAAGCTGTCCTTGTTCATTCCTGGGCATAAGCTGAACTAACCTAGAGAAGGAACTTAGTTTATGGGTGACTCTGAAACAAAATTGATAATAGCCCTTTCCTGAAAAGACCCCCTTCTTGCTTTGGGTCAAGTTTGCCTTTGTAGGACTAACAAATTAACTACAAGATTAGAAATTATGATTTAGGGGTCATGTAGCCTCTGGCTGTAGGAGTCGGAACCTCCCCAAATTGCTCCTGGAGATAACATCACTATTGTAAAACCTAAGATTAGTGCTTGAGATATTTCACAGACCCTGCAGTCAATGGATAAGCTGACACCACCCAGACTAGTAATCTGACTCAATCAGTTCTGCAATCCTGCCCAGGAAGAGAAGACAGCAAGAAAACCTCACTTCAACTCCCCTGTGATTGATTCCATCTCCAACCTGGCCAATCAGCACTCCCCACTTCCGAAGCCCCTACCTGCCAAATTATCTTTAAAAACTCCATTTCTGGAATGCTCTAGGAGACTGATTTGAGTAATAATAAAACTCTGGTCTCCTGTACAGTTGGCTCTGCCTGAATTACTCTTTTTCCATGCAATTCCCCTGTCTTGATAAATTGGTTCTGTTTAGGCAGCAGGCAAGGTGAACCCACTGGGCAGTTACAAATTTGGGAGCTCCTCCAGGATTGCTGTTGGGGATACCTGCCTGTGGTTTGGTAACCCAATTCCAGCAATGGATTAAGAGGCCAGCCCAAGTGGCGGCCTTGTTTTGTTGGACTGGACGCTGACTCTAACAATGTCTCTACCAGTGGGGCCTTGCCAACCCAATGTGCATGGATTTAATTGTCGTGGAGAAATAGCCCTGGGGAGACACCCCATACCTGTAGCTCTATCACAGGGTATTTGTCTGTAGCCAGAGGGTGCGGTGTCTTTCAGTAGTTCCATTATGTGGTGACCCATTCTGTGAGTATCCTAGGCACTGCCAATGACTCCTTCCCTCTCCTGATTAGTTCCGTAGCCCCGTTCATTGTGGGGTGTCTGTCTCAGTTCAGCTCCTTCAGGGGTTTCAGCTGAACCTGCCCAAATTGCTCCTGGGGATAACAACATTATTGTAAAATCTAAGAGTAGTACTTGAAATATTTTGCAGACCCTGCTCTCAGTGGATAATTGGACACAACCCAGACCAGTAATCTGACTCAACCGGTTCTGTGATCTCACCCAGGAACAGAAGACAGCAAGAAAACCTCACTTCAACTCCCACTATGATTCCATCCCCAACCTGACCAATCAGCACTCCCCACTTCCTGAACCCCTATTCACCAAATTATCTTTAAAAACTCCAATTCCTGAATGCTTGGGGAGACTGATTTGAGTAATAATAAATCTCTGGTCTCCTGCACAGCTGACTCTGCCTGAATTGCACTTTCCCTATTGCAGCTCCCCTGTCTTGAGAAATCAGCTCTGTCTAGGCAGGGGACAAGGTGAACCCACTGGGCAGTTACAAATTCTAACCTTTCATTGTAGTTTTCAAAAGATTTTTTTCCAAAATCATAATTTTAGAATGAAACACTTCCCACCCCCAAACAGCACTTAACTTTTCTTTATTTTAACTCTCTGTGCAGATTTTGATGCCCCCTTTTCTTACTTTGTGTCCTTGTCATCTTTTGAAATGATTTCCCAAATGCTCTACTGTTAGTGTCTCATTCAAGTCTCTGTTTCTAATATAAGTCTCAATTCTAGGCCATTTATTCAGTTCTGTAACGATCAATTCAGTTGTTTCTACTTTATAGGAATTGTGCCCACAGCAATAGCATTATTCTGGGCATTATGTAATTCTCTGTGGATTTAATATTAGTTTGGAGAAAGATTCATCCTTGCCACACACATCAATATCAGAAAGGAACTGATGCCTGGTAAGAGCCTGCTCTGCCAACACTGGGCAATGCACATATATTAAGCCATTTAGTTCTCCTGAAAACCATCCCAGATTGATATTATTACCCACACTTCAAAGAAGTGGAAACTGAGAAGTTAAGTGTTTTTCACATAAATACAGGGTTAGTAAGGGACAGAATTGGAATTTGATCAATGCTGTATAAAACAATTCTGCCCTCCAAAGATTAAAAAAAAATAAAAAATGATGTGGTGATTCTCTGTGGAAAGGTAAGTACAAATGTTTTTATTTCTCAAGTTAGGAAACTAAAGTACATAGAGGATGTAACCTGACACAGCCATGCAGTCAACTATATGTTCCAGTGTGTGCTTGTACTCATTTATTTCAAATTAAGCCACTTAAATGAAATATGTTAAATCACATACATAAGTAAACAAAAGATGTAAGTTTGAAGTCCATGGATTTTCTAAATAAAATCTCACAGTTGTACTGTGTAGGCTTCTATGGACTATTGTCCACTGAGAGTGATCTAGTCACTGAAATTTCTCAATGGACTAACATCATATAAACAAAAACTCTGGGCTTTATGCTGCCTCCGATTCATTTTTGATATTATTTATTTAGAACATTCAATGTTTCCTTTCTCCTTGGAGACATCTGACTTCAGACCCAGTAGTTCCTCCCCTAGGCAGAGTCAGGAAATCTATATAATACTCTGTAAAGCATTGTACACAAGAGACATAACTTCAGGCAAATGATTTTAGGAAACCAGATCATCAAATGGGCACACAAAAAATAAATCATCCCAACACTTCAAAATTCTTCCTGAAGATTAATCCTCCGGCTTCACAGTTGTAAGTCAATTTCCAAAGGTAAATGCTCCTGGATAAGATATAAGATCTAGCTTACAACCTTGGGATAAAACTGAGAAAGGTTGAAAACACGGGGGTAGTCTCTGGTCCCTGATTTAAAATAAGATACGCAATTGAGAAGAACAGAAGAAGCGCTAATTGTACCAATGATCAAATTTGCTCACTTGATAATTTTTCTTAAAGTGGGCCCAATTCCCAGATACTGAAAATAAACTAGTCAGTCATCTTCCCCCCAGAAAAATGACTTAGATAGATACCCTCTTGCCAGGGCTTAAAATACATCAAGCAGGAAATTTTATAAACTATCCTTTCAGTCCATGGTGTTAGCTTTCACTCTACTGGGTTTATAAGGGTGTGTGTCAGGGGTGAGTTTGCATAGCTATAGGCATCTGCTTTTGAAAATTTACTTTGATGACATAGGAGTCAATGATGAAAAGCAGGCTTGAAGCGAGATGTGGAATCTTCGATAAATGTGGAAAGATCCAATGCAAATTGATGTGTCCTGAGGGTTAAAAAAATCATGAACACATATTGTTTAATAATTTTGAGTGTCTTATTGATAGTAAAAATGAATGAGTGAGAAAGTAAGAAAAACAACGTGGGTACCAAGTAAAATATGAACTTACAGTTTATTCCAGAAAACTTTTAAAGCTGAGTATATTTACCACTCTGTCTAAATGGGAGGAAAGGGCTTAATTATGCTGTAATACACCGAACACTTCAGCGAAATGGAAAACACCATATCAGACAAGGGAACACAGGCAAATTGTTTCCTCTGGTGAGCTGTAGCCTTTGAAAGCTCATTTATGTTCTCACGAAGGTGAAATGTAGATTTTAGAGAAATAGAAATACCTATGTATATGTAACACACTTCCAATCAGAAAAAAGACCCAGTCCGTGTGTGTGAGATGAATTATACTGATGTCTGTTATAAATCCCTAACATAGCTCATGAGATCAATTAAGATGTTCAAGCAGCTACAAAAAGGATGATTGAGGCAAATGGTAACATCAGGATGACCATATGGTAAGGGGAAACTAGAACTGTTTGGACGTAAAATGAGAGCCATCGGAATTCCATTTACAAACATGCACTACACAGCGAGGAGACAGCAGAATGAGACAGCCAAGAAAAATACTAGGTGGAGACCAGTTTGCGCAGTGATAAAGACAAACTAGCTTGTGTTTCCAAGTCAATAAGCAGGTGGTAGGGACAGAGGGTGACATCATCTGTGCCTGCTCTCTTTCCCTCTCCTAGGCCAAGGGCCTCATGGTTTACTGCAGGGCCAGGTATTTGTCAGACAAGTCGCTTTTGGATTTTTAAGTAATGAAAGAGGCTTGTTGGGGAGTGTTTAGCCGAGGGGAAAACTATTTCTTAAATGAGACCATCAAAGGTTGTATTTCCCTTGCTTTTCTCAGGAACAGAGCACATTAATTGTGTGGTTCCATATATGTTCTAGGACAATTTCTCTCAGTGGTGCCCAGTGGGCTGTGCAATGACAAGCCATCATCACCACAGGATACAATGGCCTTTGGAAAATGTAGCTCACCTAGAAATGCATTATCAGGTGATAACAGCCTTGCCAGCTCATGTCACCCCAGTAGCAAAGTTTAAAAGGCTTTCAATGTTGAGGTTTTCTTCAAACTGCTAAACTGTGATAGGCAATTTAGCCTAACTTTTCACAGCAGTCCTAAATCTATATTTACTAATGATTTCATCATGTCTTGAAAGGAATATACTTTGAAAATCTTCATCAATTAAGGATATTGAAACATAAGAGCTTAACACAGCCCTCTAGATGGAATGTCTTTCGAAAGATACACTGATCTTTTGATTCACAAATAAGGACGCCAACGTGAATATATTTTAGCTGTCTGAGGCTAAATGAAAATCTCACACCAGAGAACACTTCATGATAAACTAAGAGAAAAACAGTAAATCTTCATGAGATGCTGAGCCAGAAAAGCACTGTGTTTAGGAACACAAGTTATAAAGCAAGATCTGGAACTTTACATGTGACATGAGGCAAAGGACTTACCCTCTCTGTACCTGGATTCGCAGATCTTCAAAATAGGTATAATTATTGAATCTCTCTTAAGTTGGTTGTAAGGATCAAATGATATAAAGCATACAATGTGCTTAATGCAATATTTGCTATATAACAAATATTTAGTAAATATTACTCATCATTAACATTATTATGAAAATTAAACAAGTGAGAAGAGATAGGAGAGTTCTGCTTTATTGCAAGTGGGAAAAATGCAAGAAAGACAGTGGCTTTCAGTATTAGTGTGCTGAAGAATCACACAGCATGGCGTGGTGGCTCATGCCTATAGTCCCAGCACTTTGGGAGGCCGAGGAAAGTGGATTGCTGGAGCTCAGAAGTTCAAGACAAGCCTGGGCAATATAGAGGAACCCTGCCTCTACTTTTTGAAGACTTTTGGGGATACTTGAATGTTTGGGAGCAAAAAGTTAATACCTTCTTGGCCTTAGAAAGATGATATTGCAAAGTATGCATTGGGACAGACAGTAACTAGAGAGAAAAACTAGTTTGGAGATCATTGTGGTTAGACAGGCAAAGATGATGAATTTAGGTCTCCATAAAGTAGATGGACAGAAGGAGATAGATGGAAGAAACATTGCAGAAAACTAAGCAACTACAATAGGCAGTAGGAAGAAAAATTACGTTTTTGGCCTAGAAGACTTTATAAAAGATGACATAATAATTGAAACAGAAAACCCCCAAGGAAGAAGCATTGTCAGTGTGGAGGTGGAAATGTTATGGCCAATGAATTCTGTTCACATGTCCATGGCACATCTCTGCAAAAATGTTCAATAGGCAATGGGAAGTACAAATCAGAAACTTAAGAAAAGATTGCCTTCCAGCTGGTAAGTGTAATTTTTGCTAAACCACATAGATGTCAAACCATGGAAAGAGAAAAACACACACACGCATATGACTTTTGAGCAGAGAATTTAAGCCAATAGTACATAAGAATGTGTGTTGGGGAAGAGAAATGAAGCTATGAGAGAGCGATCAGGAAGATTCTGTAATAATAATAATAAGAAGGCATGGATTTCGAAGCTGTGGAGGAATGACATGCAGGATATTTGAACAGAAAGTCATCAGAAAAGAGGTCATTGTGGCCAGGTGCAGTGGCTCATACCTGTAATCCCAGCACTTTGGGAGGCAGAGGCGGGAGGATCATTTGAGGTCAGGAGTTCGAGACCAGCTCAGGCAACATGGTGAAACTCCATCTGTACTAAAAATACAAAAAAAAAATTAGCTAGGTGTGGTGGTGCAGACCTGTAATCTCAGATACAAGGGAGGCTGAGGCAGGAGAATCACTTGAACCCGGGAGATGGAGGATGCAGTGAGCCTGCATCATGCCACTGCACTCCAGTCTGGGTGACAGAGTGAGACTCTGTTAAAAAATAAATAAAATAAAATAAAATAAAATAAAATAAAATAAAATAAAATATAAAAGAAAGGAAAAAGGTCATTGTGTTTGGGTATTTGGAATGTTACTTGACCAATAGCAATGCAGAATTTATAACATGAATTAACTTCCTAATAACCTCAGCTTCTAATTTTTATTAAAGAAATGAAGACTATTTGGGGAATATGAGAACTAATTTATTATCCTCATTTTCATAGTTATAAGTTTAAACCTTTTTTATTTTTAAAATTCCTTGAATATAATGTTCTGTATAGCACAATTCATAAACATTGCTTTCCAGTTTTCAGTTTTCAGAATCATTATATTTAACAAGCACAGAAGATGTTACGGTGCTTAAAAAGATGCAAGAGTTATCAATTTTGTGATTTAAACATTATGGAATGATGAGAGTAGTTGGGATAAAGTAGGGAGGGAAAATACTGGAGCAAAGCATAGGTATGCTAATTTCCTCATTTTACATGCTTGGTAATTCAGGAGATACCGTCTACAATTTTGAAAATAGTTTAAATGTATCATTTGACATTATAAAAAGGCATCTCCCACTTCAAGATGACTGAACAGATATGTTTGCTTCTCATCCTTCAGATCCAATGAAAGGCAAGGCCAAAAGTACAAAAATGTGATAACCCATAACAGTAAAGAGAACAAACAGGTAAGAGGTATTCATGAGTAGATGAGGGTTTTCAATTTATTCTTGGACAAGTTAAAGTGGGTAGGTCAGAAGAAGTTACAACCCAGAACATACTTTGATAAGCTTACATTTCTGTTAGAATCCCAGGAGGACTTTAAATATAAAGTTTCTAGATCTGAAGAAGAACAGAAGTGAAAAGTGGAGCTGAGAAGAAGATTAGCTTAAAATCTATATAGGGAAAAATTAGTGTCTTCCTACTCTGCTATCTTTATGCAGAGAAAGAAGCAGGTTGGCTTCATCCCATAGGCAAATTATAAATGACTAAATATATAAATAAATTTATTATTTGGGTAGTTTCAAATAACTTGGAGAGCTTTAGTATAGGTGCTGTTTCCCCAGGACAAAGCCTTCTGCAAATTGGAATATAAGTGTTCCAGGCTGAAAGCCAGCTCCTTCCTCATCCAACTCCAAACAAAACCTGAGACTCTATCATTACTTCTAGCCATATTTCTCTCACATGGGTGATGACTATTATGGAATTTATCTACTTGCAAAATAGCAGAGGAAACTCACATTTCATAAATCTTAAATATAAACGGACTGTCAAGAATCTCCAGATACAAACAAAAGATCCAACAAAATGGAAGAGAATACAAAGAAAAATAAATAGAAAAACTGATCTTTGAAAAAAAATAATTCTTAACTAGAAAACAGAAAAGAGCTTTAAAAATCACTTTATGACTATATCAAAAGAGTTTTTTTAAAAAACATCATATACATAGACCAAAAATAACACCAAAAGAGGCATAATTGTAGAACAGAAAGAGGTCTTTCCACAAGCTAAAGAACACATCTTCAATTTAGAAAGGCCCACGGCATGCCCACCAAAATGAATGAAAGAAAAGATTCATATTTAGACATATTCACTTACTAAAGAAAGAAAACTTTAACTTTCAAAAAATACCAGTTTTTCAATTACAGCTTTGGATTCTAGGAGATTGTGATGCAAACTCTACAAAATTTTAAAGGGAAATTAATTTGAATATTGTATTCAATACCCAGCAAATCTATCAGACAGAACACTTTTAGATATATGAAAATAGAATCTTTTCCTTCCAGGTAATTTAAACAGTTTGTTGAGCTATACTAAATTAAACAAGGAAGCATATGAAGAGATTGGAAAATATATAATCTAGAAAAGAGTAGACTTCCAGCATGTCACGCGTGTGGCAGGCCAAAAGAAAAAAAAAAAAAGTCCAGATTGAAACAGGAAGACTGAAAAATTCATGGGAAACTTTTCACATAAACAGAGAATATGCAAAAGCTAGAATAATTGAGAAGCTGGAACCACAAAGTTAAAGACACAAGTTAAATAAAAAGGTCACCCCACTGTGGGGAAAAATAAAAATTTTAGGGGAAGATCTATGTAAGAAAGAAGTAAAATCATTATCCAAATGCCAGGTGAAATATATGGTATAATTTTGAGCAATTAATAGTTTAAGAAAATGGAATTCACTCAACTTGGTTAGCTTCAACCACGATATTCTCCTTGGAGATGAAAATGGATCTACAGCAGTAGAAATATATTAGTATTTCTCACTACTTCACCCAACAAGGAACATCATACGGAGTGTCAAAATAATGTAAATACTACTTAGTGACTTTAACTTTTTGGTCAATTTTTGCACACAGCACAAATGGCCTGGTTATGTTTCAAATAACATAACTTAAATGCTAAAATCATAATAAATTTGTTGACCACGAAAGTAGAGTAAGTATGCTATCTGGTATAACCCTAATAAATATTTGGTAGTTTGGAAATATTTTATTATAATAGAAATATAACTCTTATGTGAATGCTGTTATCCATACATATGTTAAAATTTTCTATACTAATATAATATTAATATAACAGGATATATTATAGTGTAGAATGTATACTACATGACATTATATGTTAATAGTTATATGCAAATACAGTATTATCATATTATGTTAATATTAGTGTAACATACTACGGATTGCAAAGAAACATTTTATAAAAGCACACAATTCTTTAGATGATAAGTACTTTAGCGGCTGTCTTATAGATGCCTTCATTCATTTTCTCTTGTTACTAGAAAGGATACTGGACTTTTACCAAATAATAAGTGACAGATCTCATGTAAATTATTATTGAATGAATTAATAACTAACCTCTCAATGTCTATTTATAGGCTATAGAAAATGACAGTTTAGTTTGTTAGACAAATAACCAACTCTCAGCTATTATTCATTAAAATGTTAATCATCCTTAAGGTAACACTCACTAAAATACTTGGTACAGACAAGATGCTCAATAAATATTGGAAGAGGAATTGTTCCAAATTACCTATATATTTATCTAAAATATATATTTGATATGTGCCAAGTAGTTATTTCAAGGTTTTGACTATCTGATGCAAAGCTTTCAAAATAAAAATAATCACAGCATTAACAAAAAATGGTTTAGTTTTAGATAAATACCTGGGAATACACAAATCTTTCAAATTTGAATGTGAAGAACCTGATTGTTTAGCTTTTTTCATCTCATTCTATTCTGCTTATCATTGGAAAGATCAAAGTGGCTAACAAAGAAGTTGAATGTGAAATTATCCAAATTGAAAGGGAGGTGAAGCTCATCATAAGTGGTTCTTGTGATTACAGCCCCCTGTTTGAATGCACCTTTTTTTTTGTTGTTCTGATGCACTTTTTCCTTCCTGAATTCTAAATCTCCTCATGCAGTCCAGACTACCAGTAAATCTATAGTCTCTTATATAATAGTGATTCTGAGATATTTGGGAAGATATGTTAAACGAGCAGGTTTGGCACCAAAATTGATAGACATATGTGAACCCAAGGAACAAACTCTAATGATGAAGAGAGAGCATTGTAACAGGAGGGTAGAGATAAGTATCTATTTTCCTGTTCAGATGGTATCATGGAGAATGAATTTACCTACATTTATAATCAGCTTTGCCCATTCTTTAAATATTCAATCAGGAAGAGACACTAAAACAATTAGATATGAAAACAATATCTTCTAACACTAGAAAATCTACTGCAGGTCTCATTTTCTTAAGCAGTGTAAATTGACTCATTTCTTAGTTGATTTAAACAAAATCATTTTTTGCACCACATGCCTTAAGCTTTGTTCAGTTCACTTTGTTTGGAAAGGCTTGTCGTTCCCGATGGTGCTATTCTTACTGTCATGCACACACACAGAGTTATTTCTCCCAGAAAGCCCTCCCAGATGCGCGGTTCACATAGCACACGGGATCGACACAGACGCTTTGGAGGCAGGTCACCTTGCTATGCAAGATTCAATACAGAATTCTATAAAATGGCATAATATTAATTTAATAAAAGAGTTTTGAGATATGCAAAGCAAGTGACTCAGTACCAAATATTCAGTGAATGGCAACACCATCAAATACTGGTAGAGTGTATAGTCCAAGAAAATTGCAGTAATTTTGTTTTCTAAATAAACCTGTGATATAGTTCGACTGGCCAATTTGTATAGATGATAAAACTAAAACTTGGAAAGGTCCAAAATTGTCACAAAGTTGTCACTAATTGGTCCCTCTAGTGAGAGTTTAAAATGCAACTTTTCTGGTTTTATCTTTCCACTAAACTGAAATTACCTGTAATCTATTCTAGAATCATTCTCTGACCAAAACTTATCAGGATTGTGTTACACACTGACTTAAGGTTTCTACTGGATCTAGAATTTTTGTCTCTATATAATAGTATTTCCAAATCAACAAAAATGATTACCCAACATTTATGATTACCCTTATATGTTGTTATATTTTCTTATCTCATGAAACATATTTATATTATTTATTTTAAAGATGTGTAGGATAATTCTGAATTGTGGGTCATTTTTGAATTTTCCCCCATGAGATTTGGACACATTTTTATTGTTATTTGTATGCCAGGTAATTTTGAATAATATTCTGGATATTGCAAATGTTATACTGTGCAAACTCTGAGTCTTGTTATAATCCTGTAGAGACTGTAAATTTGTTTTAACCACTAACCAACCTCGTTGTGTTCAGATTGTAAATTTTGTCCCTTGTCCTCTGAGCTATCTCAGTTCAAATCTCAGTTCATTCTCACACTTTTTGCTATGCTGATTTGGATCTATGCATTGTATTTGTAGTTCTGGGTTATTGAAAGGTTGGTGAAGGAGGTTCAAACCTCAGTTCAGCTCTCAAAACCTATGAGACAGGTTCATTGCTGTTCCAAAAATGCATAGTTCATGGGTTAAATTGAGAATTGTGTATAGTTGTCTCCAGAATTAGCATATCCCCTTCTTTGGGTCTCATGTTTCAGGGATTCACCTATGCCTTCTAACCCACTGGATCCTCTTTTCTGCTTTTGTGGTTCAGGAAGATTTGTTTCATTGGAGTTTCAGTTATGAGTAAAAAGAAGAGTAAGAGGAAACTCATGCACATGTGAGTTGCTTCTATAATTTTGGTCTCCCATGCAAAAGTTTTATGCTTTTGTTTAGTTACTGGTAACCTAAGATAATTGTTTTTGTTGTTTTTTAAAATAATTTGCATAGAGTTTTCTGTTATCATCAATGGAATTGATGGGCTGCTCCACCAAGCCAGAAATGGAACTGTACAATGTCACTTTTGATATAAATAATTAGTGCATATAGTATTTGCTTCTGATTGTACGTGTTATTTTGAATGGTATATCTCTCCGTGAACATTATATAATAAAAGAATCATAATCATCACCTCATTCCATTGGAAAAAAAAAACCTCAAATCATCTATTCAAATTGTTGCCTCTAATGACTATCTTGTTTTAATTTTGTATTTCACTATCAAAGGTGCCATTTCACAAAAAAAGTGATGAATCACTCAAAATATCTAGCTTTCATTGACAGTTAGTGTATTAGTCCATTTTCACACGCTATAAATAACTACCTGAGACTTAACTGACTCACAGTTCCACAGGCTTAACTGGAAGCATGAGTAGGAGGCCTCAGGAAACTTACGATCATGGCAGAAGGCGAAGGGAAAGCAAACGCCTTCCTCACATGGTGGCAGGAGATAGACAGAGAGAGAGCACAAGGGAGAAGTGCTGCACTTTTAAAACATCAGATCTCATGAGAGCACACTCACTGTTATGAGAACAGCAAAGGGGAAATCCGCCCCCATGATCCAATCATCTCCTACCAGGTCCCTCCCCTGACACTTGGGGATTACAATTTGATATGAGATTTTGGTGGGAACACAGGAGCCAAACCATATCAGTTAATAATAATAAATTTATCTTATACATTTCAGTAATATTACATTCTTAAGCAAGGCTTACTACTCTGAATGTGACCTAGTTTCTTGCTTTTCCTGAGAAATGGGCTCTACCAGATGGGAATTTATTCCTAGATATCTAGGTTCATGGAAGTATTCAGTGGAAACCACTGAAAAACATAAGAAACATGCATGAGGAAAATGGCCATTCTCAGATACAGAAAAAGGTAGAGTAATAATCCCAAATAATCTTAACTAGATAGCTATCAAATACCTTTCTTTTTAAAACATTTATATATCATACATATATGCATACCTATCTGTGATGCTTGGGGCCATCATAATCTTGGCTTCTGGTTTGAGGGTTAATTTTAATAAAGTTCTGTGGGTACCTGGCCCAATGTCAATTTGCATGGCTGAGTAAATCTTCCAATATCTATCTCTTGATCAACAATTTTAGGGTTTCTCATTCTGTATAGCTACAATAATTAACCTAAAATTTCTGTTTTCACATAGTTCCATATTAGCTAAGGGGACAGGGAAACACGTGGACTCCATCATCTATAAAATAACTCTTCATATGATGAAATTTCTATTGTTTCCCTCAAACCATTTCTTCTCTAGATTAAGCAATGTCAGTTTCTTTCTTCGTGGTTTCTATTTTCCAATACTTTTCTCACATTCATTTTTTCCACTGCCAGATCCCTCTTATTGAGTGGTGGAGCTCCCTATTGTTCTGGATTTGTGTCATTCTGACAAGTTTGATCTTTCAAATCAGTCCCAACTAACACTTCGCATGTTCTAAACTTTGATTATTTCCATCCAGTTTTTACAGGTTATGTCCCTGTTTATATATTCACTAAAATGTTATCTGCCCATTTTCTTCTTTTCAAGAGCAAACTACATTGCTCTTAAAAATATTATAGAATAGAAACCAACTTGTGACTAAAAAGAAAGAAGAAAAGGAGTAGTCACTATAGAAAATAACTCTACACTTACAGTAGTGTTAAATGTGTGCCAAGCTGATTGACATGTATGACTTGTGAATATATGCCTTGAATTCCCTTCTGTCTGTGTAAGGAAACTTTTAAATTTAGCAAGAGTTCTTCATATGGAGATCTACTGCTAAGAGGAAGGAATGAGAATTGAGCTGTTTATGAATAGTTATTAGATAGATGTAGCTTAAGAGCAGCTATTCACAGGAAAAGAAAAAAAATAATTCCGAATAGCTACCCACTCTGGCTAATGGCTGTGCTGCAACATATGCAAAGGTTGTGGAGGATTGAGACCATTAGCTCAACAATGCAGGCCAACAGAATACTTTTTGCCTAAAACATATACACAATCATGGCAAGGGTTTTATTCAAACATCCGGCTTAGAAATTTTTTTTTGTTTAATTTGAAGGCACAGCCTAAGGTGAGATTTAGTGTTAACAGCGTTAGTACTTTCATGAAAGTCCAATATTAATATCTGCATTATGACAGACTCCAGGTTGTCATAATCAGGAAAAGAAAAATGCTTCAAAAATATAAGAATCTTTAAACCTACAAAAACCTGAAATCCTAGGCTGTCATTGCCATCTTAATTGACCTCTTCCATGGAAGGGAAAAAAAGAGTCAAGTGGAAATGTTAGCCTAGAGTTACAGGTTTAACTGTAAGTTGCTTATTTTAGTTATGCAGGGACAATTTCGCTGCTTCATTTTGTACATGTCATTTTTCCTCACAATTATATTCAGTACCTTGATTGAACAAGTCGACATAACATAATGCACGGCAAAAAAAAATTTGTTTTAAATTATAGTAACGATACATGGTTTTACAATTGGAAAAGTTTGTGTTTCTTTCTCTCAGAAGTAGAAATTGCCAGAGATAAATTTATAGGTTTTCAATTTATTAATGCATCATAACAATTACTTCAGACTAGTAATTATTTGACTACAGTGTAATTTGTATGACTTAGATTCAAAATCCAAAACAGTATTTCTAAAACATTAGTAAGTTTTTATTGTCAGTGAGTTTCTCAAGATCAGGGGCTGCATATTTTTCCCTTGTAAATTTCCAGGGCCTACCATGGTACCCTGAACAATATAGAAGATACAACATTTATGATTATTAAGTCAATATATAGCAGTGGCAAATTTTTCTACTGCAAAATGTAATGGTATTTTGGAATTCAGAGTTAAATCTAAAAGTAGCAAATAGACATAGGAAAGACCTTACGTATACATTTAAGGTTCTTTCCAAAATAATTTCTTTTCTTTCCACAGTATAATGTATTGTTATTTTTTCTAGTTCAGTTTGAACTCAGTGCAATGGTTGTAGCTCTCATTGTTTTATTTTGCCCAAAGTGAGTAATTTCTAATGCAGCATAACTTTGACAGAAGTGTAATGAGGATGAATGTCAACAGGGACCTAAAGAATCCAGCTGGATGGAGAAGTTATTCCCATGAGAGGGCAGCTTCTTTCGGTTCCTCTTCATTTCCTTCCTCACCCCTGCCCGGGTATTTCCTTAGATGATACCTTTTATGTGTGTGATAAACTCAAACTGGCCAGCCAAAAATTCATTTACTGCAATTATTTTGCCTTCTCAGGCAGCACCATGTAACAATAACAAAAACAACAACCAAAAAAAAAAAAAACCCAAAAAGAAAAACAAAAAAACTTCTCTCTCAGTTTCACTTGGCATGGAACATTTTTAAGAAAGAAAGAGGAAGGAAAATCCCAAATAGTAAACAAATACAACATTAAAAACTACATATTTTTTCTTTAGGGAAATCCAAACCTGTAGAAGAACATCATGACACCTTCAAACAGAACGCCCCTAGTGCAGTTAGAAACAGTAAGAACTTCAAAATTATTTAACCCGTATCATATTTTTAAACTGATACAAACTCTAACACCAATTCTTATTGGATCTCTGACATCATGAGCAGGATAAATGATTTTTTAATTAGATGTAGACACCACTGTGCCTAGCATAGTGCTAAAAACAGAAGGTGGCACATAAATTGTTATTGAATAAACACATAAAGGTCTAGCTTTGAAGAAGTTTATGGAGAGAAAGGAGAAGCAAACATGTTTATGATTTTAGGTCTCATTGGGGACATGAAAGAAAAGAAAATGTGTTAATCAAGATAAATTAGTATAGCATAAGTCTTTCTTCCTCATAGATTTCCCTTCTGTCATTCCAAAATTTCTGTTTTAGTAACCTGTTTAGAACCTTTATCACAGAATGTAAGGTGAGGACTGTCATGATAGGAACAAAGTATGATAAAGTTTCTGAGAATCTGCCTTTTAGCATCACTTATTTGGGAAGTCTCTTCACTTTTTTTCTCTAAGACGTATAGTTGGGAAATGCTCTTGAATTATGCTTTACATTGTAGAATGTTTATATCATGATTAATCGTTCTTTTTTTTTTTTTGAGACAGAGTTTTGTTCTTGTTGCCCAGGATGGAGTGCAATAGTGCAATTTCGTCTCATCGCAACCTCTGCCTCAAGTGATTGTCCTGCCTCAGCTTCCCAAGTACCTGGGATTACAAGCACCCGCCACCACACCCAGGTAATTTTTTGGTATTTTTAGGAGAGATGGGGTTTCACCTTGTTGGCCAGGCTGGTCTTGAACTCCTGGCCTCAAGTGATCTGCTCATCTCAGCCTCCCAAAGTGCTGGGATTACAGGTGTGAGCCACCATGCCCGGCCCATAATTAATCATTCTTATCTGAGCATCTCAAATATTATTTTTGAGGATGCAGCCATGTCGTTAACTAGTGCCTTCTTCCAAAATGAGAATCATATGGAATTCCAACCATTATGCTTTTACATCTAGCTTTGTTGTACATTTGTTATCTTCCCCAGGAGCATGAAGAAATTATGATCACATGAGGTGATCTGGTTCAGACTTTCCAGCAGAGATTAAGCATTCTAGGAGAACATGACTCCTAGTTACTTAACTGCTCTCCGCATCCAGCAAGTGATGTGCCACAAAATTGAAAAATAATGTAAGCTGACATCACAGAATGCTTATTGCATATCAGGCTGTTTGCTAAATTCTTAGTGCAAATGTTCTCATTTAACCTCAAGAAACTCATACCACAACCTAAAAAGGATACACTAGCATTATCCTCATTTTACTCATGAGACGCTGAGGCTAACTAAGGGCTAGTAAATTTCAGAGGCAATTTCAAACACAGGCCTCCTGTGTGATTCCAGAGCATAAACTCTTCTAAATACTGTGCCTTCTCTCTTATCTCTCCACCTACACCTTGCGATGCTGCCACTCCATGAGATCCTGCAGTTTATTTTTATTTTCCTTCATTATTACAAGTCTCCTAACTTGTTCCTCTTCTCTGTCTACTCCTTTCTAGAACTAAGACACTCTCCTTGATCTTCCTAAAATGCAAACACAGTCAATTCACTCGCCTCTTTAAAATCTCATTATGAATCCCTATCGTCCACAGTCCACAGAGGAAATGTCAAACTCTTTATCATTCTATTCAAGGATGCTTGAGTCATACCATGGGTAGAATTTCTGAGCAATGCTGCTGCTTGTGGTTTCTTAACCCCAGCCTCTCATATTAGTGTTCTGAGTCTCTGATTAATATAGTTCTCTACCAACAGTCCCATACTTGAGCTTCAAATGGCCTGAGATCTCTAATACCTAGAAGCACTGATGATGCAGAGCATTGACCAATCCAAGCAGATTATTTTTTCTCCTAAGTTGTAACATGGGAGACATGGAGACAGACAGAGATGCAGACTGGTGAGTGACACTGAAATCCAAAGACCTATGTAGAAAGAATTGAGTAGAAGCCATGAAAGACAAGGGAGTATATCACAAATGAGGGCATCTATGAGTGGGAAGAAAAATAGAATCAGCAGTTGCTTGCTAGAAGACAAAATGCAAAGGCATAGAGAAGTGGAATCCTAAAAGAATTAGCAAGCTATAAAGTCAGCTCTCATATCTTGAATGTTGTTCAACTTCCTGTGGGTCCTGACGTGCATCTGGGTGAGATAGTTTTTCATGCTCTCTGACATCTCTTTATGTCCATTTCTTTTCTTTTTTTTTTTTTGAGACAGAATCTTGCTCTATCACCCAGGCTGGAGTGCAGTGGCGCAATCTCGGCTCACTGCAACATCTGCCTCCTAGTTCAAATGATTCTCCTGCCTCAGCCTCCTGAGTAGCTGGATTACAGGCACCAGCCACCGTGCCAGGCTAATTTTTTGTATTTTTAGTAGAGATGGGGTTTTGCTATGTTAGCCAGACTGGTCTTGAACTCCTGACCTCAGGTGATTCACCTATCTGGGCCTCTCAAAGTGCTGGAATTACAAGCATGAGCCATCATACCCAGCCTATTAATGTACTCTTTTCTTTCTTTCTTTCTTTTCTTTTCTTTTTTTGTTTGTTTGATTTTTTGAGACGAACTTTCCTTCTTGTTGCCCAGGCTGGTGTCGAGTGGTGCAATCTCAGCTCACTGCAACCTCCGCCTCCCGGGTTCAAGCGATTCTCCTGCCTCAGTGTCCCGAGTAGCTGGGATTACAGGCATGCACCACCACGCCTAGCGAATTTTGTATTTTTAGTAGAGACAGAATTTCTCCGTGTTGGTCAGGCTGGTCTCGTCCTCCCAACCTCAGGTGATCCACCCAACTCAGCCTCCCAAAGTGCTGGAATTACAGGTGTGAGCCACCCCACCTGGCCCATGTATTCTTAATAGAAACCACAATTACCTAATACTTTTGCTGGGATTCTGTCACTTATCTTTAATAATTGGACTCATGCCTAACTGTCCAGATGTTCCACACCAATGTTCCACTTTTACCTTGAGAATTTGCCTGAACACACTATGCTGGCTTATGATTTCTATTGTTCAACTCTCCATTATGCTCCCTCCATCCATCTTTGAAAAAATTTTCAAACATTTATTCCTCTTCTTGTCATCACCTGATATACTTAGGTGTTCCTCCTGTTGTGTTCCAGAAATACACCTGACATTGTCTCTGGACTGTGAACACTTTGAGAATAAGAACTATGTCTTCTTCATAAGTGTACATTTAGAAACCAATGCGTTTCTTGTATAATGGATGCCTAATCAATATTTGATGAAGGAAGGCGAGCAGGCAAGCAGAGAAGGAGGAAGGAAGAGGGAAGGCAACCAGAAAGAAAGGAAAGAAGGAAGGAGGGTAGAAGAGATGAAAGGAGGGAGAAAATAATATTAGGAAACACTACACAGTTCTTCTATCTGTGATACATAAAAATGCCTGAATCTCAGTTTTCCTCTCCTGTTTGATTAAGCTGAAGTAAAAGAAGCAGAGCCTTAAGTATGCTCAACTATGTAAAAGTAAATAGAGTATATCATAAAAGCCAAGTAAACTTCTCAAACAAAGAGAAATAGAATTAAAAGTCAGGTGCATGCCGTTATGTTTTCCGAGTCTTGCTGTGATTTAAGTTTAATCTCTGGGTTCCTGAACAAAAATTTCAGATAACTATCCACTCAACATTTTTCTAAGGATCTAGATTTGCAGTAAAGATACTTACTTACTTACATAGAACTACTGTACGAGACAATACTATTAAAAGAAAATTTACTACTACTTTTGTGTATGCCTGAAGAAATCTATTTGCTAATTTTAGGACTTTGCCAGGTGGACTGATGCTGATTTCCAAGAATGTCTGGCCCTATGTCTTTCTTGACATACTAGAAAGGATATTTGATGTACACACTGTGATATGTACAGGGAAACCATAGCCCCTGCCCTGAAATGACTTAGGAAATAAAGTTGACTATCCCCACTGCCTTTGATCTTATTAAAAGTCATCGAGGCTTATTCCTAGCACTGAGAACATAGAAATAGGCATTTGATCATGTGCACATCACATGGTGATACGATGGTCTTGCCACGAACTGGAAGCATTCTGATCAAATTAGAACATTGATTTCAATTAGTCTTTATAAACAAGAGCTACTGATCAACTGTTCTAAAATAAAATATTATTTTTGCCCTCATGGAGTATAAAATCTGGAAAATAAATGAGGAAAAAAGCAACATCAGTTAATGCTAAGCATTCTGAAAACCAATAAAACATGATAAGAGAAAAAACTGTTGTTGTCAGGGCAGGTGAGCACTCAATTATGGGCTTTCTGAAAACGTAGCTTTGGATCAGAGATCTACAGAGAGGTCATGAGATTTTCTAGGGGAAGAATGTGCCAAGTAGAGAGAAGAATAAGTGCAAAGGCCCTGAGGTGAGATTGTGCTTGGCATGTTCAAAAAATGGCAAAGAAGTCACCATTGCAATCACAAGATAAGCTTAGGGATAAGGTTGCAGAAAACAGGGAAGACCCTATTACATAGGGCTATGTAAGCCATAGGGGGAAGAAAAACCCTGTTTTTTACTAAAAATTGAGTGAGAAGGCAAATGAAAGTTTTAAGAAAGGTAATGAAATGATCGGGGTTATTTACTAAATGAATCACGTTGACTAATAGGCAGAGAATAGATACAATGATTGAAAAGTAGAAATGTTCTTGAAGAGCAGCAGTGCTGCGTCGGTCCTGGGGCATGGCGATGACAGTGGTGAGAAGTGGTCCAATGTAAGACATCTTGAAGAAAGGGCTAACAGAAATTATAAATGCGCAGTATGAAAAAAATGAGGCAGAAAGGATCATTGTAAAGTTTGGGGCCTTAATACCTGAAGTAATGGAGTTACATTTTATTTGGAAAGGTGAGCTTGGAGAAGAAGCAGATTTGGGGGCTAAAACTATATTTTATTTTTGTTAAATAAAGTTTGAGATGCCTACTGAGCATCTCAATGGAAATCTTGAGTCTGGAGCTCAAGGGAGAAGCCTGTGATAGATGCATTTTAGGGTCGTTCATATAAAGATGATATTTAACATGTGCAGTCTGAATGAGACCACCAAAGGGATGAGAAAATAGACAGGGGGAGTTTCAAGGGCTGAGTCCTTTGAAGAGTATCTAGCAATCAGTCAGAGAATGGAGTGATTATATTGTAAGCATGTTGAGACTATGCCGAGTTGTTCTTAGGAACTTGTGCTGGAGAATTATACTATAGGTGGGCATGGGTTAAATTTTCTGCCCTCTTTTTGAGGCCTCGTGAAAGAAAGTTCTTTCTGGTCCTAGAACTATGCATAATTATATTCCTCCTGAAAAACTATTTTATTATATTATGACACTGTGAATTATAAAATAGTTTGTAACTTTTTTTTACAGTTGCTTCTGAAAGCATTGAGTCTAATTGGTTAGACACTCTTAGCAAATGTAAAATCTCTTAGTGAACAAATTTTATGTACTAACCTCGCTTGTACCTCTTTCTTATCTTTCCTACCGTTATTTTACCTTTGTTCTGTTCCCTAAACACACTTAATCTTTAATTTTACTTCATTATGTTGCAATTTTACATACTTATGTAAGTTGCTGTATATCAGTTCTGGAATTAATAAAAGCATTAATAGGTTTATAGACAGTAGAGGATAGACAGATGATAGATGATACATAGATTAGATAGATTGGTAGATAGATACATTGATTGATAAAGGATCGATAGTTTTAAACAAAGTAAGAGTCACATATTTTGGTTTCAGTGGCATTTTGAAGGAAGTGTGCTGTTGGGCAGTGTCTTGTGGTAGAATGTCAACAGATCTATATCTGATTGATAAAGAAACTTAGTCGGTCTCTATTCTGTGCATCATATCAAGACAAATGCAAGTTACAGGATGTAGCCCTCTTTCTTATACTATTCTCCACTTGCATTTATTTTCCCTACACATATTGAAATCTGAAAACTAGGCTGAAGTAAACATTAGAGAAGCTTCTATAGTGAGTTTAGCTTCCCTTGAGCCATGTGCAAATGAGCTTATTTTATACACATATATTTATATAAAATCTGCTCTCATAATACACATTGGTCAAAATGCCTTTGTCTAGTTTAAAAAAATAGTATGTGCACTCCACCAAAAAAGTTCTAACAGCTATTTTTCACTGTATGTTCAAACAAACAAAGGAGACAAAAAGAGAAACTAAAGATTATTTTTAATGATAACAAGCCAAAACTTCACCTCGGAATTACACGTGCACACTGAATTCTGCACATGTCCAGTGGAAGCTCTCACTTAAAATCAAGTTATTTTTCAAACTAATGCTATGAAGACTTAAACTGGGAGAATCTGAGATCTGGCCCCTTTTATAATACTTTGAAGTACAGCTGGGAAGTTAGGATTTCTAGAAACCTATCTTTGATTTCCACTAAATTTATTGCATCACACATTTCAATTTTGCCTCCATTGTGCATCCATTAAACCATTAAAAAGTATGCAGTTCTTGCAAGAGGTGGGATTGGGAGAAGTGGGGTTGGGATTATATTTAAGTCTTCACTGTGGGAAAATTCCTGAGTTCCTCATACCCTGTTGATACTCAAAGGTAGCTGTTGATCAGTTATCTGACAGGTAGAAAATAATTCAGATCGCCACAAAATTACAGTAACCTTTTCGGAAATGTCTTGTGGTTGAACATTTTTATTCCTTGGTCAGGCAAATAAGGTCACCATTATATTCATAGAGGATGCTTGAGTCTGCACCTCCTGTTTAGGAGAAATAATATATTCTTAGGACAACTGTCACACTACACAAATCCTGTGCTATCTGCAAACAGCTTGGGGAAAATATTTCCTTAGTTCTCACATGAACTAGGCACCTCTTTCATGATACTTTTTTGGCAGAGAGAACCAGCCTCAACAAACCAGCTTCTTTCCAGTCATACTGCACACACATCCACCACCTCTGGCCTTATGTTTAAAACCAATGATGATAATAATTTTAAGGGCTGGGAATTATAAAGGCTTACTTGGCAGCGTCTTCCTATTGTGAATGATAAATCAAACTTGGGGTGCTTGCCAGCAAAAAAGTTCTTTCTTATCTCAGTAAATAAGTGAGGGTGGGCCTGATAAAGGCAAGGCAATTTGGTCAGAATATTGTGATGGGGCAACGGGTGGGCTTTGATATGGTTTTATTGCCTGCCTCATTTCAGTTTTTGGCTCACACACATTTGTCCACGAGCAGTGTCAGTTGGCTTTTTCCTTTCACAGCAGATTTTCTTACCTTGTAAATAGAAACCTACGTTAACCCTCTGCCAGTAAAAATAAGAGAAGCATTTTCTAAGCATATCTCTAATCAGCCATTCCTCTCAATAAGTGGATCAGTAAGACTGCAAACACAAAACAATGTTTTCTAGTCACCCCGATTTCCTAAGTGTGTAAATCCCCACATCTCTTCCCCTTTACAGCACGCTCTCACTTGCATGCTACTAGTTTGCATTCTAAAATGCCACCTGTTGAAAATAAAAGTCTCATGATATTTGCAAATTTTGGTTCATCCTGGTTTAGCTTTACACAGCAGTCTAATTTCACCGTGCTTAGCAATTACTTTTATTAGTTACTCCACCCAACAATCATATGATGTCAGAAACTTCATCTATTTCTCTGTCTTTATCTCTCCCTCTCATTCATTTCTTTCTCTTTCTTTTTTCTCACATACTAACACACATACACCCAGTTATTATCACTCAAATTGTTTTAGCAGATCTCTACATGTGTCTCAAAATATTCCATATAACTCAAAATAGCAAGTACTTGAAAAGATAGTTATCATCCCTCTGAACAGGCAAGAACAACTGAGACATAGAGATATTTCTCTGATTAGAGATTTGTTGTTTTAGAAATAAGTTACATAAAATATCCAACTGCTTCTAGTTGTATCTGTTGCAACTTTGATCAACTCAGTTTCTTCACTGGTTAATATGAGGGCAGTGGATGAGGTCCACGGTGTCTCTCAGGGATATGGTTGTACAGTTCTATTTCCTCCAGGGCACATGTGAAATAAATGAGGGACCTTTATGTAGACACAGTGTGTCACTCCCAAAACAGTGTCCCTCCTGTAGATCACACATTTTCTGATAATAACCCGAGGGGAAGAGGGGCAAGGTTGCCTGTTTCCTGAAATCCTGCTTTGCATACTCAAGACACCTACTTTATTAAAAAGTTAACTTTGCTCAAAAAAAAAAAATTCCCTAAGTTTTTCAAGATTGATTGTTTCCTGTTATTGTTGGAGGTTTGCTTTCTATGGTCATTTGGTAAATAAATAGCTTTATAGGGGAAAACAAATGGCCTTGTTTTGTTTTTCTACTGCAGGGCTTCTGTGTTAAATTTCAGCTACATCGTGTACTCACAGCTTAGTGCTTCAGATAGTTATGGGGAACTAGGAATTCTTAAAGGGGTAGGACAGGATGTCCTTTTCTATCGCTCAGTGAGTCATGGAGGATGAATGCCGTTTCAGGGGTTCTGTAGTTGTGATTTCAGTCAAGTTCCAGCGGCTTTCAACCACTTCTCGAAATCTGAATGAAGAAGCAGCCACAGGGACTGTGTGAATTATGCTAAGATGCATTCCCATTAAGTGCTGAAGTGGCCTTTGCAGTGAATCCTTAAACTTTACAATGCCGGCAACAGCCTATCCAGAGACAGGGCAGAACCCCCACATATATCCTCTTCCATGCCCATGTAGCAGTTTACGACATTTGCATTTATCTCCATTCTTATTGCATTGAGCATCTCTGTCTCCTGGTCAGCAACCTCTGTGTCTTTAGAAAGTCGGGCCTCACTCAGAGCATTCTCCCTTCTCAGGCATTGTGACAAGATTGTGTTTCAGTTCCAAAGGGTTAATCCCAAAGTGAATTCTTTGCATGTGTAATTCAATACTTCATAACTGCTGAAAATTGGAGTCCACATAATTTATTTTCTTTGGTCGGGCACATTTGCCTCATGCTTGGCCGGGGCTGACTTCAGAGAGACACACCTAAAACTCTCAAGTGTCCCAAGTGGCCCATGTCAGTTGTACGGAGAGACTGTGGTACTTGGATAGAGCCCAAGGATTAGGTGTTCCTGAGAAGGTTTTTTTGGCTCTACAAAGCCTTAGGATGTCATGGGAATAGGCTGCACTCCCTTTTCCCCCTTGAAGGCCACATATCAACGGGGTATCTAACCACTCAGAGACAGGCTCTACACAAAGGTATACATTAAAATAAATAGAACATGCAAGCAGAAAGAACTGAAAGAGAGGGAGGAATTGCTAAGTGGAGACAGGAAACAATTGCTTCATTGTTGAGGCAGTGATCTTAGAATTGCAGAGTACAGCTCCATCTACAGGACAGTTTGTAAAGTTGGAGCTTTTGGCTTAAAACACGAGACAGAACTTTACATGCAGTTTTTAATCCAGCTCACTTTGCATGGGCTTCACCTCACTGACAAAAATCCTACATTTTTACTGAAAAATAATTGTCCCTCTTTGATGAGAGGGATTCAGAGAGCGACACAGAGATAAGAAGTGAGGGAGAACGTGGCTCAAGGGTGGTTCATTTAGCTCCTTTTCTTATTTTGGCAGTAAATATTCTTGTCCTCGCAATACTCATTTAATCTCATTCTTTCCTTTTCAACAACTTCCTCTCATTTGGTTTCCTCTCATTATTCCTTGATTTGGGAGGGGCCATGTGTATTTTCACCATTCAAACAAAATAAAAAGCTGTGTTTGTTTGAACACCATTCTTGTGCTGGCTGGCAAGCATGTGACTTTAAAGAAGGTTCAGGTTTTTAGGTTGAAAGGAGCTGAACAACTTTAAAGTAATAATTAAAGCCAACTCTCTACGTGCACATTACCTCCCCTCCTTTTATTTTAAAAACCTTGCCTGCCAACGCAGTGGCTGCTGTCTTAATGCTATTTCAACAGGAGACCTGGGTTTCAGGACAAGATCCAGGCCATAGGGGAGACTTGATGGCTCGGGGAATTAGTAATGGGATTTGGAGCCCTTCATTTCTAGGTCACTGGTTTGAATAGAGCCCAGGTCAGTAATGACTGAAAGTTGTTACCACCCGATGCCTGCTCTTCCCGAGCTGATCTGAGCTTGCCTGCCACTCCATCCCTGAGTGCCTGTGGCCCGTCTGCACTAATGGCATTCATTGACAAGTTGGCTAACTTAGGCCTTAAATGTGAGGCAGCCCAGTTTCTGCCATGTGCAAACACGGGGACCACACTCTGCTGCAGCTGCTCTTCAGGGAATAATGCAGAGAGAGACAGAGTTACAAAGCTATTTTGCCTTTCTGATTAATCTGGGACCTAGCTAATCTATCTCCACTCACCTTAAGTCTCTGAGGCATTATATCTTCAGCCATTTAAAGGTAAGATACAGGAAGAAGAAGTAACAGGCCTCAGAGGACCAAGTTTTCAAATACTCCAAATGTATGCATTCTGAGAAGACTGATTTAAAAGATCTGAATTAGGAGCTGCTGCTGCTGTTTCTAGTACCAGATAATCATGGCCCTTTTAAAAAAGTGCTTGCTGGACTTCAAACCTGTGCTTACAAAGTTTAGAAAGAAGGCAGATGTTTCCAGAACTTATATTAGGAAAGTGTTTGAAAAAATAATTACTGCTTTCTTTTTGTTTGTTTATTTACAAGAGGAGAAATGCTTGCTGTAAAAGGATGGAGATAGAGAAGGAAGGACTGTGGAACCTCAAGAACAATGCACTACATTGGCAGTTCCTGTGACCTGCTACAGCCAGAGGCCAGTCTCTATGTGCAGAGACAAACTTGCTCTGGAGCTGTGGTTAAAGAGGGGGAGGAGCTGGGGTGGGGACTAGGCACCTCCGAAAAGGATCTGAGGCCTTTCACATAGCTACCTGTCAGTCCCTGGGCCCAGGGCTGCAACCTACACATGCTTCGCTCTGTCTCTCCAGGGGTACCAACACCCCTTCCCTAAAGGCAGGTGAAGCCCCTCCCCAGTAAAGAATTACATATGCATCATCAATTAAGAAATACAATTATATAAAGATCCATTTGTATCAGTCTTATATTTAGATTTCCTTTTCAGACAAGTGGGTTTTTAACAACATTGATTTTCAGTAATAAACCAATTATGGATGCTTACCGCATTGCTAAGATACTGGATGAAAAGTTTTAACTATAGAGTTCGGTTAAAGTGGGTAATGGAAAACACAGCACTGTGTTTCCATTTGTTTCTGATTTACTACTTCCAGCTCTACATTTATTCCTCTTAGATTTCCTGGATTTTTGTTTACTTGGTTTTTGTTTTCATTTTTGTGTTTTCATTTCGTTTCCAAGACTATTTGCCTGCTTTTTACCTTTGCATTCTCTTATTTTGTTTAGGAAGCACAGTCTTCTACATTTTTGCTGGAAATATGGAAAAGCACTATGGCTAATGGAAGGACTTGATGCCAGTGATCTGACCCTTCAGCTAAGCCATCAAGCTCCACTCCTCACTCTGTCGGCAGTGGACTCAGCCCATGGCACCACTCCCACTTTTTCTGAAGGCACCCAGCCCATGGCACCGCCCCCACTTCCAGTATCACCCGCAGGGCCTGAGCCAGTGGTTCTTTGTGTGCCATCCATTTTCTGCCTTTTCTTAGATGAATCCAACTAGTAATTGGTTTTGTTATTCTGAGAATCCTAGAATCCTGGGGTTGGATGGAGGCTTACAGGTCAGCCTCTTCACAAATTTCTCCTAGCATGGAGATCTGAGTATTGCTTGAACATGTTTTGAAGAAGCACTCTCTCCTCTTCTAGGCTTTCTATTCCATGTTTGTTTATTGTCTCACACCAGTCAGGAAATGGGGCTACAGCGGTAAACAAAATTGCCTCTGCAGAGCTTGGAAGGGAGTATAGAAGAAGAATCATCCCATAATTGCAAAGATGTTAAAAGTTCATCAGCATTGTTCACTACCATCTTTCCTAGGTTGAATCTGAACCAAACCCACAGGTCATGAACACCCACTCATGTCTTCATCTGCCTGCTGAAATTCCAGGTGGTATTCTTCTTTTATATGATGACTCTTGTGCACAGTAAATGAGTTCTCGCCCATTTCAGGGGTTTTATTTCTTTAACTCCCACAGCCCTGAGACCTTGACGGGAGTTGACTGCTCCATAAATGCCTGGCTCTATCAGGAATGTCAGCTTTGGTCACTGTAGCTGGACTTTGGACCTAGCTGAAGTTGCAGAGACTACTGGCACCCAGACTAGCCCTTTAATATGTTGAAGAATAGATGAGATACACTTTGCAAGATTTCAAATGAGAAAAATATAATGTGAAATACCTGCCACTATTACTGATTTCATATGAAAAACTTTAGTGAGGGACATGAGAACTAAAAGTTTTAAACTTTATGATGGAATAGTTTTACGTAATAATTTTGTTAACACTATGAAGGTACAGAAAACTACACCAAAACTCATAAAAGTCATTACAAATAGGGAAAAGAGGGGCCATAGATAGAAAAAAATTATGTTGTAATGTGCAAATGTTATATTGCTTTTATTTTGTACCATTGAATGCATTAACTATTCACAATTCCATGAATTTTAAAAATTGTGTTGATTATCACCATTTAAAATTGGTTTAAAAAAAGTAAAAATAGGAAAAATAACAAGACAAAAAGATTTTTTTCAGCCTTGAATTTTGAGAGTCATGAAAATATCTGCCAAAGAGTTTAGCAGAATTTTTAAGCTTTGATTCTTGTATGAAACCCAAATCCCTCTCCTGGGCAAACAAAATTACACAGTTTGTAGCCAAAAAAACCATAAAGAAAATAAAAATAAAAACAAACCAAAATAGAAAAATTTCTGAGTCTGCAAGGAGAGACTTCAGGCTCCAGTGTCTTCAGACCTACTATCTTGAGCTAAGGGCAAAGCTCTTACAGAGGGACAGGCTTATGAGGAAAAGATCTTTGTACCGAGATCTTCATGTGTTCACCTTTGACTTGGCATAGAATTGAAGATCTAGAATTACAATTCTGCAAGACTTTTTTGTCAGATGTTTTTTTCATAACGTCAGATGTTCAGAGCTGAATGTGTGAGAAATGGAATATTCTGTACATATTGTAGAAGCTAATTAAAAGATGCTGATGTTACATAGTCCTGAGATCTATTCCTACCTTTGTCACATACAAAGCACTTTGCTTAACTTCTTTAAGCCTTAGTTTATTTATAAAATGAAGATAATAATATATATGTACTTTATATATATCAGGGTTTTCTTTTTTCTCTTTTTTTTTTTTTTTTTTTTGACAGAATTTTGCTCTTGTTGCCCAGGCTGGAGTGCAGTAGTGAGGTCTCGGCTTGCTGCAACCTCTGCCTCCCAGGTTCGAGTGATTCTCTTGCCTCAGCCTCCCGAGTAGCTGGCATTACAGGTGCCCACTGCCACCCCCAGCTAATTTTTTGTGTCTTTAGTATAGACAGGGTGTCATCATGTTGGCCAGGCTGGTCTCAAACTCCTGACCTCAGGTGATCCGCATGCATTGGCCTCCCAAAGTTCTGTGATTACAGGTGTGAGCCACCATGCCTGGCCTCAGGGTTCTTAAGTTAATAAAATGACATATTTTAGGTTCTTAGCAAGGTGATTTATCACATACTGAGTGCTGAATAAATGTTGGCTATTATTTTGAGGTTACTCCTCAGAATCCGGTAGTAGTCTTGTTCTAATAGTTCTTGCTATCTCCACTTATGACTCTTTTATGTAGTCAGGCTGTGTTCTTTTCCCCTGCTCAGTGTCGATTGTGTGGCTTGAAGTAGCAGCATAACCACTCAACCACTCTCTGTTTGTAGGGTTCTGTGGTGTTGACCCCAACACCCTGTTCCAGATGTGTCCTCCAAACCAGGACTGCCAAATTAGCATAGTCCAATCATCCGGCAACAATAATTAGGCCAAGGTTGAGCATCGGACCAAAGTCCGGCCAATAGGATTGAATTATATGGCTTTGCTTTTAGAACTTTTGTCTGTTAATGTTTTTATTGGACTTTCTATTAATTCTTAAAAGTCTGATGGTGCTGGTTACCACCCAGTATTCCTCTTAGATGTGGGTTACTAGGGTCCCCATCCAAGGCATACTCTTGCTCCCCTGCCCTGCCCTTTGCTAAGGAGCAAAGGAGACATGACTACCAGAAGCATACCCCTGCCTTGGTACAAAAACACTAGAATTTTCTGCCAAACAGTTGTCAGTTTCCAGGGCCCATAATAGGCCCTTTTTTAGGCTCCATATTCAGGGAGAGGGAAAGGACTTCAGGCCAGGCATCCCTATTTTACACAAGCCTAAAATGTACATTTGCATGCCCTGAAAGAGTTTGGAGCATGCTTAGGGCAAATATTTGTAGTCAGTGTGCCTAAAAGTGAAACCAAGGATGAGACAAGCAATCAAGGGACTGAGACAGAGTCTTGATGGACTTCTTTGAGTTCTAGATCCAGCTGTGTGAGAAGCAAGACTGACCCTTGGATTTTCGAGCTCCTGAGTCAATAGGTTAGTTTGAACATGTTTTCTTTCATTTGTAACTCAGAGGGTTCTGTCTGAGACACTTTTCCTTTGTACTCCATCCTGAATTGACATTACTTTATCTGTAATCATAACACCACTTAAAATATTCAGAACTTTATTATATTCTCTAATTATTTAATGCAGGAGAATTTTTCTTTCTCAAGATTTCCAAAGGATGTTTGCAAGCTGTGCAAGAGGACGGAGTTTGGACTTACTCTGATGTGACTAAATGTGTGACCTTGAATAAGTTAGGTAACTTCTCTGATACTTAGTTTCTTCATCTTTAAAATGGAAATAAGCCTGCTCAAAGTTCTAGGATTGCTTAAGAGATCGAATGTAATCAGCCTTGTACACAGTAGTCATTCAATAAATACCTTGATCATTTCCTTGGGGACCTTGGCTGTAGGAGGTAAGAAACC
This sequence comes from Nomascus leucogenys, assembly GCF_006542625.1. Taxonomy (NCBI): domain Eukaryota; kingdom Metazoa; phylum Chordata; class Mammalia; order Primates; family Hylobatidae; genus Nomascus; species Nomascus leucogenys. The sequence continues at coordinate 6,313,349 of NC_044400.1, read as the reverse complement.
CAAATTAACTAATTTAAGTAAAGTGTCTTTTTAATTTAAATATATATTTCTGTTAAACATTTTTGTGGGTACATAGTACGGTGTATAAAATATGATACAAAAAGGGTCTTCTAAAAATCATTAATGTAATATCTCGTGAAGAAAGACATAGACAGGCAAGGGTTAACTGGTAGCAGGGACACAAAAACCAAACTTTTTTCTTTTTCAGCTCTCCTCCCTATTCCATTCTTTCCTTTTGGTGCTGTCTGGCTTTGTCTCATTCTCAGTATACAGTGAGGTAAAAGGCTTCCAACAGACCCTAGGTTTGTTTTCATCTGCTTCATTCAAGGGTGCATCTAAACTGAGCTAGAAAGTTTTATTCTTATGTCAAATTTTTAGGAAGTACTCTGATTTCTTTAACTTGGACCAATCAAATGTGGCTAGGCAAGAGGTTAAAAATTGTATTAACTTGGTACCTTCTGCAGTAACATAAGGTTGAAGTGAGGGGAAGAGAATTCCCAAAAATACAGCGCTGGTGTCACAAAAAAGGGAGATTAGGCTAGAAAAACATGTGGTATTAGACTATAGCAATAGTTTTTAAGAAAATATTCTGAATTTCCTACCTTTCTAACAAAACACTAAGTACATGTTAGTGTATCATAAACACATGACTAAATATTTTGTGTTTTGAAACTCAAAACTGAACCTACGAACAGAGGGACTGAGTGGTTTCTTAATCCACCACACAGCAGGGGAAATAAATCAGCAATGAGACTTGACCTCTTAGTCTCTTAATATGATCCCAAGAATCTTTAATTCAAGTATTTATCAAAGCTTCTTCTTTTAAAGTGACCATGTCAATCTTTAGTAGATGGCTGTTATAATGTTGATATGGCCACATTATGTATGAAAAATGGTTAGCTCAACACTTGCAGTGACTGATTTCCACGCATTAATAATCTGACCATTTAATTAAAATATAATGCCCGAGGGTCCCAATCCACAACACAGAATGACCTAGAGAATGTCCTGTCATTGAGAGGTAGGAAAGGGATAAGAAAGAAGTAACTCAGTGACAGACTGGTCACCTTTGTATCTTTGCATGACTTACTATAACTAAAGCCTAACTATGTCTGAGCCCGGAACTCCCACCTAGTAGGCTTCTAGCTCTGTGTATGGTGTTTGGATTTTGTGCATTCCTTTGAGCTACAAGGCTGTGAGTGTACCACAAGGTAACAGAAATGTGAAAATTCCAGTGGAAGTCACTGGCACTTCTTTGGCTCCTGAAAATACACCATCATTGTGATGTCCCAGAAATAGCCACACTCTGAAGGCTGTTTCTTTGGCCAGTGTAAGCCAGAGACTCTACTGCATAAGTGGGACATGCTAGCTCAGAAACTTATAATGTAAAGTTTTCATGTTCAGCTCCCTTCTTAGTTTACAAAAACCCTTATCAAAAGAGCACTCTAAATTGGAATTAGTTAGTGATCCAGGTCTCTAAAGCCCAGGACTGGAAGAGAAGATTTGTTAATTACACCAGCAGGGGCTTGGTTTCTATTCTTAGTGCATCTGAGTAATGTGGTTATGTTCATGATGCATCTAGTTTCTGCACTGCCAGGGATGGCCTTCGGTTCATTCTATGTTAGGGTGCACAAATGGAAGGTCTCTGAGTTTGCTCTTTTTCCTGGATGGAGGTAATTCAGGATTCTCAAAAGCAACATATCAACGTAATTTTTACTGTGCTATGTCTTAGGCGAATCAGATTGAAGTTTACGTAAAACATAAAATTATTAAAACAAAGGATAATTTGATAGGAATTTTGAGTTATCTGCACTTCCTGTTCAGTGAATCTCACTACACAGCCCTCACTGAAAGTAGATCAGATTGAAACTTCCAGGCTACCTTGAGAGAGAAGTAAGGTTTACTATTCAGAGAGTATCTGTGCTGCAGTTTTCTGCTGGTAGGCCATCTATGACATGGAAGAGCTCAGGGTGTCTTTCTTTGCCAATAGAGCACCATCTATGTGCTTCTGTTTCTGAGAGGAGGACTAAGTGTCTGGAATCAGTTTCCAACAATCTCTCTTTCTCTGCCTGAAAGTTGAGTTATTTGTTCTGAACTACTGTAAATTTTTATACAAAGCTATGTCCCTGAGATATTGTTTGATTTATAACTTTTGGCTACCTTCAAAGTTCTGAAAAGTACAACAAAACACAGCTTAGGGAGAAAATACAGATTTCTTTTTAACAGAAATAGATGGTGAGTTAAATCAAGTGCCCAAATGCTTTTAATTGCTATACTTCTTTATTTAAAATTATACAATAGTCTAACATGAGGTAAAAAATAAATAGCTTGGTGTCATAAAGTTAATAGACACTATTCACAAAGTTGGGTTTAATACCAAGGCGTTTATTTTCGATCATTAAAAATCTACTTCAGATGGCAATATTCTTTTGGACAAAAAATTAACAGAAATTCATTTACATTCTTCTCCATTTTATGTTTATCTGAGGAAAATGATGCCATAAATTCTTATGAAACAGAACAAGCCAAAAACTTTTCTTTTAACTAATCCTGATGAAGTTTGTCAAAGTGAGATTTAAGGCAAGAAGGTTGCTTCTTGGCAGGATAATCCTGGAAGGGAAAAGTGGCTGAAACTTTGCATGGTTGCATTTGTTTCTGGTCAAGCTGCCTTATCACAATTCAAACTTTCATGCTGGGAAACTGCTCTTTCTTTGGTACCTTTTCTGCCAGAATTCAAGTCTAACAACAAAAGTTTATAAACAATGAAAATTCCAGCTGGTTGACATCAGCGTCACAAAGCTTTCTCTTCACACTGATACAAATATTTACCCTGAGCTCTGGCAAGGCTTTCCTTGCCCATGTCACCCTTAATCATACATTTTTCCTTGATTAAGTTATGCTTTCCAGTACGTGATTTGCTCTGGTTTACTTTTTAACACATCCCAGAGGCTTCGTCAAAATCAACTCTGGGCAGGCCATGTCATTTGGTAGCTGCCAAACATGTTATTGAGAAGAAACTTGGCAAATATCAAACCAGTCCTTTCTAACTGCTCTAATAAATGTTTGTTCTTTTTGACCACCATTTACTTTTTAGGTCCCTCATATCCATAAAGCTATGAGCCAAGAAAGTAAGCAGAGATGCATTCAATTCCCTATAATCTATTCCCTTGAGATAACGCACCAATTTCTCTTTCAGGTACCTTATTGCAAAGAAGTTGAAAATTTCAAAGGTTTCATCAATGACTATTTCCTTCAAGAAGACACAACGGTTATTTTAAAAAGGTTAAAACAACAGATTGATGTACTCTGTTACTGTAGTAAAGTCCACTAGAACAAATATTTGCCGCACTAAAGTCACTAGTGGAGGGATTAGCACAAAATATTGCAAATATTTCTACAAAGCTTCCCTTGCCAAAGTAAAACATTGGGTTCTCTCCCCTAGGTGCTTGCAAAATCATTGTGAAGTGCATTGATAATGCAGAATTTGGGGAAAATTTTTTCTCAATATTTAAATAATTGTCTAAACAGGTGATGGTGTCCTACCCGATAGAAATGTAAATAAATACCTCAGTTGCACTAGTTTATACTTATATTGCATTTATGTTTTAGAAAAATCCGGTCATTATACAAAAACTATATATGGACCATGTGCCACTCTACTAACTCATTTGAAAATAACATGTAGTAAGCTGTGAGAGTTAAACAACTCTTTATTTTGCCTATACTGGCTTAAAAATTAATCTTAAAAATGAGATGGAACCCCCACCTCTGAGGCATTCATCACTCTTGTTGTTATTGTTGTCGTTTCTCTTGTAGTCCTCAGGGAATGCATGTGAGCATGCACACACACACACAGACACACAGACACACACACACACACAAACACATGCACACACATACACATTTTTATACACACAATATACTTTACTTAGAGGGTCTTATTCTTTCTCTTTGCCAACCTACAGCTTCATCTAAGTTGAGGTGTGTACTTTCCAGAGCATATTGAAATGCAGTGATTTGTAACAAAACTTACCTTCTGTGATTATTAATACATAAACATATCTGAAGACCATAGTAAATAATTATCATAATCTAAGGTGTGGCCAACACATTTGAGAAAATAGGAATTTAATAAGATACTCTCTTCAATTCCGTGGAAGAAGTTGTAGCAATTTTTTTTATGGAGTCCCATTATTAATTCTTTTGTATCATAAGAAGTAAATGTAGTGTAGAGACATGAAAGAAAGAAGCTCTCAATAGGCCTGAAGGAGTTAGAGCAACTTCGCAAATTCCTAACCTGATCAATTCCCAAGAAAGCAAGAAGAGAAATACCAAGCTCCAGTCTTTATGTTAAAGACCAGGTGGGAACCAGAGTGAATGGTAGAATTTATTATCCCTACTTTACAGGCCATGGGAAGAAGACCCTGGAAATTTCACTAACTTGCTCCTGGTAATTTAACTAGTGAATAGAGATTAGAGGTTTGAACCTAGTTAGGTTTGACAAATAGGCTTGTGTTTTTTACCTCACTTGGAGTGTCCCAATGGAGTGACCCAGAGGGCCAGATTTGGCCAAGTGCACACTTAACTGGCCTAAGGCACTGGGGGATTTAACAAATGGATAGCCAGTTAGGGACTAACTTCACATATCTATAGGGAATCATTATAATACTCAAATTGTGGAGATTTTCTTGGAAATAAAGTTAAAAATGGGGTCCTCTTTGTCTTCCCTCTGTACGCTGTGGAATTCTGGAGTTCTGCAGAGGGAGGTTAGGAGCTCCTACTGAGGCTACCATGGTGGCCAAAGAGGTAGCACTGGGACCCCACTCCTGCTATTGTCTAAAGGTCCACTCTTATCTTTTTTGACACATTAGGAATCTGCATAAGACTTTATTTATATAATTAAAAAATAATGTTTTAAACCCAAGGATTTTTATGACTCAGATCTTTGAGCATGTTAAAGATATTTGAGAAATAGTTTGATCCAGACCATAGTTTACATAAAGTTGCAATTTTTGCATGACATCCAAAGGCCCTTAAAGTCAAGACCTCAAGTCACTGATGAGACTAGTGCTCAATATAAACCTGATTTATGCTCAATTTTTCAAATAGTAAGAATGTATGCATTACTAATTATATACCTTTATGCTCCAGTTAATGTAATAAAAGATAACGTGTATAAGTTTGCTTTCATATACACCATTGAGATTGCTTATTCAAGGGGCTGTATTAATGTTTCAAAGGGCAGTTTTTTATTCATTTGAATTTTTCTACATTATATGCCAGTTATATCTGATAAGACAGTAGTTCTTTATTTAATTTTAATCTAACAAAGTCTATTGTGAAGTGGAAAATACTGTTTTTGAGATTTTGTTCTCTTCAGAATTGTTCAGGGCAATGCTGATATTATGAGAATATATCTGGTTAGATCCATTGAACTAGAATTTCCAGGAGTAGGGAGCAGAAAACTGTACTGTAAAACCATGCCCAGGAGGTCTTGAATAATCAATCAAATTTGAAACCACTGATGTGCCCTATTTGATTTTCAGATGTGAAAGGCTTCTTTCCAAGGGGATGATTTTATTTTTATATAAAGCTTCATAATTTTTTAAGATACCATATCTTAGGTCCAGCTCAGTCATGTTTTCCAGACATAAAGTGAAGTGCAGCTGGGAGACAGAAGCAGTGTCCATGGCAGGCCTCCATTTACACAGAGCCCATAAGAATGGCACAGCAACCAGTGAGTCTGACATGCCTGGGGGCTCTGCTGCTCCTCTTACCCATCCTCACATGAAGATGTCTCATTCATCTTTACATCCCCAGCCCTTAGCACAGTATCTGGCACATTTTAGATACTCAACACATGTGTGTGGTTTATAAAAAATAATTAATGAGGACAACATTCAAGTTCAGTGGTAAGAAACTCTCATCAAGAGTTCAGTTTTTCCCCCTTTTTATTTAACTCAATTGCTTCTTAATTTTCAAAAATTGTTTTATCTCTTTTTATTTTTTTTTAGCTTCCACAATAGCATTTAACTTTCTTCTCCTAACTCTAATTTGATATCTTCCTATAGTTTCCATTTCTCAGAGTCCCTCCTTGATCTTCTCTCACAGGCACAGCCAATCATCATCCATCCTCTCCTCAACCTTCCAGAAGACTGTGAGTCCTGAGAGTATAGAAGCTCTCCTGATGTTGCTCCCAGACCGTGACCCATGCTGGCACAGCTTCTACTCCCATGTGGCTGCATGTTTCATAAGGAGAGCTACTAAAACGCAGGAAAGCACAAAGTCTTAATTGCTTGCTAGTGGGCACTCAGCCAACACGCTGTTAGCAGAATGAAATCCAATCTTAGAGAAAAAGTGCTGAACCTCGGCTCTGGATCGCCCAAGCCCCATAAGGATTGCGTGTGTTTTGGGGGAAGATTTGGATATGGCAGTCTTTTTTTTTCACTCTTTTGAATGGGAATGTCAATCTATGGCTTACTAGAACATTTTATTCTTAATGTAATAATCCCAGCTGCAAAACAACATTGAGAGGGAAAACTGCACCTCTTCTCCCCACTTATGACATGGACAATAAATACATTCTCATTTTTTGTGCTTCTCTGAAAATACTACTTGCAATACAATTTCCAACCAAATTGTTACTTTGAAGAATTCATACATAGTCATCCCTGCCTTGTTCTGTTGTTTGCTATTTGATCTTTGATAATTAATCTCCCTAAACCTCAGTTGACTTATCTTTATAATGGGAAAAATAAAAATGCTTTCCTGACAGGGATGCTGTGAAGACTCAGTGAGATTCAAAGCTCTTGGCAGTATGTGGCACAAACAAAAATGTCCAATATATGTTAACTCCTAATTTTATTGCTAAAAATAATAGTCTAATAGCTTACTCACTGTGGAAAATCTCAATATATAGCACAAAATATTTGGCCCTATACATTTTGGTGTTTGGGGCTTTGACAGGTTTTCTTTGATCTGTCACATTCAGGATTATATTTTGAAATATTTCTATAGTATCCATTTTTTCTAAAATGATTAAAACCCTCTCTTCACATAAACATTACATGAGACAAAAAAACAAGCAAGCAATATGTAGAGAAATATTGGTCACTACACTTCTTCTGTAAATTTTAATATGAATGCCATGCTCCAAAACATAAGCTCTGGATCGCTGTCTAAATCCTAGAATGCTGAAAATCTCCCATCAGAGTTAGATGATGATGACAGGGCTGAACATGAGTTTTATTTGATCCAAAGTACTTCAGAGAATGTGACATTCAAACTAATTACTGAAATTTAAGGGTGTTAGGATAAGATTGCAACTTTTTTTTTTTTTTTTTTAACTTATCTGAGACAGGGTCTGGCTCTGTCGCCCAGTCTGGAGTACAGTGGAAGGATCATGGCTCACTGCAGCCTGGACATCTTGGACTCAAAGGAATCTTCCCACTGCAGCCTACCAAGTAGCTGGAATCACAGGCAGGCACCACCAAGCCTGGCTAATTTTTTGTAGAGACAGGGTTTTTCCATATTGCCCAGGCTGGTCTTGAACTCCTGAGCTCAAGGGATGTGCCTGAGACAGCCTGCCAAAGTGTGGGGATTACAGGTGGGAGCCGCCGGGCCCAGCCAAGTTTGCAACCTACTTTGAATAACAGTCCATCCCTGAAGCTTGTAATAATTATTTGTCACACAGGTGTCTGTAAAGGATTGTTCCCGATGATACAGACCCAAACCCATCAATACCAAATCTGTCAGTCCTCTCTCCTAGGAGTTTTAGAATGTTATGCAAATGGGATATCTTTTGCCTCACCTTAATATCCCAGAATTCCCTAAAGAGCATGACGATTATACTCTTCATGGGATATATTTTATTATTTTTTATTATAGTGAATTAAAACTCCAAAGAAGCAATGTCAGTGGTTTCTGTGGTCAGTTTCTATAATATTAATCTGTTGGTTGATGTAGCAGTTTTTAGCACAGAGAGATCTCATCCCAGAACTCTCATTAATATCAGATACTCATCCACATAGGTACTACATCCAACATTAAAAATTACGTTTGTCATTTTCTTGGTAAACAATAAGAGCTAGATTTGATGAAAAAGACATCATCCATATGGTAATTTGATATCTTCAAAAGTCAGGGTAGGCCATTTAAATTGCTAAGTTTAATAAAGTGCCATTAAAGATATCTTATTCCCCGGCTCCCCAACCAATTCTGCACCCCAGGAAGGGGTTACCAAGAAAGCCTGAATGCTGTGTCTTGTTTAAGTTTGAATCAGATATGGCTCCATTTATTTCTTCAAAAAATGGTAAGAATTAATTAATATTAATCTATAATCACATTGATGGAAAAATTAATGGAAAGTTTAATAAAAATATAACCTTAACGGGATTCGAAGTTGTCTTTTAGAATATAAAGCTAATACTTTATCCACCAAGCAATGAATCCTCTGGTACCAGTTGATGAAATTATAAAAATTAGCTGCAGGATGGTTCTTCTTTTGTTCTCTATGTATCAGAAGTTTTGAGAATTACAAAGAAAAAGACATTAAAAATTAAAGTAAATTTAGAAATTCAACATGCCTATTCATTATCTCTATTTCTTTAGAACATATATTTTTGGGGTGAGTTGATGTGGTTGTTCAAACAGACTTAATTTTCATTCTTAACCTATCAACACTTTGGTTTGTGTTTTTACACTTATAGTTTCAGAAAAGACTTGATAAACTTACATGAATAGGTCAATTTTTTCTAATTATTCAAGTCGGGAGAAATATACAATGAGAAATAGGTGTTTGGCAAATTAAATGTTTTTGCTTAAGGAAAAATGTATATATGCAGAAAATTAGTGCAATATTAAAATCACGACTACCAATGTTAAGCATGCATTTTCTGAAATATCAATAGTCTCATTCCTTTTCTCTGTTTACTATATACTATGTAATATTTAGCAAAGCAACTTATACATAGTGCTAGGAGCTTATAGAAAAACAAAAGTTTGATCTTTTAAAATATTTGTTGAATGTCTATAACATTACATATTATGCAAAGTACAGAATTACATACACTATTATTTTTGTCATTGTACTTTTTTAGTGATTATCAATATTTCAGTGCCAGTATGAGATGTTGAAAGCTATTTTTCTTGGCGTTATGTTAGCCAGAAATCCTTATCAGAAGACACTTCTTCATAGCTATTCTTCATAACTATGGAATAACGATAACTTAGCTTTATAGCGATAACTCTAAAGCAAACAAAATATCCTGAAATCCCTTTTGAATTATCAAAGAAAAAAGATTAAATAATATGAGAAAAAATGTAGTAATAAGTAGACTTTTATTATATTCTACTAATTCGAAAATTGATAATTCATATATTTATGGTTACTCTTTGCAAAGCTGAGTTTTTGATTAACTAAAATGATGAGTCCCTGACTACACCTAATGACAGAATTGACAGTCTTAGCATGATAATTAGACCCACTGGTGGACACTCACAAAGATGAAGGAGCAGGGATACTGACTTCTTTTCTGTTTATTATTGCAATTTGAATCATGTTTATAACCAGTGATGTGGTAATAATCTTGTCCCTTTCTTCCTTCCAACTACTCAATTTCCTGGAAACAGCCTCTTTATTCCAAAAGCATAAGATGAGAAAAGTAACTTTAAAAAACACAGATACCAGGAGGGACCAGCTTTTGTCATGAAGTATTCCTTAGTTGAGATACTTTTCTTTAACACTGGGCAAAAATGATCTCAAAGCTGCAGACCTGCAGCTTTGACCTAATGGGGACCTGCAGAAGCCAATTCCCCTCCTTAACAAAAGACTTGAGGCCTTTGTCTTAAAGATGTCTCCTTATATCAATATTATTTAACCCTTAATATTTCCCATCTTATTTTCTTGCTGACTACATAAGATGTATAAAATAATATTGTAGATGCAAAAATGCTTACCCACTGTAACCGTGCCAGCAAATTAAAATAAACATAAATGAAACACAGGATGAGAAAAAATACATACCTTGTATCTGAAAACTAATAAAAACTGATATATATAAGGACAAACAATAATTGGTTCAAAGAGTATGTGTACGTTCAAGACTTCATTCCTTTATAACAGTAATTCCCATTTGGGAGGCATTTTTCTGTTGTCACAAATCTGAGAGGCAGGTACTACCTTGTAGTCAGTAGAGGCTACCAATGCAGCAAAATATCCTACAATGCACAGGACAGCCTGCGCAACAAAGAATGATCCACCATAGAAAGATCAATATTACTGAGGCCAAGAAATCCTGCTTTACATCCAGTGAAATTGGACTAAATCCCATTTAATGTGACTAATCTCTAATTCTCTGTTTAACTTACTTATCTAATAAATTCAGACAAAAAAAATGTATATATACACATATAGACACACACAATACAACACATCTTCAAAATGAAACAGCTTGTGTGCTACTTATTTTGAGTGTAATATTGCTGTGCCTAAGAGCACACAAATACACCAGAAACAGTCGTTCTATGTTCTCCACTGTCAGCACTCTACCACAGATACCCCATCTGGTGCGGTCTGATATGGATAATAATGGTGGAGTGTTCTTGCTGTCTTGACTGTAGTCATTACTGTGATGTTATTTTAGGACTAAGTAGTGTTTGCCCATTGGACCATAAAACTGTGTCATGTAAATACAGGTTTTAGAGCACACAATAGTCTGTCCATGTGTAGACATATGCAGAAAAAAAAAGCCTCATAAAATGCCTTTTAATAGTATTTGTTGAGCATGTGAAGTAATTCCTTTTCAAAGTTAAATCACTTGGAAAAAAAGGAGCTTCTCTTTTCAAAGACACCGTAAGTAATTATACTGCATTATACATCATTCATATGTCAATGTAAATTTTGTTGTTAAATGGAAGGAGTTTTGAATGACATGGTACCAAGCAAATGTCTGACATTCACCAAACCTTTTATTTATTTATGTACTCTCACCTGAGTTGCTCTTTGAAATTGAATTGGGGGTAGAGGGTTAGTATTTATGTAGCCAGCAACCTTATATTTGACACTTTATCCTAGAATTAAATTCTGAACACCAAAATAACTCACAGAAATGAAATTCCAAATGAAAACAACTTTCACAAAAGACATCCTTAACAGTGAAGCCAGTTTCTCGTAGATATTATGTCTATATTGACAGCAAAAAAATAAAATAAAGTGGGTACTATTAAAGGTCACAAGAGTATTTTAAAATCTGTATATTGAATCCTACCTAGAAGTGTGTGATTATAGTATGGGATGTTTGAAATCAATGTTTGGTTGACATTTTTTTCATTACCTGTAATAGTGATGAATATTTTCCCTCAGATCACCTTTTGATAATGACAGAGAATGAAATTTATAGTTATATATAAAGTAACTGTCCAAACTGGATGAAGCAACTTGATGCTACACAGAGCGATCAGAGTTACTAAAATGGTGGGTGGGCTGTAGATGCTTAGATGCTTCTCAAAACAAATCACCTTCACAGTCAGAATAAAAATCTCACAATATGGACTTTATTTTCATCATGTATTCACAGACATTTTAAGATTGAGAAACAACTCCAGATAATTACTGAAATTTTATTCTTTCAAAAATAAAGCGGCCAAATATTCTTAAATGTTCATTAAACTCAGCTATTATTTGATTCCAACATTTGAAGAAATGTGTGGAGATTTTAGATAGATAGGAAGATTTTTTCTTTCTTTTTCAGATTTTTCTGCATCATTTAAAATATAGCTGAATCCACTTTAGTAAGAGTCAAGTTTACATTTGACTTCATCAACTGATGTTTAGGTCAAATCGGCAACTACATCAAAATCATTACTAAATTTTATTCTGTAGGTGTTTAAATAGAAAAGAAAAAGTGATTTGTATATGACTTTATCTGATTATGGTGACATAGTCCTAGTTACAAGAAATACTGACCAGTTTCAAGAGTTTCTGTAATATGCATATTTTAAAAAAAATTTATGTTGTCACACAAGAAAAGATTATGGATGAAAATGCGACCGAATCATTTTTAGGGACCTACTCAACAATATGAGTATTTACATGCCTCCAAATGGATCTTTTTGCATTAAAAAAAGTATCAATCAGTGAGAGCTGAGATTGTGGATTCTAAAACAAGACTGTCTAATTAAATTCCAGTCTACAACTTATTGCTGTGCATTTTTAGACAAGTTCAGTAACCATCTGTAATTTGGTTTTCTCATCTCTGAAATGGTTATAATAATAGTACCTCCTTCATAGGATGCTTACAAGGATTAAATAAGTTAATACATATAAAGAGTTTCAAACAGTGCCTGGCATATAGCAGCGCTATATGAGTTCATTGTTTGAAAATATTCCTAACTTTTTTTTTTCATTTGAAGAAGAAATGCATAATCCTTGAATAGAAATATAATTCGCTCATGTGTACTTGTTATGTGGACCAGAGTCAGTGACCACCAGCAATGTGAGATTTAGCTATAAATGTATTTCCTCTAAGTCAATGAAAACACATGCCTTTGCTAAGAGACCTGGAAAGTTAAATTTAATGCTAAAATCATAGTGAAGTTTTCCAAAATATGCCTTAAGTAACCTTAAGTTTTACTTCGTAGGATTTCTATGTGATAGGTTTGGTTTGAACATATAATAATATAAACAAGTGCAAGGGTACATAAGAGAAAAAATCACAAATGATTTTCAGTTTACAAAGTTCCACTCAAGGTATAAGGCCATACATAAATATTAGAGTTGTATATATTTGCTTCCATTTGATTTAATACATCAAATAAACTTTCCTTTCCATCAACACCTTTCCCTGTCTAATAGTGATTTACCACAGATTAGATGTCAATTGGTCTGGCTGTAAAATCATTTGAACAATATTATCTCAATTTTGTCTGATGTGCATGGGTAAGACCTAATACCTAATAATGAATGGATCTCTCATAACAGCTGAGGTCCTTTTAGGACTTGATTAGAGTTAAGCTGCAAAATCTCTTGATATCAAATAGCATCCCTGCAGTCAGAACCTGACAGACTCAGCTTTAGCATGACCTGCAACTTTATCTTAACCCACCTCCTCTTTTGCTTTCTATTCTCCAGCCACACTGGCCACTCTTTAGTTTTTCAAATGAACTAATTTCCATCTTTCCACAGAGATTTAAAACAAATACTGTTTCAACTGCCTGGGACATTTTTCCTCCATCTTTTCACCCACTCAACATGTCTCCACTGGGACATAATCTGAGTTGCCATTTTTTTTAACCCTTTAAAAACGATTGTCTTCTTATTAGGTTGTCTTATGCTTTCCTGTACTTTTTTGTGTAGCAGTAATTGAATCTTGTAGTTTATGATTTCTTTCAAATCTTCTTCCCCAGCATATCCTAACTTCCATGGGGACCTAGACCTTTGTATTTCTCATTTCTTCACGCCATTGAAATAACACTGATGCACTCACCTCAACGAAATGTGTATTGACATCCTTGTCTTTTCTTCTAAGTTCTTGACTAATTTCATCTTGTCTGCTCAACAGTTCTACTGAACATGGCTCAGATTGAACTCTTGACCTGCTCAATCCCACCTGGATTATCCTCTACTCTCCCTATCTCTTACAAAGGGTCCCTCCATCTACCTATTGGTCAAACCAGAAATCATCTGGAAGCCATCTTTGATACCTCTCTTTTTCTCACCCTCCAATTCTAAACCATCACTAGGTCTTGTCTTCTTTATTATCAAATGCATGTAAGTATGTCCACATCTCTTCCTCCACAACTGCCACATGTATTATTCAGAGGCCTGCCAGGAAAGAGTAACCTGCTCAAAGTAAGTAATGATAACAGGGAGTTTAATAAAAACATATTTAAAAGATATAATTAGGTTTGAGGAAAACAAAAAGAAATACTTCAAGACCTCAAGGCTAGGAGCAACAGGGAACTATAACAATTTAGGCTAAAGGGACAATGGAAGGGAACAGTTACTGGAAACTAGACAGGATAGCCTGATGGTAAGAACTGTCTGAGATAAGGTGTTGCCTTTGAGAGCGGGACTAGAAAAGTTGAAGCAAGGAAGGAGCAGGGGGAGTAAATATCCCAGCTCATTCTGCTGCCACATTCCTTTCTCAGACTGGTATCTCCCACTAGCTCAACAAAATTGGAAATTGAAAGACAAAAGACCAGTTTTTATGCCATTCATGATTGTCAGCATTTTGGAGTCTGATTACCTTGACTACTGCAGTTGCCTTATAATTGGATTTCCAGCTTTCTCTCTCACCAAAACCAATCCTTAAATCCATTCTGTACACAATAGTCAGAGTTCCCTTCTTAGGATGAAATCTGTATTAAGTTCTTCTGATTAAAGTGTCTCAATTATTATTTATTTCTGTGTGTTCCAAACTCCCCACTTTAAAATTGTAAAACTTTTATTGCAAAAATAAATTTTCTTAACTTTTTTTCCTTACTAGAGTGAGCTCTGTGAAGGCAGGCATCGTCTATGATCATCTCTGAGTCCCTTATCAAGGTGACTAGAATAAGTACTAAATAAATATTGGATGAATTAATGAATTTCAGAAGATAGATTTATAGCTTTAAAAGCTTCCCAGGTAATTCTACTGGTCTAGATTTTCAAAAGGATTATTGGAATGATTAATCTTCAAATGCCCTAGATTATGAAAAAAAAAAGAATTAGGATAATTGATCCTAAATCATGGAATTCAGTTATTATATGTTAATTAAGAACTCAAGATGTGTTCATAAAATGTGTTGCTTTGCCCAAGGCTGACTACGTCTTTTTTTTTTCCTTGAGTTTTTTAATCCTTTTAGATATCAAATTTAACCTTGATTAGGCCAAGTGTGTCTTCCTTTTTAAAGCTCAAACATGAACGACTTTATGGTGAATCTACTTACATCTAATCTTGCATTTGAGGAGAGGAAATATTTCCCAACGAAGTGCTTTAATGCATTCTCATTATTGGATACTTATAGAAGAACAAATTCTTTTCTAGAATTTAAACATTTACCATTTTGTATATTTAAGCAGTTCTATAGGAATGAGGTCATTTTCATTGAGTAGTTTAAAGTTAAATTACTTTTTCTTTGGCTCATAGGCCTTTGAGATTCTACATACCTGGCTCTGATCTTTCTCTGTTTCATTTCTAATAAAGTTTCTTTAATATCTTGTTTCCATTTCATTTGAAATGAGGCCAATATTTTCTTATTTGTACTCAAATGTTTATATACATTTGATGTGCATCTGCCTGTTGTAGTACTGAAGTAATTCCATTTCTGTGACACATTCTTTTTTTTAACACCACTTTTGCCAAATAATTCTCCTGTTTTAAAATCTACTATTTGATAGATAAGTAATTAAATAATAATAAATTACTCAGCTAAATACTATACCATTTGGGGGCATAAATAACTCTCATGATCTCTTAAGTATTTTTTATGCAATTTTTCAACAAACTGATATGACAATTAAGAATATGTATATGTATGTATGTATGTAAAGAGATTTATGTATATGGGTAAAGATAAAAATGGCTATATATTTATTTCATTCCTTCATTTTAAAATAAAATGTCAGTATAATTTCTAATTTACTGAAAATGATTAGGTAAAAAGCAATTTGTTAGGGGAATTCCTCTCGAGCATACAGTTTTGAAAAGGCACTAGCTCTGACACGTAATCTCCAGCACTTTCATGAGCAGGTTACCCTTCCTTGTGTTTGCTGTGTATTAACATCCACCCTACATTAATACAATCCTATGTATTAACATTCATCATACAATATTTCTATAATTGTTCTTGGCAAATTTAAAGATTACAAATCATAAGATAAATATGAAGCTGTAATAGCATGTCTCAGTAAATGTATAAAACCTGGGGTATTTCTCGACAGATTCTCCAGTAAGTGAGTTCTATACTTAGATAAATGCCACCAAGGTTTTCAGAAAAATTATAATTCCCAAATCTTGATTCCTAGTTATTCATTTTCTACCTCCTCCCAAATGCAACCAATATTGATTTCTGTTGCTGCCCCCATTTATTTCACTGTCTTTATACTAAAGGTTTCTAATTGAGTTGAAGCATATCCACCTAGTTTTTCCAATATGACTGTATTTTCCCACAAAGGCAAGGCAATGTCTTATGTCCTTTGCATCTTTATAATTCCTGGCGTAGTTCTAGATATGAATAAATATTCAATAATTTTATGATTTTTTTACTCCAAATATTTAGCAATCCCAACTTATTATTAAGAAATATTATACAGTTAATTTAACAATGCTGAAGTTGAAAAACTAAAAGCAAAACTCTGGCATTTCATTAAGGAAAAAATTAAGAATCATTTATTTAGAAAAACTATTTTGCCAGGTCTTCACTTCGTGTTAGATGTGATCAATATATCCTGATTGCTAATGGAAGTAATAAGATTACTACCCTGACTTCAGAAATAAATGGAAGTAGAACCCTGAATGCAGGTGCAGCAGGACAGTTTGGGTAAAAGATAAGCACTCAATCTTGTCCTACCCACCAGTGGGGGGCAGGTAACAATGAAGGAGAAAGTCAATAGCCTCTAATAAAACATCAAAACTCTAAAACATGGTTTCTTACCTTTATTTTCACTTGTGTTATCGTAGACTTAATGATAATTTTAAATCAACAAATACATATTTATCAAGTATTGCTAAATTAGGACACTGTGCTAAAATTGTATGGGGTATGCTTTTTTTCCCCTCAATTTTAGATCTTTTTGGATCTATAGATATTTGAAGAAGCAATTGCTTTTATCTTCAACTTGGTCTTGATAATGACTGAGTAGTGGAAATTGATGATCTGAAGACATATCTATCTACACGGCCTTTCATTGCAAAATCCACTTTGTAGTCTTAAGTAGTCTGCTGTGTTTTAAAATGAATCTAAATATTACATCCTGGGGGAAGATCAACATTTAGAATAAAATGCTAAAATATAGTGGCTATGTTAATACTTATTAATACTCAATTATCTACAATTCTTAAAAGGAAAAGGTTTTCCAACAATTATAAGATATTACAGTGTTAATCTACATTTCAATAAGATATTTAAAGGCAATGCTAGAACTGTCAAGGACTTGCTCTTAAGCTTGAGAGAAACCTACAAAGAAATGCTGACAGTTTTATTTTATGTCACATGGAAGCATTATTTTATCAAGAAAATGTTATTATATTTTTAGACATTTGAGCACGTTTCATTGCAGATTCTCAGGAAGTTCCACAGATACTTGTAGTATGTGGCGGTAGAATATTACCTGTGTAAAATATCCTGAGCTATCAAATTAAGGAAGTGATTTAAATAAGCAAGGTTTCCTCTGTTTCCTTTTTTCCACTTGTTTCTATCTAGAAATCATAGCAAAGTCTGAAGCCTTGAATAACAGGCACTCATGTTTGAAAATTGCAAACCTTTCAAAGAAGAAATTGGAAGAGATTTAAAACTATATGCTCAATTATGTTTAGGTGTTTGTTAAAGATTTGTAGTCTGGGAGAGTCACACCTTAAGCAACCTCATGGATTTTACTAAACAGTCTTGGTAAAAGCACTACATTCCTTGTTATATTTCTGAAAATTAGAAGTGTTTCTGAGTCAGCAAAGAATTATTATTGCCCTCTTAGGTAATGGAAACCGTCCAAATGTTGAGGGAAAAAAATCAAAGAATTTCTGTTCCAATGTAATGGCTCCCGTTTGCTTAGTATCTCTTAGAAACTTCTTTTGCAAAAAACAAACAAACAAACAAACAAACAAATAAAACAAGTCCCGTTTACTGGGTACCCTATTAGAATTTCTACATTTAGCAAACAATGCTAGCCTAATAGGGGAAGTATTGTTATTTCAACCTCTTGTCCCAGAGATTTCTTCTGTTGAGGTAATAAACTTCGGGAAAATATTTCACAGACCAACACTACAATAAACCAAGAAAACCAATAATAGATAAACTGCTCATTTGTAAATTTAAGAGGGATTAGGAGATGAAGGGGGGAGGTGAAAGAGACCAAGTCTGGGGAGGGGCAGAGTGAGCCATACATCTTGGCAGAAGGGTAGAGCCTGTGGTAAGATACTGCCAGTTGAGAGTCTCCAGTCATGGAGGAATCCAGGTGATTTTAAGAACAGGAATGTCTAATTATTCAGCCTTAACTAGTTTGCAATTCTCTCACATAAATTCCCCCTGCAGTCCTCATTCTTAAAGAAAAGACTTCTAAGCCAGCATTTTGTGTCAATAGAATTTGGAAGAATAACTGAGTTTAGGTATTCCCTGAGGCAAAGCCCATGTGGAAAAATAACTTGTGTCCAGGTAGTTAATTTATTTCGGATAAATAAATTCTGATTCTAAGAAGTAGAGAAAATTTAAAAAGGAAGGAGGAAAACAGAGTAAGAGTGAATCATTGAGATCTCTACCGTATACCCTAGGGCCTTCATTCCTTCATGGTCTCACAGAAACGTGCAGGATGGTACGGAAAGACAGGAGCCTGGAGCACTCTGCCCACAGGTTCCTGTTTCCCTTTGGTTGAGGGTCATCTTAGAGGTGTTAGCTCTTCTTTATTTATAGATGACACTTGTGTCCAGGTCAATGAGCTCCCACATTGCCACAGAAGGCTTTGTGACAGAATGCAGAAAGACACAGCAGGTGCCTAAGATGGGATGATCTTAGGTTTGGGGTGAAGCTGAATGGTCTACCACTCAGTGGCTAAAATCTGATGTGGACTCAGGGCACGTGATGTGAACCACAGAGGTAAGCTAGAAAAAGTATTCATTATGGTGTGATACAATATGGAATAAAAGTCTAGGGATCAGGTGATGAAATGAATTAGTTCAGAAAAGTCCGAAGCTCAAAGCCAGATGTGTCTAGAGGAAATGAGAACATCACCACAATACACTAAGATCTATGGAAAGTTTCAGTGAAATACTGGGTCTTCCCTCCATGTCCAGCATGGTGAGTCATTGTAAATAGATTTCCTAGGTGACATTCAAGTAAATATTCAGAGGAAGGCTCTTGTCAGATAAGTGACACTTGAAAAAAGTAGTCTTCTCTGCTTGAAACAGTAGAAAATGTGATTTGGAACAATGATACTAAATTTATTACATCTCACTGATAAATCTGAGTTCTAAGACCTTTTTTTTTGACTCTCCTGTTATAGGATTGCGACTGCATAACTCATTAAGGCACAGTATAGGCAGCTCACACCTGACAGTTATTGTTTTTATTAAATAATAATAAATAACTATTGTGTATTTTACCAAGTGTTGTCACTCTTCTAAGTGTCTTGCATGAGTTAACTTCTCCCGGCAATCCTGAGGTTGGTACTATTGTAACCACCTCATGGATACTTCCTGCCACTGCACAAATAAAGACAATGGCATTGCAGTAAAGAGTTCAATTGACAAGAGGCCACACAAGAGACGGAGTTATTACTCAAATCAATCTCGTCGACAGCTTATAGGTTAGGGGTTTTTAAAGAAAGTTTGGGGAAAGGAGTGGGGGTGACTATGAAATGGGTGCTTTCTGCTGATTGGTTGGGTTAGAGATGAAATCATAGCGGGTTAAAGCTGTCCTCTTGAGCTGAGTCGGCTACTGGGGCTATTGGTGTTAGACATGCAAAACCCAGAAGAGATACCTCAAAAGTCCAATCTACAATAGTGGTTATCTGTAGGAGTGATTGGAGAAGTTTCATATTTTATGACCATTCCACACCTTAAAAGAATTCATGCTCTTCTCCTCCCACTAGGTTGGTAGTCTCTCATTAGCTTTATAAAAGCTGTTGAGTTTAGGGGAAGGGCTCTTGTCATTTAAACTATAACCTAAATATCTTCCAAAGTTAGCTCTGCCTAAGCCCAGAAATAATTAAGGCAGCTTGAAAGCTAAAGGCAAGTATCGTGGTTGGTTAGACTGGATCTCCCCCACTGCCAAAATTATCTCACTGATATAATTTTTGTGAAGGGAGTTTCACTATTATTATTCCCATTTTTTTTAGATACACAAATTAAGGCAGATGAGGTTAAGAGTCTTCCCTAAATTCTCCAGCTAGTAAGTGGCAAAGCTGGGATTCAGACCTAAATTTTGGGGTGCAGTCAAACCTCTAAAACAAAGCACATTATGACACTTGGGAAATCTCAGACATAAAGTTCTTAGAAATCAAGATCCAGAATACTGTCTACAATATTAGCTTATTATAGTGTTACCATGCTTTTAAAAGAAATACCTTCATAATTTTTGTTTCCTAGTCATAATATTGACCTTTAAAATTATCTACTATGTTCCATCAGATATATATTCAAAATCCACTTTATTTTAGATTTTATTCATTGTTTAAAAATTTAACAATACAAAAAGTTAGGTCAGGCACCTTTGTTAATTAGCTCTATTTCATTAAAATCATGACCTCTAGTTGAAAATGCCTTCACTCTTGTGTGTTAAATTTATATGGATGGCCCATAAACAGTCCCTAATTAGTCACATGTGTATTCAGATGTGGGCTCATGTGTTATAAACTAACACTGAAGTGTATAAGGAATTGTCAGTCAGATGAAAAGTCAACTGAAAATCATCCCGTTTGCAAAGCTGAGAGCCTGTCACAGTTAGTTAGTCATAAATGTTTAAAATAGCAACCAAACTTTTATTCTAATTGAGCATGAGTTGAAAGGCTACCCACTTTGATGTCTTTGCTTTTATCATTTGTATACAGCTAAAAAACTACTATTATGCCTTTTAAAAAAGTCCCCCCTCAGAGTGGTAGACATTACTTGATTCTGAAAATATACAGGTAGATCAATCTATAATTGCAGAGCCTTTGTACAGTTTCCAGTGATGCCTATAATCTTTCACCTGCATGTGTTCAAAAGTAAGATTCTTTCCTCCTTTTTCTCTATTTGATCTCCTTCTCCACAGATTTGTGATTTAAGACATAAGGAACACATCTTTGTAATGATATTTTGGGGGCCATCATTTGAAGTATAGTATTTGTCTTACCCTAGTTTTTCAACCTTGAAGAGGGATATATAATTATATATTTTAAATTAATATTTCACTATTTATTAGGAAAATTCAATTGTAGTAAGGGTACCATTTGAGAGATTCAGGTATGGAGACTGGGAAATGAAGGAACTATGAAGGGTCCTACAGCAATGCCTCTGTCTATATGGCAGTGATCTCCAAGTACCAGTCCTGTACACATTTCTATTCAGTTAATTTAGAATTTTTATATAAGTCCCACATTCAGGACCACTTTCTTACAATTTTCTCTCCAACAATATTATTAGTTAAGCTGGCTTATGCTCGAAACACTCCCTAGATTATCCACAGAACCATAAAATGTGTGTCCCGCCTTTTACTCCTCATGTTATAAAACCCCAAATGATTTATTATTTTTGTTCAAAGAATCCATTATTATTTAAGGATATTTAGATAATAAGACAGGAATGTATATTTACTTGTGTAGTTATCATTTCTAGTTCTCTTTCCTTTTTGTGTAAATCTGGATTTTCATCTACTCTCATTTTCCTTAGTCTGAAGGACTTAATTTACTATTTCTTGTAGGGCTGGTAATGAATTCCCTCAGGCATTGAAGGTCTGAAAAATAAAATATATTTTGCCTTCATTTTTGGAAAATATTTCTTGCCAGCTATAGAATTCTGGTTTGATAATTTTTGTAAAAAAACAAAGTAAGTTTTAGATAATAAATCTAATATCTTTTTTTTTTTAATCTTTGTGTCCTTGAACAGACCATGTCCTTTTCTTCTGGATTTTTTAAGGGTTGCTCTTAATACAGGTTTTGAGAAATTTTATCATGACATACCTTAGTATATTTTTTTATTTTTTATGGGTCTTTTGAGCTTCTTGAATTTGTGAGTTTATAGTTTTCACTACATCTGGAAGTTTTAGGTGCAATTTCTTCAGATACACTTTCTTTAGAAACAACAGTTACTCCTATGTTAGGGTCAACTGAAATTGTTCTGCTGCTCACTAATGATCTTTTTATCTCTGAAAATTACCTTTTTTCTCCCTGTGTTACATTTTAGATAGTTTTTTGTTGCTAAATCTTCAAGTTCACTAGTATTTTCTCCCGCAATGTCCAGCCTTTTAAATTCCACCAAGTGTTTTTTGTTTGTTTGTTTGGTTTTGTTTTTCATATCAGACATTGTAGTTTCACCATTAGAGTTTCATTCTGGATCTTTTTATATTTTTCGCTGCTCTATAAACTCTTCGAACATAAGAAATAGAGTTGTAATAACTGTTTTTTTGTTCCCTTGCTTGTTTTGTAATAATTGTTTTAATGTCATTCCTATTATTTGTATCTATGTTCATTCTGGGTCCTTTTCAATTGACTGATAATTTTCCTCATTATAGGTCACATTTTTCTTCTCTTTTTGCATGCTTGCTAATCTTACATTCAATGCCAAACATTGGGACTTTTGTCTCTTTGGATGCTATCTATTCTTCTTTTAAATCTTGAGCTTTGTTCTGGGATGCAATTTAGGTCCAGAAGTGTTCACTCAGGAATAATTATTCCTCAGTACTGAGGGAAGACCTTCCTGAGGACGCTGTCCAGTGTTCTGTGAATTAAGAGTCTTTCTGGTATATTTTGTAGGAACAAGCATTGTTCCTGGCCCTGTGTGCACACTGGGTACTGTTTCCTCTAATCCATTTGAATGATTCTCCAGCCTTCAGTAGTTTCCCACAGGCATATGCTGATTGGTACACTGCTGAATACTGAAGGAAGACTCTGCACGTGTGCAGGGTTCTCCTGTGCAGCTTTCTCCTTCAGGTATTCTGTCCCATGAAGTCTAATGGCCTTGGTTTCCTTAGGCTCCCAGCTGTATCTCCTTAACTCAGCAATTTCTCTGGGCTCCATCTCAGTTCCCTCTCTTCGTGCTGAGGCCAGGAAACCACTGAGGCAATAACCTAGGGGCAAACTTAGGGCTCACCTTGTTTGTTTTCCACCTCTCAGGTATTCATAACATGATATTACCTTCATAACCTGATATCCTGTCTTGAGAGCTACTGTTTATTTTGTCTGAATTTTGTTGTTGTTGCTGTTGTTATGTTTCCAGTGGGAAGCTAAATTCAGTTCCTGTTACTCCATCTTGGTCAGAATGATTACTTTACGAGGATGAAAAACAAATAAATGTATTGAGCACCTACTACGTCTTAGACAGGAATTTAAATTCTTTACATATATTACAACTTAATACTAACCCACTGAATCCATACAATAACTCCTGAAGTAAGTATTATTACTCCCTACTGGCAGACATGGTAACCTGTCCAATAGCATTACTATCTTTTTCACTGATAACAAAAACTCAAATTAGTTCCCAGGACATTCTGTCTCTGATGTATAAGTCTGAAGAAAGGACATCCACTCCTGATTAAATTTGTACCTTCACTCTTCTCCTAGAATCTCTACAGCACATATTTCAGTATCTTAGAAAAGACATGATAGTTCCTTCTAAGTCTTTTTTTTTTTTTTTTGGATGGATGGAATAAAGTTTCTAAGGAAGTAAATTTCAGGAAATAGAAATGGCTTTTGATGGTCTAGCAGTCTTTAACAGTAGTCCCATCAAAAACCATTTCAATTATTTCTTAAGAATTATCTGTGAATGACATATACAAGTTGCTTTCTTGTTTTGTAACATACATAATCAATTATTTCCTTGCTCTATTTTTTGTCTTTTAAAAATGTTTTATAAAACAATACTTGTTAACAAAAGATGATGTATTGGAGTGGTCCGTTCCAAGATGGCCGAATAGGAACAGCTCTGGTCTGCAGCTCCCAGCATGATCGACACAGAAGACAGGTGATTTCTGCATTTCCAACCAAGGTACCTGGTTCATCTCACTGGGACTGGTTAGAAAGTGGGTGCAGCCCACGGACAGCAAGCCAAAGCACAGCGGGGCAGCACCTCACCCCAGGAAGCACAAGGGATTGGGGAATTTCCCTTTCCTAGCCAAGGGAAGCCGTGATAGACTGTACCGGGAAAATCGGGACACTGCCACCTAAACACAGTGCTTTTCCAACGGTCTTAGCAAATGGCACACCAGGAGATTATATCTGTGCCTGGCTCAGCAGGTCCCACGCCCATGGAGCCTTGCTCACTGCTAGTCCAAGATGGATCTGCAAGGTGGCAAGCCCAGCTGGGGGAGGGGCATCCGCCATTGCTGAGGCTTGAGTAGGTAAACAAAGCAGCCTGGAAGTTCGAACTAGGTGGAATCCACTGCAGCTCACTGAGGGCCGCCTGCCTCTGTAGACTCCACCTCTGAGGGCAGGGCATAGCTGAACAAAAGGCAGCAGAAACTTCTGCAGACTTAAATGTCCCTGTCTGACAGCTCTGAAGAGAGCAGTGGTTCTCCCAGCATGGTGTTTGAGCTATGAGAACGGATGGACTGCCTCTTCAAGTGGGTCCCTGACCCCAGTGTAGCCTAACTTGGAGACACCTCCCAGTAGAGGCCGACTGACACCTCATACAGCTGTGTGCCCCTCTGAGATGAAGCTTCCAGAGGAAGGATCAGGCAGGAATATTTGCTGTTCTGCAATATTTGCTGTTCTGCAGCCTCTGCTGGTGAAACCCAGGAAAACAGGGTCTGGAGTGGACCTCCAGCAAACTCCAAAAACCTGCAGCTGAGGAACATGCCTGTTAGAAGGAAACTAACAAACAGAAAGGAATAGCATCAACATCAACAAAAAGGACATCCACACCAAATCCCCATCTGTAGGTCACCAAAATCAAAGACCAAAGGTAGATAAAACCATAAAGATGGGGAGAAACCAGAGCAGAAAAGCTGAAAATTCTAAAAACCAGAGTGCCCTTTCTCCTCCAAAGGATCACAGCTCCTCACCAGCAACAGAACAAAGCAGAATGGAGAATGACTTTGATGAGTTGACAGAAGTAGGCTTCAGAAAGTCTGTAATAACAAACTTCTCTGAGCTAAAGGAGGATGTCCAAACCCATTGCAAGAAAGCTAAAAACCTTGAGAAAAGATTAGACGAATGGCTAACTAGAATAAACAGTGTAGAGAAGACGTTAAATGACCTGATGGAGCTGAAAACCATGACATGAGAGCTACGTGACACATGCACAAGCTTCAGTAGCCGATTTGATCAAATGGAAGAAAGGATATCAGTGATTGAAGATCAAATGAAAGAAATGAAGCAAGAAGGGAAGTTTAGAGAAAGAAGAGTAAAAAGAAACAAACAAAGCCTCCAAGAAATATGGGACTATGCAAAAAGACCAAATCTACTTTTGATTGATGTACCTGAAAGCGATGGAAGAATGGAACTAAGCTGGAAAACACTCTTCAGGATATTATCCAGGAGAACTTCCCCAACCTAGCAAGGCAGGCCAACATTCAAATTCAGAAAATATAGAGAACACCACAAAGATTCTCCTCAAGAAGAGCAACCCCAAGACACATAATTGTCAGCTTCACCAAAGTTGAAATGAAGGAAAAAATGCTAAGGGCAACCAGAGAGAAAGGTCGGGTTACCCACAAAAGGAAGCCCATCAGACTAACAGCAGATCTCTTGGCAGAAACGCTACAAGCCAGAAGAGAGTGGGGGTCAATATTCAACATTCTTAAAGAAAAGAATTTTCAACCCAGAATTTCATATCCAGCCAAACTAAGCTTCATGAGTGGAGAAGAAATAAAATCCTTTACAGACAAGCAAATGCTGAGAGATTTTGTTACGACCAGGCCTGCCTTGCAAGAGCTCCTGAAGGAAGCACTAAACATGGAAAGGAACAACCAGTACCAGCCACTGCAAAACCATGCCAAATTGTAAAGACCATCAATGCTAAGAATAAACTGCATCAACTAACGAGCAAAATAACCAGCTAACATCATAATGACAGGATCAAATTCACACATAACAATATTAACCTTAAATGTAAATAGGCTAAATGCCCCAATTAAAAGACAGAGATTGGCAAATTGGTTAAAGAGTCAAGACTCACCAGTGTGCTGTATTCAGGAGACCCATCTCACATGCAGAGATACACATATGCTCAAAATAAAGGGATGGAGGAAAACCTACCAAGCAAATGGAAAGCAAAAAAAAAAAAGCAGGGATTGCAATCCTAGTCTCTGATAAAACAGACTTTAAGCCAACAAAAATCAAAAGAGACAAAGAAGGCCATTACATAATGGTAAAGGGATCAATTCAACAAGAAGAGCTAACTATCCTAAATATATATGCACCCAATACAGGAGCACCCAGATTCATAAAGCAAGTCCTGAGAGACCTACAAAGAGACTTAGACTCCCACACAATAATAATGGGAGACTTTAACACCACATTGCCAATATTAGACAGATCAACAGGACAGAAAGTTAACAAGGATATCCAGCACTTGAACTCAGCTCTACACCAAGCAGATCTAATAGACATCTACAGAACTCTCCACCCTAAATCAACAGAATGTGTATTCTTCTGAGCACCATATTGCACTTATTCCAAAATTGAGCACATAGTTGGAAGTGAAGCACTCCTCAGCAAATGTAAAAGAAGAGAAATCACAGCAAACTGTCTCTCAGACTACAGTGCAATCAAATTAGAACTCAGGATTAAGAAACTCACTCAAAACCTCACAACTACATGGAAACTGAACATCTCGCTCCTAAATGACTGCTGGGTAAATAATGAAATGAAGCCAGAAATAAAGATGTCCTTTGAAACCTGTGAGAACAAAGACACAACATACAAGAATCTCTGGGACACATTTAAAGCAGTGTGTAGAGGGAAATTTATAGCACTAAGAAAGGAGGAAAGATCTAAAATCGACACCCTAACATCACAATTAAAATAACTAGAGAAGCAAGAGCAAACAAATTCAAAGGCTAGCAGAAAGCAAGAAATAACTAAGATCAGAGCAGAACTGAAGGAGATAGAGATGCAAAAAAACCCTTCAAAAAGTCAATGAATCCAGGAGCTGGTTTTTTGAAAAGACCAACAAAATTGATAGACCTCTAGCAAGAGTAATAAAGAAGAAAAGAGAGAAGAATCAAATAGACACAATAGAAAATGATAAAGGGGATATAACCACTGATCCCACAGAAATACACACTACCATCAGAGAATACTGTAAACACCTCTACGCAAATAAACTAGAAAATCTAGAAGAAATGGATAAATTCCTGGACACATACACCCTCCCAAAACTAAAACAGGAAGAAGTTGAATCCCTGAATAGACCAATAACACGCTCTGAAATTGAGGCAATAATTAATAGCCAATTAATAGCCTACCAACCAAAAAAAGTCCAGGACCAGACGGATTCACAGCCGAATTCTACCAGAGGTACAAAGAGGAGCTGATACCGTTCCTTCTGAAACTATTCCAATCAATAGAAAAAGAGGGAATCCTCCCTAACTCATTTTATGAGGCCAGCATCATCCTAATACCAAAGCCTTCTAGAGACACAACAAAAAAAGAGAATTTTTGACCAATATCCCTGATGAACACCAATGCAAAAATCCTAACAAAATACTGGCAAACTGAATCCAGCAGCACATCAAAAAGCTTATCCACCAAGACCAAGTTGGTTTCATCCCTGGGATGCAAGGCTGGTTAAACATACGCAAATCAATAAACGTAATCCATCACATAAACAAAACCAAAGACAAAACCCACAAGATTATCTCAATAGATGCAGAAAAGGCCTTCAACAAAATTCAACATCGCTTCATGCTAAAAACTCTCAATAAACTAGGTATTGATGAAATATATCTCAAAATAATAAAAGCTATTTATCACAAACCCACAGCCAGTGTCATACTGAATAGGAAAAAACTGGAAGCATTCCCTTTGATAACTGGCACAAGACAGGGATGCCCTCTCTCACCACTCCTATTCAACATAGTGTTGGAAGTTCTGGCCAGGGCAATCAGGCAGGAGAAAGAAATAAAGTGTATTCAATTAAGAAAAGAGGAAGTCAAATTGTCCTTGTTTGCAGATGCCATGATTGTATATTTAGAAAACCCCTTGTCTCAGCCCAAAATCTCCTTAAGCTGATAAGCAACTTCAGCAAAGTCTCAGGATACAAAATCAATGTGCAAAAATCACACACATTCTTACACAGTAATAACAGACAAACAGAGAGCCAAATATTGAGTGAACTCTCATTCACAATTGCTACAAAGAGAATAAAATACCTAGGAATACAACTTACAAGGGATGTGAAGGACCTTTTCAAGGAAAACTACAAAACACTATTCAATGAAATAAAAGAGGACACAAACAAATGGAATAACATTCCATGCTCATGGATATGAAGAATCAATATTGTAAAAATGGCCATACTGCCCAAGGTAATTTATAGATTCCATGCCATCCCCATCAAGCTACCAATGACTTTCTTCACAGAAAAGGAAAAAGCTACTTTAAAGTTCATATGGAACTAAAAAAAGAGCCTGCATTGCCATGACAATCCTAAGCAAAAAGAACAAGGCTAGAGGCATCACACTACCTGACTTCCAACTATACTACAAGGCTACAGTAACCAAAACAGCATGGTACTGGTACCAAGACAGAGATATGGACCAATGGAACAGAACAGAGCCCTCATAAATAACACCACATTAGCTACAACCATCTGATCTTTGACAAACCTGACAAAAACAAGAAATGGGGAAAGGTTTCCCTATTTAATAAATGGTGCTGGGAAAACTGACTAGCCATATGTAGAAAGCTGAAACTGAATCCCTTCCTTACACCTTATACAAAATTAATTCAAGATGGATTAAAGACTTAAATGTTAGACCTAAAACCATAAAAACCCTAGAAGAAAACCTAGGCAATACCATTCAGGACATAGGCATGGGCAAGGACTTCATGACACCAAAAGCAATGGCAACAAAAGCCAAAATTGACAAATGGGATCTAATTAAACTAAAGAGCTTCTGCACAGCAAAAGAAACTACCATCAGAGTGAACAGGCAACCTACAGAATGGGAGAAAATGT
Organism: Nomascus leucogenys; assembly: GCF_006542625.1. Lineage (NCBI taxonomy): Eukaryota > Metazoa > Chordata > Mammalia > Primates > Hylobatidae > Nomascus > Nomascus leucogenys. The sequence continues at coordinate 6,284,340 of NC_044400.1, read as the reverse complement.
TTGCAATCTACCTATCTGACGAAGGACTAATATCCAGAATCTACCAAGAACTTAAAAAAGTTTACAAGAAAAAATCAACCCCATCAACAAGTGGGAAAAGGATATGAACAGACCCTTTTCAAAAGAAGACATTTATGCAGCCAACGGACACATGAAAAAGATGCTCATTGTGCACATGTACCCTAAAATTTAAAGTACAATAAAAAAATGCTCATCATCGCTGATTATGAGCCATCAGAGAAATGCAAATCAAAACCAAAATGAGATACCATTTCACAGCAGTTAGAATGGCCATCATTAAAAAGTCAGGAAGCAACAGGTGCTGGAGAGGATGTGGAGAAATAGGAACACTTTTACACTGTTGATGGGAGTGTTACCCAGTTCAACCAGTGTGGCAATTCCTCAAAGATCTAGAATTGGAAATACCATTTGACCCAGCGATCCCATTACTGGGTATATACCCAAAGGATTATAAATCATGCTGCTATAAAGACACATGCACATGTATGTTTATTGCAGCACTATTCACAATAGCAAAGACTTGGAACCAACCCAAATGTCCAACAATGATAGACTGGATTAAGAAAATGTGGCATATAGACACCATGGAATACTATGTAGCCATAAAAAAGGATGAGTTCATGTCCTTTGTAGGGACATGGATGAAGTTGGAAACCATCATTCTGAGCAAACTATCGCAAAGAGAGAAAACCAAACACAGCATGTTCTCACTCATAGGTGGGAACTGAACAATGAGAACACCTGGGCACAGGACGAGGAACATCGCACACTGGGGTCTGTCATGAGATGGGGGGTGGGGGAGGGATAGCATTAGGAGAAATACCTAATGTAAATGATGAGTTAATGAGTAATGAGTAATGGGTGCAGCAAACCAACATGGCATATGTATACCTATGTAACAAACCTGCACATTATGCACATGTACCCTAGGACTTAAAGCATAATAAATATATATATATATTTTAAAAAGGTGATATATTGAGGGACTATAAAATATTAAAAAGGATAAGTAAGCTTTAGAGTACGTACTACTTTAGTTCTATAAAATCTGTTCCCAGCCAATCCCATACCTGATTAATATAACTCACAACTATACAAACTTTAAAAGAATAGAAGATTATACATTGAACCTTGCACCACTCCAATATCTATTAAAGAATAAGAGTGGAGAAACAGAGGTAGTAAGAAAATTATGAAAAAGTACACCTGTTTATGGTTGAGGATATTTTTCTGGTTTCTTCTTTGAAACACATCTATCACAAATAAATCTAGAATAGACAGAGAGCAGCTCAAGGAAAAAAAATACTGTGAAAAAATATCAAAAAGGATAATTTGTTATGACAATTAAACTTATGGGTAATGTTTCAACCAAAACCTTAAGGTCAAAAAATGTTAAATAATAGTTTAGGAGTGTTACCAAGGTTTTCTGTGATTTAAGTCCCCAGCATAAACATATTTGTTGAAAGCTTTAATACAAGGATTATATGTGTTGTATTTCAGTAAAGTACACAGAGAAAACAATATATAATTCATGAAAGGAATTCAGAACTGCAATTAAAATGACCCCTAAAAGAAACTGTATTTTTAGAAGTTAAATTTTAGGCAGATACAGCACAGTCTTATTGCATTTGGGATTAAACTGAAAGACTATAAGCCTGTGAAGTAATATAGATGCAAATAATAAGATGAGAAAAATGAATAAATAAAGTTACTCATAGATTCTTTATTATGAATCTATGTTGTTTATAAATGTTGGCCTCCAACCCTCTCCATCTATACAATGGCACACCATGATCTAGAGTGGTTTGGAGGTGACCACATTATTCCACTTCCCTCCAGCTTCCAAAGGTGGTTGCATTACCTAAGCAAGATAAATCAATTTTCTTTCTAGAATGTTTAATTTTAGTGTCACTAGAGGAGAGAGGTTCTCTTGTGTCTCTCATTACCAAAGTAGGATATATGTAGGGATACCTGCACTTTTTTACTCTACAAGTGTGTGATGGCTAATCGTCCTGTGGAAAGGATGAAATAATACAGTAACAAAATGAAAAAGGAGAAAGGGAGAAAGAAGAAGAAAAATATCGGAAGATAAATAATTTTAGCAGTATTGAATCTCTGGTTCCTGGTTCTCAGATTCTTAAGGTTTCTGCAGTGTTTTCTTTGATTTGGAGAGCTGCCCCATCATTTCTACTTTATATGAGGAATTATTATTCATTCTTACTTTATTTGGCTTAAACCGGCCTAGTATAAGTTGAATTTCCATTACTTAAACTGAAGGAATTCTGGGAAAGGGAAAGCATTAGCTGAGTTGATTCTTTTGTGATGCAACAGCATTAAACTTTCTACTTTACATTTAGGAGTTAGAGTTTAATAGTAAGCTGTGTATGAAATCATATTATGGACAAAGTCGATTCCAAGTGCCTAAATTCTAACCTACTGATTTTATTTTACACATTCCTCTGAAATCTGAACATTTAGTGAAATATAAAACATTTGAAAAATAAAGGGAGATGAGACCTAAGAAAAAATTTTTTAAAAAAGAGTCAAAGAAAACTGTGTGTCAACATTGTAGAGTGTGATGGTTAGGATCAAGGACATATTTTTTGTGAAGATGATGAACTTAATTGTCTTAGTCTCCCACATAAACAGGACAATTCTAATGCCCAGGAGAGGCCCTATCAATCTATTTACATGGTCATAGGATTTAAACATTTTTCAGAATTAAGATATTTTGTCCTCATTATAATTAGTTAAAACTACCTGCATTTTCCACTTGTTTCCTTCATCATATCTCTTCCTATGTGGGCTGGTGTCAGAATGGCCACAGGACCATCGACATTTTTGGAATCTGACTAAGGATAAGTTGTGTCCCAGTTACACTCGTTTTGGATTTATTGGGTGTAGTGCTGTGACTTACAGCCACTATTATGTACAGTTACATTATTGCTAGCTCTCTTGCTGTAAGAATACCTTCGCGGGATATTTCTGCCATCCACCTTATCCACAATCTCAGTATCATGACGTGGAAGAGGAGGACCCGCGACTGTATTGCAACCTGAATGTGTGCTACAACACTGACCACCAGAGACGTATGGGCAGGGGAGAGAAAATAGGTTTGAAATGCTTGGAACCAAAAGGTGCTCTGTGGAAAATGAATGACAACAATCCTAAAATTTTATATAAAATAACAATAAGTTGTGAAGCTCAAAGTGAATTATAAAATTATTATTAAAAACAATTTCTATCAACCATTCTTAAGGAAAGATCTAGTTATCTTTTAATACTGGCATAGAACATACAAAACATTAACAAAATTAAATAATTATTTTGTTTCACTGGATTTTGTGGGTTTGTTTCATGGGTCAGATTTTTGTTTTCTAATTTGTAATCTGTTAGATATTCTTTTCTCATTCCAGATAATTATTTACTTTTATAACTAATTTTGATTTGTGATTGGTATTCTGACCATTAAAATATTCCTCCAAATAATATAATCTTCAGGCCCCACAAAACCTTGATTTTTTGCAGTCTGTACCCAAGTGGCGTCAGGACCTAAGATGGAGGCTGGCTTGTGGGTTCATGTGGACGCTGAACAAGAGAAAAATGGTCATGCTTAACTGTGGTTAAAATCTTGTGAGTGGAAAAGAAAAAAGACAAACAAACAAACAAAAAAACTACTGTAAAAAGCAACTTTGAGGCCAACCAGGGCCTGTATGTCTAGTAACGGGCAGTGGTATTACGAGCCGGAATGAGTAATGCCAGTGAGAATGACCAACGCAGAGAGCTGACCAGAGATCCAGAGATGCTTCCCTTCCCCTTGTTTTCTAGAATAGCAAAAGCTCCAGGCACTTTTGTGACCTAACTTAAAAGGAACAACTGCTCCCCCAAAAAGAATGCTGTGAGATTTCTCACTGTCTTTGGAGATAGGGTATCAGTAAAGGATTTGATTTAAAAAAAATAAAGAGCAGTTGGAAAAAAAAAAAAGGAAGAAGAGGAAATTACTAAAATAGAAAAGAGATTGCCAGGCTCTGTTACAAATGCTTTAATTAAAAAAAATTGAACATAAAGCATCAATAAGAAATGCATATATGTTCAAAGAGAACTAAGGAGGTGACCTTGGGAATTTTGAAATAATGTTATATACAGTTCTCACTTTTATCCAACTAGTTATACAATATGAGCTCAATGCTAGTTGCCTTTTTTCCTATAGTATAAAATATCTTCCAAGCAATTCCTGTAATTAGAGTTTAATCCCCCCAATTTTTTTATTATTCTTTGACTCTTAATATAATAAATAGAACTTACATGTAATATATAAATATATATATGTATTTTAAGTTCAGATGTTCAGAAATTACAAATTTCACTCACACCAATTTTTTATCTTCTAGTATAATACAAGCAACTCCTCTTTAAGTAAGCCAGATATTTGAAAATTGGGTTTATAATACAGGTATATAAAATACAGACACAAGCAGAATTTTTTCTGCACATTTAACATAAAAAACATTACCACATAGAGTCATACACAAGTGATTTAATCACATCTCAAAAACATTATTTCAAGGTGGCTCTTGTATATTTTAGCTTTATCACAAATGAAATTCCATGTAACATATGAATTATGCTTCATAATAATAATTACTTCTTTCTAAAGTGAAGTTAGTTTTATACTAGATAATTATTTTAAAATGTCAGCATGTCCTGTGAGTAGTTTACACTGAAAATAATACATAATAGTAAAGAGAAGACCAAAGTCATGTGGTCAGTATTATTTTATTTCTCTGTGCCTTGCTTTGGTTTTATGTAAAAGGTGCTCTGTAAATATTAGACATGGTAATGTATGTAACTCTTGATGCATAATAATATCTCATTAAATGTTATTTTCTCTTACTTATTCTACTACGAAATACTAGAGCAGTCCCTATTGGAATATGGTAGTTGGTAGAGAACAAGAAGAGACGGTTAAAATAGAAGTGTTATTGCCAAACTTTGTTTCTAAGTTTTTTATATACTGAAGTTTTCCATAGTAATTTACTAATTAAAAAAATGAGTTCCACTACTGAAACTGTATTTGAGAACCTCTCATTCTGGTCTGACCTTGCTTCACCTGTGAGATTCCCAGCTCTCACTCAAATTATCTGTCATGACAGAGACAGATTCTCTTAACTTCCCACTCAAGCCGCATTTTCACCATCAATTATAGTGCATCGTAGGACTTAACCTTAAATGCCCTTTCTTAATCTTTCAACTGGCATATAAAATATAACAAAGAAGTAACTCCCAAGAGGCGCCCAAATATGTTGCAAGGACAATGGGTCAGTGTTAGAAGAGAGGGGAAATTTTGAATCCTGTATGGGTTTGGGTATTGCTCACTCAGATTGTCCCCTGGCTCCACTGGCCTTGTGCCTGGCTCCCAGGGAAGTAGGGGGAAGATTGCAAAGACTGACTACAAGCTGAAAGAGCTCTTTCATTAGAACCTCTGAAAGATTTTGGAAGCCCAAGGCAATAGGACTTTGCAACCTCTGTCCTACTGAGATTAGGGGAACAGGGGTGAGTAGAAGGGCGGGGTCCCTATTCAGGCTTTCTATTGAGCATGAAAATGTCACAACGTCTGAGAAGTGGATCAGCTGACAACTGGAATCCAGAAAAATTGGGAATAGTATTTCACTGTGGTCAGTCTTAGAGATTTCTTTGCAGCATTGATGATTTGGGATAAAATGGAGAGTATAGTTGGCAGATTCGGATGGGAGAGCTTACAATGGTTTTGATGTCACTGGTAAAATCCAGACCGGGAGAAAAGGGGAATGACAGAAGCTGAAGGGACAACTTCCCAAGCACAGTAAGACAATCCTGGACCAGTTTTGACAGGGTACTATGTTATAAAAAATCTGAGATCCACTAAAGGCCCCAACAACTTGAACTATACAGGTACCGTGAGAAAAAGAATAAGATATCATGAATATTCAAAAGCAAAAGCTTTAGTAGATTTTTGCAGAGACTGGAGGGAATTACAAGGATACGGGGTCCCTGGTAACTGTAAAGACCTGGATTCAGTCATCTTCATAGTAGGGCTTCATAGTTCAAATTAGTGTCTATATTCTGAAGAATTTCTTATATTTCTATCACACCACTAAATAGTTTCTCTGATACAGTAGCTTACAGTTTGTTAAGAGCTCGGTCTTCTCATCAGACAAATTGGGGTTTGAGTCTTAGAACTTGGGCTAAGCACTTCACTTCTGTAAGCTTCTATTTCTTCTTCTCTGCAGATAAAATAATAAATTTACCTACCTCATAGGATTTTCGTAAAGATCAAATGAGGGAGAGGATGTAGTCAGTACTCAATCAATGTCAATTAAGAATAATTTTCTATCATTACTTTGTAACTATACCTAGGTTTAACCTGTGTTCCACTGGATCCTTTATAATCCATCCGTATTGTGATCTTTCCATTTGTTACTTATTCATGAGTGGCATAATGATTATTTATGTATATATATGTATATTTATTTATGTGTATATATATGTATATTCATTTTATAACTTTAAGAGAGATTCTGGTTGGTTTGAATATTCTTTTTCAAGACTCAGTCACTCGTTTCTGAATCTGTTGGGTCATTTTCCTAAATTCATGTAATTAGATATAGGAGTGATTAAGCGAATATATTTATATATTATCATGGCTTACCTTTATGGTCAGCAAGACAGTCAAATGACATATATTTACTAGGTCCTTACTTTGTATTAAGCAAGATATTGAATTCAAAAGATTTAGCTCTGAGCATTAAATATAGAGTTTCATTCTCTAGACTCCCAGAACCATTTGGAAGACTTTTATTTTATTTTTATTTTTTACTTTTTTTCAAGACAAGGTCTTATTCTATGTCACCCAGGCTGGAGTGCAGTTGTGTGATCATAGTTCACTGCTGCCTTGAGTTCCTGGGCTCAAGTGAACCTCCTGCCTCGGCCTCCCAAAGTGCTGGGATTACAGGCGTGAGTCACTGTACTTGGCAGGGAAGAAATGTTTTTACAGACTACAGCTTCCATAGGACAGGTGGGTATATATATATATATATATATACACATACATATATATATGTAATTTTTAGTATTGTTATTTTTATCTTATAACCCGCAGGCATCCATGGCCTGGGAAAACATGGGTTTCACTTTACAAGACTGAGGAAGACAGAATTTTAAAGAAAGAAAGCCTATGTTTGGAAGATCAAGATGGGAACGCAGAAAGACCTGGTTAAAACCTTTGAAGGAATGGGAACTTGTACCAAATGAGGCAGAAGACTCGTGGCTCTAGAGAAATCTTGTGATGAAATTGAAACTTGTTATAGATAAAGCTGCAGAATTGTACTACTACTTTGATGCATATAAAAAGTCTTTAAAACAGCTTTAGCGTCCAAGAAATAAGAAAAGGAATGTATTTTGTTGTTTGCTCCACCTTTCGTGCCCCTCAGGTAACCGGCGCCTTTCTACAACTTTCCGTTTGCCAGAATTAACCAGTGGAATTAACCATCCAGCCCTCCTGGTTACTAAAGCTCTCAACTTTCCCATCCATCCACTCTCCTCTGAAATATGATCCACAGCAGGCACATTAGTTAACTTTCGGTTTGGAAATGATCTATAGACTTATTCCATTATAATGAGAATGATGAGTAAGATTGTTCTAAACTGGTACTGAATTTAAAGGGAAGAAAATAAATTATTCGAAGAAAGGAAACCTTAATAGTATTATATTCTGAAATGGGGAGTGAGGAGGTTGAGAGATATTTATAGTGTTGCATGGACCTTACATATGGCACTTAAATCACAGGTAAGCCTTGCCCATTCTCTAATGTGTGAGAATGATTCTTAATTCTTTGTTTATTTAAGTATTGCACATTAAGAAGGACTATTTCCCATTAGCCAGACCATGCATTATGGGTGGCGAAGCTATAGCCATACCACCCTAAAGAACAAAATTCAAGAACAAAGTTTTCATGCACTCTAAACGTATTTGCCAGATAATTAGAAAATGTTCCACTGCTTCAAAGACCTCCTATATAATACACAGTTAAGTGATTATCTTGGAGCTTATTTTGGAGTATTATTACCTTTGAGAAAGCATTGTTATTGGGCACTTTTTTCTAGCAGACATTAATGCGTGTAATTAAAAACATACAATTTACAATTCAACCTCTCTGCAGGACATCTATGAAACCATTTATGGGTTGTTTTTTTCTTGTCCTTCTAGGTGTTGCTGACTGTGTGTTCATAGTAATGAGAAGAAAGTTATTTTTAGGCTGGCATAAGTGTTTTGGTTGCTCTAAACTAAAAAGCCTTATTTAGAATTTGTATACACTACTACGGTACATTGTGTTTTATACAAAGCTAATTGCTTTCCTAAGTTTTGCCATTATCCATTTTTTTTTTTCTAATAAGCCTTTTCCCACTAAAGAAATGAAAATGGAGTAGATTTATATTGCTGGTTGGAAAAAAAACCAAAATGTTCAAAGAAAAGCAATATATTAAAAACATTTCCCCACCACTACCACCCCAGTTTAAAGGGATTTTGCATCTTCATCTATTTTGAAAATAAGAGAGAAAATATATGTGTTCTATATATGCTCATATAATCAATGAGATGACCCAAATGATCATTATCTGCCTGCATATTTGCAAAGACAGTGGATGAGAGAAATTTTAGCATAACTCTCCTGCTCATAAGTATTCCAATATTCAAAATAATTGTTAAGTATTCTTATTAAGCACTTACCTATGCCCTCATCTCTGTTGGTTGCTGAACAAAGCAACATTAACGCCCCATGAACATTGTACTTAGCAGCTTACTATCTAAAACAGTAAAATGAGATGCCATTGGTTCAATAATTGCTTGAAGTCTTGCCATCAAGTTTCAAGCCGAATTTATCTTGACAAATGAATAATAAGTTGATTATAAAACCCAAACCACTGTCCCCAGGCCATTGAACATTTGATAGTATATGGAGATGTGGTTCTAAATAGCTAATTCAGGATATGATTGGACTAGCCATTCAGATCTGAATATGTTGTGACTGATTTGAACATGAAGCTTTATTATGTTTGGCCATAAGAGGATGAGAACTATCAGAGCCATAAGGCAGGAACATAAATTTCTATTGGACTGAGTTCAAGCACTTTTGGGTGAGTTGAGGAGCCAAGCGCAGGCAGTCAGGTGTGTACATATGGGAAGAGGGGAGCAAACAAGATAAAAGGAGGATTAGGAAATGTGTTCCTGCTGCCCAACATCATCCCTTCATCAATCTCCTGAGTACTAATTCATCTTGAAAGATTATTCATTACGTGTTTTTGGAGTTTCCTCTTAGGTTTGTAACCTCAAAATGATGAGCCAGATGTTAGAGCGAGTGAGGCTGGGCCTGGACAGAGGTAAAGTAGCCAGAGTGGGCCTTTGTAAACATATGCCCCCTCTCATCTCTTCCTCTCCATGGCTGCTATACCACCATGAGCAGGTAACTCCGTGCTGCCATTTCCTCCTGTTCCAGGCTCTCATTGGGTACTTTGCCATAGTCTCCGTCTCAGTCTGTACCTCATGTAGTTCCAGGAGACGCCAGGGGTAATGACTAAGCCGGGTCAGTCCACTAACTCGTGCTCCAAGACCAGCCATGCATTGCCTGCCAAAGTATCTTTATGCCTCCAGGGGAAGAAAACAAGATTCTGCTTCCTGTCATCTCATCCCAGCAATATCTGACATGCAGTAAAGTGCCTGGATTTAAATTATGAAAGAAAGGGAAGGGGGAGAGGCTCAAGGAAATTAGGAGAAAGTGTCTTTGAAGGCCGTTAGGGAAAGTAGGTCTCCACCTGCTATATTATCTTTATAAAAAATATTTTAAAGAATGTAAGAGTATTCCATAAACACAGTGATCAAGGACAAATGAGAGAACTGTGTGAGAGCTCTAGTACTTGAATCTTTTTACTCTTCAACCCACTCTTCTTTCCTAAGTTAATATGTACTATTTGTTCAATTAAAAATATATATTTATTCAAACACCTAATATGAGCCCAGCACCAGAAAAGCCCACTTACTTGCTCTTTACATATAATAGTCCCTCCTTATCCAAGGGGAATACATTCCAAGACCCCACAGTAGATGCTCCAATTTAGTAGCTAGTACAGAACACTACATATGCTGTGTGTTTGCCCTATGCATTCATATCTATGATAAAGATATCTACTTAATTGATAAATTAGGCACAATAAGAGATTAACAACAATAACTGTAATAAAATAGAACAATTATAACAATATACTGTAAAAAAGGTAAAATAAATGTTAGCAGAACTCAAGCATCAAGATACCATTAAGATCAGCCTGATCACTGAGTCGCTGACTAAGTGACTAAGGGGCTAGGAGCATAGACACCTTGAATACATTGGACAGGAGGATGATTCACATTCTGGGCAAGATGGAGCGAGACGATATGAGATGTTATTATACTATTCAGGACAGTGTGCAATTTAAAACTGATGAATTGTTCATTTCTGAGATTTTGTATTTAATATTTTCAGACATTAGTAACCTGCGGGTAACTGGAACCCTGGAAAGAGAAACTGCTGATAAGGGTGGAATACTGCATTTAGGGCACTGATTTTATTTCTTAAAATTATCAGTGCAAGAGAGTAGAAGGGAGTCTTGAGGCAAAAAGTTTTCATTTGATATTTTGAAGGCAGAACTTTTGTCCGCATGATCTTTTCTCTCCTGGTTATGTCACACTATATGGAAAAATGGATTTTGCAGATGTAATTACAGTTACTAATCTGCTGACCTTAGGATAGGAATATTTTCCAATGTAGGCCCAATGTAATCACATGAGCACTTAAAAGCAAAGAACTTTCTTTGTCTGGAGACAAGAGATATGGCAGAACAGAAAGTCAGAGACTCAAAGCATTTATGACTCGAGTACCTTTGCTGTCTTGGGATGGAAAGGACAGCATGACAAGGAACACAGGTGGCTTTAAGGAGCTGAGAGATGCTGCTAGAGCATAGCCAACCAGGAAATGGGGAGTGCAGCCTCCCAACCACTAGAAATTGAGTTCTACTTATAAGCGAATTCCTCTACCTCCTCCCCAACAGCCTCCAGATAAAAGACCGGGCTGGCTGACACCTTATCTTCCACCTGGTGAGATCTGAAACAAAGGAATCAGTGGAGACCACTCGGGCTTCTGAGCTACAAGAACTGTGAAAAAGTCAATCTGTTGTATTAAGCTTCAAAGTTTGCAGTAATTTGTTATGTCACTGATAGGAAAGTAATAATACACATGTAATAAATCATTTCTCCAGAAAACACACACATGTGCATGCACACACACACATACACCATGACTATGGATGCCACACCACTCTGCTGTTTTAATTTTACAGTCAAGTGGGCATAATAAGAAAAAATAAGGTTTGGAGTGGTAGCTCACACCTGTAATTCCAGCACTTTGGGAGACCAAGGCAGGTGAATTCATTGAGCCCAGGAGTTCAAGGACAGACTATGCAACATAGTGAGACCTTCTCTCTACAAAGAATACAAAAATTAGCCAGGCATGGTGGCATGGTGGCAAGCCCCTATAGTCCCAGCTGCTCATGAAGCTGAGGTGTGAGGATTGCTTGAGCCCAGGAGGTGGAGGTTGCAGTGAGCCATGACTGCACCACTGCACTCCAGCCTGGGCAACAGAGTGAGACCCTGTCTCAAAAAAAACAAAACAAAAAGAAGAAAAAGGAAAAGAAAGAAACAGAGAAACAGAGAGAGAAATGAAAGAAGAAGGAAAGAAAGAAAGAAAGAAAAAAGAAAGAAAGAAAGAAAGAAAAAGGAAAATCAGAGGACGGCCTTTAAAAACTCATCTCACTTTTAATCTGAGCAGAGAAAATAGTGGCAGCAAATTTCTTTTTTTCCCCATCATTAAATGGAGTAATAAAGTCCATGTCTAAGCATTTTGTGAGAATTAAATGTGATTTTCTTAGCATATTTTCAACGCTCTGTATGTGATAGTCTCCCTTTCTCCTCCTTCCACTCCCCAACTGAGGTTGCCACTTGATTTTATTGTACCTGTATATTTACAGGGTTATACATCCTAAAAAAAATCTGTAATATAAACAAGGAATTGGCAAATTTAGCTGTGAATCAGCATCATCTGAGATGCTTGTTAAATATAGACTCTTCCAACCCACACCACACCTACTGACGGTGAGTCTCCAAGAGTGGTCTTCCAGGTATGTGAGTTTCTAACATGTTCCCGAGGTGAGTCGCATGCAGGGCACACTGAACAATCATGCATCTCGGGTATGGCCAGACTTGATCAGAATGGAGCTATCAATGCTGAGTTATGTGAATCTGCCAGATGGGTAATGTGGCTCCACGTCATGGCTGAGGGCAGAATTATTGCTCTTTCTGGCAGTCAGGTAGGCTGCTCCATCTGCTTTTCATAGATTCCGCCAGCGAACTAAAGGAAGAAAAAGGAACTTTGTTCTTTCTACCTCTTGGTTTAGAAAGTTAGGTGGGAGGGCATTACTGTAAAAGAAGAAGAAGAAGAAAAGATAATGCCATAGTGGGACTACTCAAAATCAGACCCAAAGCTGCTGAGTTGATAGCTGTCCTTGTAATTCAGCTGTGGTTGAAGCTGGAAAACCTGCTGGGTTTGTGGGAACCAGCCTCTAGTAGCAACTGTGACCGTTATTTTTCTCTTTTATGGTGTTTCCTTTTAAACTATGTTTGAGATCTTTGTTGTAGACGTATACCCTGTGGCACCAGCCTGGTGTGTGGAGACATCAGTGAGATACAGCACATAAAAGGATATAGTGTAAGTGTGACGAATCGCAATGACAAGGCTGAGTTGGAGGTAACTTGTGAATGATAAAGTGAATTGAAAACTCCCTTCCTGTGACAGTGCAAAGGGAAGATGGGGGGCAACCTGAAGATTTGGACTGTGTTCTTTTCCCTGGAAAGTGTGGCCACACACACTATGTGCCACCACGTCCTGATCAAACGTCCAAGGTCTGCATTCACTCTGTCCAAAATAAATATCATCTGCCATCAAGTGCACACATTATTAGCAACAGGCTACATGAGTTAATCATTCATGAAGGTGGGGAATTTGGCATTGATCCAACGTTGAGCAATGTGTGAGTAAGATGAAAGAGCCTTGCCTAGGTATTCAGAAGAAAGACCAGTGCAAACACGGCCATGCGATCAACAAAGCAATGCAGTTATTAAAGCCCTCCCATGGTGAATAAATACAAAATCACCAATGACAGCTTTGGAAAAAATACTTTCCCCTGTAGTGACCTCTTTGTACCCCTCCTGTGTTTGACTTAAGAAACAAAATTTTAGTTTATAAAAATAAAAGAAAAAATCAAGTCATATCCCAAACATCAAGCAAAACTAATTCAAGTAACACACTGAGTTTTACTTCTGGCTTGTGCTTGACATGAAGAAATGGTCATGGCTGCTTTTTGGCATCTTTTCAACTGGCCTTTCTTAACGGGGCTTCCAGGATGATGTTAATTCAGAAAAGAGTTACAAAATAAAGGTGCTTTGAAGAAAAGAAAGCAAAGCTGTCGTTCAAACACAATGGATTCTTCCAAGATGTGCTTTGTGGTCACTGTCAGTTGTATCATTGTCTAGAGCATGGCTTATGAGCCAGGTACCGAGAACATGCACTAACTGGCTGTATGACACAGTGAGTTCTTTTGTTTTACAGTTGGAAACATACTGCTGTATCCCTCTCCTTATCTTGTACAAATTTAACTTGATTGGTTCCTTTCTGCCACACAAATAAAAAGAGAAAAAGACTCTTTTAGAATTGTCAAACTTGCTGATAAAATATTTCAGAATTATGAGAAAATAGCATATTGAGCTATATTAGATGTACAGTGTTCATTGAGCCACAGAGGGCACTACAGTGTCCCACAATGATTGGAGAACAGTGGTGAGCACAGTCCTGGATCCCGCAGAGTCACCACAGCCAAGGTAGGAATCCTCCAGACTCTGGCACTCAGAAGTTGTCTTTCCCTGTTATCCCTGCTACCTAGATGCTCTCTGATGTGGTGATTTTGTCAGCTGGGACTCTGATGTTTTCTCAATAGCTGCTGGTCCCTTTGGTTGCAGTCAAGTATGGCTTCGAGAACTACTTCTGAATGCCTGTTCAGGGGAAACTTCTCAATTCAGCACCACGCTACCCACCTTTTATTTTTATTTTTTTAAGACCACCCCATTGCTAGAATTTTGAATGAAATATCTCACTGAATGTATTGATCCTATTACTATTTCCATTTGTAATGTTGGCCCCATGCCAGTGATATCAGTCAAAATTATATACAGACACACACACACACACACACACACACTTATACATATATAATATATACACACATAGATATATGCAGGCATATATAATATATACACACATAGATATATGCAGGCATATATAATATATACACACATAGATATATGCAGGCATATATAATATATACACACATAGATATATGCAGGCATATATAATATATACACACATAGATATATGCAGGCATATATAATATAACAAAAATAGAATAAAATATACACACATAGATATATGCAGGCATATATAATATATACACACATAGATATATGCAGCATATATAATATATACACACATAGATATATGCAGCATATATATGCATGCATATATAATATATACACACATCGATATATGCATGCATATATAATATATACACACATCGATATATGCATGCATATATAATATATACACACATAGATATATGCATGCATATATAATATATACACACATAGATATATGCATGCATATATAATATATACACACATAGATATATGCATGCATATATAATATATACACACATAGATATATGCATGCATATATAATATATACACACATAGATATATGCATGCATATATAATATATACACACATAGATATATGCATGCATATATCACACATAGATAATGCATGCATATTAATATACACACACATAGATATATGCATGCATATATAATATACACACATAGATATATGCATGCATATATAATATACACACACATAGATATATGCATGCATATATAATATACACACACATAGATATATGCATGCATATATAATATATACACACATAGATATATGCATGCATATATAATATATACACACATAGATATATGCATACATATATAATATATACATACATAGATATATGTATATATATGTGTGTGTATATGTGTATATATATATGGAGATAGAGATTGATTTCTAAGTAATTGACTGATGTGATTGTGGGGTGGCAAGTCAGGCAAGAGTTCATGTTGCAGTCTTGAGGCAGAATTTCCTCTTCTCTAGGAAACCTTGATTTTTGCTCTTAAGCCTCAACTAACTGGATGAGTCTACCCCATATTGTGTAGGGTAATCTCCTTTATTTAAATAAATTGATAGTAGATATTAACTATACCTACAAAATATCTTCACAGCAACACTAGCTTAGTGTTTGATTAAGTCACTGGGTGTTATAGCCTAGCCAAGTTGACACATTAAACTAATCATCACAATCTCCATCTATAGAGAAAAATGCTCCACCACTTTGGTTGAATTCTTAAGAAATCTGCTTTATAATCTTACCCAGAAATATGGCTAGAACTATGAACCACTTTCTATCTTTAGCTCTCTTCTTTAGAGAGCATTCCTGATTGAGAGTAATGACTTTTAACTTCATTCTTTTTCATGACTACTCCTTTGAGAATTGTTGAAAACTATGGGGACTTCTTTAGGGGAAGAAAAAAATTCAGATATATAAATGTAATATTTCAAGTCTTTCCTTTAGTAGACCTTGTACCTCAGTTTACACATCTTTGCTCCAGGTTAAGGACTGGAGAAACAAAACAATCTCTACTTTATTTTGAAGTTGAATTTCTTTTCCTCTTCACTATGTACATGGCTCAATCACATATCCTTGCAAGTTGAATTAAAGTTAATTGAAAAATAGATAAGGTCAGTTGAAGCAACAAGCAAAGCTTATACTGTATCATTGCAGATAATTTAAGACATGAGGAGGTCAATTACTTTAAAAGAAAATACTGGCTCGAAAAGTTATTTTTATTCCCAAGGCTCTTAGGAAACTTTTCTTAATAATTGTAACCTCAACGAAGGAGAATCTTATTTTAATATACCTTAGGGGGTATATAATTTTAAAAAGGTTCCTTTTAAAATCCAGAACAATAAGCTATATCTGAACTATGGAATCACCAGAAACTTCAATTGACCACCATGCTTTGCTTAAGAGTGCAGACATGACATTAAGAGTTGGGTTACTGTGAATTATTTGCATTATTTGAATTATTAGTGTGGAGATAAAATGAGTCTTTGTATCGTACCTTTAAAAACTCAATTTATAGTGAATTAAAGATTTAATCTTAAGTATGTATTAGAGAATCTTCCACCTAAATTCAAGAGTGGTTTTATGTCAATACTATTGGTTTTAATAACTGTAGTGCCGGCCGGGCGCGGTGGCTCATGCCTGTAATCCCAGCACTTTGGGAGGCCGAGGCGGGAGGATCACGAGGTCAGGAGATGGAGATCACCCTGGCTAACATGGTGAAACCCGGTCTCTACTAAAAATACAAAAAAAATTAGCCAGGCATGGTGGTGGGCGCTTCTAGTCCCAGCTACTCAGGAGGTTGAGGCAGGAGAATGGCGTGAACCCAGGAGGCGGAGCTTGCAGTTAGCCGAGATCGCGCCACTGCACTCCAGCCTGGGCAACAGAGCAAGACTCCGTTTCAAAAAAGAAAAAAAATTGTAGTGCCATTCAGTGTAAGGTGTTTTATGAACAAAATATTGTTTTTAAATGTCAGTTTTGTGTAGACACTATATAAATACAATATTGTATCTAATAGCTATATTCTTCCATCAGATGCATAGGAAATTTAATTAATAGACATGTGGTAGTGCGTATTTTTGAATTATTTATTTATTAAGAGCTGTGTGTCAGAAAATTTAAAAACATCCCATAAGTTCTTGTAAAGTAGGTACTCCTATTCCCATCTTAAAAAGTTATATCGAGACTCAGCAAACTTAAGAACCTATTTCATGTCACTTCTATGCTACAAAATCAAGGTAGAATTTGATCCCAGGTGTGTTTGACTTTGAGCCTCCTGCTTAAATCTCAAAGTTGGTGGCAAGTTGTAGCAGATGATCCCTAGAGTCTATTTCAGTCCCATTACCCCATGACTTTTGAAAGACTTGAACTGAGAAAGGTGGTTTCAAGTCTTTTTAGTTATTGTTATAAAGTCGAAAAGCTCATCTAGTTAATAAGCATGTAGCTCTTTGGTTTTGAAAATTGAGTGCTGAAAATGCTAAGGTTAACAAGAGGGAAGCTAGAAATGGTTCTCAATGCAGAGGCTGAGAAAACTAGTATACGCATGTAAAGATTTCTTGGCAAATAGCCTATATGGGTATTTGGAGTTAAGACAAAAGATTCGAGTTACTTGAAAAGATAGAGGGTCAGTGAAGATATTCAGGGAATAGGATGAAGTAATTACAGCTGGGAAATAGAGAAATGACCTCAGGCTCTTGTTTTGGATATAAGAAAAGAAGGGAAGCAGAGAATAGCAACAATTTCTGTGGTTCGCATGGCCAATCCATTACTCTTCCCAACTTCTCTCCTAATTTCATTCACATTCTCATGATTTCTTCCAAACACTTGGCTGATTACAGTAGAAATGACACATATTTCATTGAACTCCCAGCACACTCTTGTTAAATATATTCCTTAACAGTAACTGTTTTAGTTTTTGTTGGAAAAATTATAGCTACACAAGCTAGCCGATTACTGTATCTGTTAATAGTCAAGATTGATCAGTGGATAAACATGCTAAACTACAGCCGAATTAATATTTTGCTTCATATTTATTTGTTATACAAATTATAACAGGAGATGGAGATCACCCTGGCTAACATGGTGAAACCCGGTCTCTACTAAAAATACAAAAAATATTAGCCAGGCATGGTGGTGGGCGCCTCTAGTCCCAGCTACTCAGGAGGTTGAGGCAGGAGAATGGCGTGAACCCAGGAGGCGGAGCTTGCAGTGAGCCGAGATCGCGCCACTGCACTCCAGCCTGGGCAACAGAGCAAGACTCCGTTTCAAAAAAGAAAAAAAATTGTAGTGCCATTCAGTGTAAGGTGTTTTATGAACAAAATATTGTTTTTAAATGTCAGTTTTGTGTAGACACTATATAAATACAATATTGTATCTAATAGCTATATGGTTCCCAAAGCTTTGTTTAGAATAAGAGATACTAATTGGAGCAGATCGATAGAGGCCTAAAAAGTATTATAAACTTATCTGAACCTCCTTTAATGCAACGTTTATTGGGCTTATACAATAAAATAAATTAATTTAGATGATAAAAATTTGGAATTTGACATAATCCACTCAGAGTCTGGGCTAAGTGGGTTAGGAAGGAGTGTGCTTTCTGAGTCAATTAATAAAGTAAATACTATATTGGGGAGCATTAAAATATTCAATGCAGAATGGAAGCTATTTTCAAGCGTCTTCTAGAACAGTATTTCTGTACTAGAAGATGGGGGTAATTTTGCCCACAGGGGACATTTGAAAATGCTGGAAACATTTTTTTGGTTTTCACAAGTATTGTATTTTTTGGGGGGTGCTACTGGCATCCAGTAGGTAGCAGCCAGAGATGCTGCTAAACATAATACACAGGATAATCCCCCGACACCAAAGTATATTCAACCCAAAAATCCATTAATGCTGTGGCTGGGAAACCTCTAAAAGCACCCATTTATCTTATATCAGTATGTTTATTATAAACAAACTATGCTTATCCAGT
The DNA here is from genome assembly GCF_006542625.1 of Nomascus leucogenys. Taxonomy (NCBI): domain Eukaryota; kingdom Metazoa; phylum Chordata; class Mammalia; order Primates; family Hylobatidae; genus Nomascus; species Nomascus leucogenys. The sequence continues at coordinate 6,265,440 of NC_044400.1, read as the reverse complement.
CACTAAAGTAGGCCCCCTAAAACTTCTACTAGGAGGTTCTTTGTTGGTCTAGGTTAGTTATTGCCTTAGAAGTCATTAGTGAATCCATCCATTATTTTTTTAGTATATTAAGACTGTAACGGAAGACGTGGGTGTTAGTTTATGGGAGTATACAGAAGTCATTCCCATATCATCAACTCTAATATGGAAACCAAAAATACATAAGAATGACTAAAGTAAATTATTTTGAAACATCTGTATTGTCACATAATTCACAAATTTAAGTTTGTCTTTTCTTCCTTGGACTGCATGTAATCTAAACAAAAATTTGGTTCAGTTTTTTTTCAATTTACACAAATATCTGTCTTGAATTTGAAATAGTCAGATTTATTTGAGAAAACAACTTTTAATAAAATTGAATAGTCTTATAGTTGGGTTTAAAATAATTATATGTTATGTAACATATATTATTAGAAAATCAATGCGCCTTAATGATAGAACAACAGTTACTATGATTATTTTTGCTATTTATTATTTAGTAACCTGATTACATTGTCTAAGCTCGTTGTACACATTTCCAAAATGTACTTTGTGTTAAGTTGCAAAATTAAAATTGAATAAAGAAATCAACATGTTTGGACAAAGGAGAAAAGAAGTCTCTAAGTAATTTTGCTAAGGCCTCCAAAAGCTGCTAGACCCCAGGGCAGCTTTGCATTAATTAATATAGCTTTGCTTTAATGATATACATTTGTAATTATGTACTGTTAGGTATCTAAAAAATTTAATGTGTTTCACATGAAAAAAATCCAGTCCTCACAACACCCTATATAAAATAATATTTACTTCTATGTATTATAAGTAAATATGAAAACAAGCCAAAGTAAGCATTCTAAAATCTGGAAGGCAAATACAGCCTTTTTCCTTTCCTTTCAAAAATTTTTTCAAACGTCTCCTACAAAGAAACAATTATTTTGTTACTATTCATGAAAGTTAAAAACAAACAAACGAACAAAAAACAAACAAACAAAAAAACCCGCCACCACGACAAATTTTCTGCTACAGGGCAGAGCCAGGAATCAGAAGGCAAAACAGCAGCACAACCTAGATTATCTAATCACTTCGACCACATAATCAGTGGCATTTTAGTCCCTACGAAAAACCCCCTCCTCCCCACGTGTTTGAATATCTAGAATGGATTTTTATTTGTAAACTAAATTTAAGGTAATGAATGGAGATTACGAACCAGAACACCTAGTCGTTGATGTATCTACCTTTGGTCTAAAAAGAAGCTTAAGACAGAGTAGGAAGACATAAAAGTAAACAAAAAGATAAAAATAATCAAGTTAAGATCAGTACTTAACCCTTCACAGCCTTTCTTCTGGGTGCTCTTGCTAAGGATAATAATAAAACATAGGACTTTTTGACCTAATTCTGCTACTGGCTTTCTGAGCGAACTTAGAAAATCACTTAACTACTTGCTACCAGTTTCCTATGCACAGTGATAGCATCTGTACTATATGTCTTGTTTCTTCAAAGTGGAACATCATTTATCAGCCAGAGAAAGATTAAGCAAACGGCACATTCAATGCTTGCCCAACATGCAGTACTGCATGTGGTTTTTCACAAACACCAAGCTGTGTTCTCTGTAGTTCTAATGGGTATAGCCATGTTCTGCCTTAGTCAAAATGACTATATGGCGTATTTGGTTTTATCTGAGGAATGTCAGCCCGATTTGGGAGTAGGTGAAATTTGTTGAATTTTATGCAGCATGCTTTAGAGGCAGATACATGTACAAAATGGATGTCTTACCTGAGAACCTTATAAATGATAGTTTTTCAAGTGAATTCATTAGCTGAACTCCTGAAATTCTTTGAACTTTACACATCATTTATAATAACATTTATAAAAACATTATTTTCAGTTCTCCAAGTTTGACTTTTCTTCAGAAGTGCCTGTCTTCTCACACACAGATGGCTACTGGCTTGCAATGCATAAGCAATATGAGCTTAAGGAAAGTAAAAGGTTCTCTCACTGGAAATCGGTATGCGCTCAGGAGGATAATTAGAAGGATAAACAATAATAAAGTCTTACATTGCTCACCAAATTTGTATGAGTAGCATACTTAGCTTTATACCCACACTTGGGGATAATATATGACTTGAGAAGTCTCCTCTTATAACACTAGTGTTAAAACCAAGAAGGAAGTATCTTTACAAACAATAAACTTCAGTTTTCAATATTTTATCCTGTTTGCCTAAGTCTCTTCACAAAGTGCCTACAAATGTGGCCATATTTCTCTCCAAATTCTAAGGCTCTAATTTCCATTTTCTCTTAATCCTGGAAGACTCTCCTTCCCACTTAGCATCCCTACCAACTTGTGAGACATGTGTTGTATAATAGAGAGTTTGATCGTCGTCCTGGTTCCTACCATGGAGCTTCTAAAACTCTTGGAATTTCCCAAATAATAGAAATGTCTTTGGTACTCATGAACTTTCTTATTCATGATTACATTTGAGTTTAAGCTAATGAAGTGAATCACGTTAAGCCCTTAGGTAGAATCAGATTCGGAGCGGGTCACCAGAAAGATCCATCATGTAATTCCAGAGGTGGGATTTTTTTGTTATCACAACCTCCTCAGGGGGAGGGAGCCTGGATAGTGAGTTCAATCATGTGGCGATTTATTTAACCGGTCGTGTCCCTGTAATAAAAACCCAAGACAAACTTTGGACATGGAAGCTCAGTGGTGCATTTTGATTGGATTTGTGAATACATTCATGTGCCACGAAGGTGACACACCCAGATTCCACAAAGAGAAGGCTTGGAACCTCTGCATTCAGGCCCCTCCAAGATTTGCCCTACATGTCACTTCACTTGGTTATTCCTAAATTGTATCCTTTGCTGTGTTCTACGAGTCATTCTAGTGAATTGTCAAACTTGAGGGAGTCATGGGAACACCTAACTTGCACTGCCATCTGCAGTCTTCTGAAGGATGAGCCCATGACTTGTGGGGTCTGCACTAACTCCAGATATCTGGTGCCAGAAATGAATTGCAGTATACCAGTTGGTATTACAACAGCATAAGTGCTCTTGGGATTGTCGCATGAACATCAAGAATAGATGAATGACCTGGTACATCTCTTGTACTTCTTCACCCTCTCCCCTCTCCCTGCTGCTTCTGCTGCTAGGAACATTCCATAGATACCTCTCTTCTTGGAGACGCTGAGCTGTGCTGCCTGTTTGGGTTTAAGGGAGGACATACTGCTCTTCCCTTTGCTACTCGGTCCCAAGAAAGGAACAGATCCTGTTTAACAAGGTGGACTTTTCTGAATGCTTAAGACTAATGGAGGGGTACTGCAACCCAGAGGATCTAAGAATGCTCTTATCTTCTGGACTGTTACCTAATGGCAAGGCCAATGGAAATGCCCTCAAGCAAGCTTGCTCTTCCATTGATCAAGCTCCAACCCTATGAGGTTCCAGAAAGATAGGAAGATTTCCTGCACATTGCAGTATGAAGTTTGCCTCTCAAGTCCTTATTTCTTACATGCATCGATCTTTTTTTAAAATGATTGGTAGTGGGACTCTTCACTCATTTCATGCAGAGTGGTAAGGTGATACAGCCCCAGAAACATATAAAAAGTTAGAATAGATATCTGGGTTCATCAGTCTAGATTTCCAAAGCAGAGCATTCATTGCTTACTCGGGGCTGAAATGGGCCATTCTTAACCCAGATCTTTCTTTCCTATATCCTTCTTTCAGTTTCTGGTAAATTTCAGACCTTCAAGTTTTAAGCAAGAATACAATAGAATAAGCAATATCCTATAGAATAAGAAATACCCTATAGTCTCAGGTTAGTTTAAATTCAGAGCAAAGAAACATTATAAACTTACAAAGCCTGCAGAAGCTCTGCTAAACCTATATCCAATTCTCATTATCAAATAGAGACTTTACCTTCTTCAGGTGAATGTCTGTTTTCAGTTCGGTGGTCACGTTAGGGTTTTTTCTCAAGGACAATGGGTTGCTATTCTCTTCTTAGTTGTGTAAGTAAAAGTCCCACTCCAGTGCTTTTCTCAGAACGGAATAATTATTTCCCAAAGCTGAATTAAATTCTCACTCTGGGAAGTTTAAACTGCTTTCAGTATTGTTTAAATGATATTTGGTCTACTTGTTACATATATATTAATACATACATGGTTCGATAAACTGTGATCTAAGGAACACACTATAAGGAGCAACAACCTAATTACTGAATATGTCATCAAAATACATTGTGGTCATATGTATAAATGTGACATATTTTACCCAATACAGCTGGACTATACCTAACTTTAAATATCCCTTGCCCCTTAGATATTCTGCTTCCTATGCAGAAAAAATTGTTCCCATGCTCCAGGCTAGAAAAAAAAAAAAAAAAAAAAAAAACCACCATCTGGATTTAAGATCATTAATGCAGAAATAAGAGTTTGTTTTAAAATTGATCTTACCTCACAAAAAGAATAAACTTTAAAATTGCTCAATTTCCCTTTATTTGTAGGTAATAATGGACAACACTTTTACCTTTTAAACTCATATATTTTTATTAGTTGTTTATTTAACCAAGCACAGCAGCATTTCAGTAATGTGCATCTAAAATTTTACTGTTCATTTGCTTGCAACTGCAGACCCTGGAGCTTCTACATACCTGGCCCTGATCTTTTTCCACTTCATTTCTGATAAATAATTCTCGTCTATCTTTGCTTCCATCTCATTTGAAGCAAGGCCAATATTTTCTTATCTGCTTTCAGATGTTTATGTACATTTGATACTCATCTGCCTGTCCCTAGCATTAAAGTAATCATATCTCTCCAGCATATTCTTTGCCTAACAATAATCTCACCAAATAACATTAATATACACATTCTGATGTACAGATATTATTAATAAAAAATAACTGGCTAGTTCCTTTGTTCTCATTTGGTTAGGAACCAGGATATCTCCCATGCTATGAATTACATGTAACTTTAGTGGCTATAATTCAAAAAAGTGGTTTTATTCTTCAGTAAGAATATTAGTAACGATGTTCCTTCCTATCTGGGAAGGAGGTAATAAGATAGTATTTAGGCTTTGATGGGAGAAATTTTACTTCCTTTCCACCCACTTCCAAGTTCTTTTGTTCTCATGGCCAGAGGGTAAGCCTGATTCTCAGTCTGAGAGTGGCGACATGGCTGATAGCAAAAGAATATTTTTGTGATTCAGCAGTGTCTTACACTAGGCTACGTCTGTGGCAGTGGTGTGGTCCCTAAGGGAAAGGAAGAATGACTGCTCATGGTAGGGCCAGTTCCACCTCAGGACACCTAAGTCGTCCCTGCCTTCAGGGTAAGTGTCTACCTGGGTGAGTCTCAAGTGTACTGCACTTGGGCAGAGAGGGGAACATTTGTCCCCACTACTCTGCAACAAGCAGGGAGGCCAAATATGTGATGCTACCATTGACAAGAGCCTGCTGTCCCTCCACTGGGCAGCCACACTGCCTGATCCTCCTCCCCCGTAACATTCCCCAACACAGGAGTCCACCAGGCTGATGGACCAATCCTTATCGAAAATACTGACAGAGCCAAATGGAACGTGGGCACCTCTGCTCATTTTTACAACAAGCTATTTTGTGTTACTTACTACCTTTTGCAATAAGCCAGAGAAGAAAAAAATATTACAAAACTATCTGGAGTGTTTTTATTGTATTTGTGATTCAAATAAACTCACACAGTTCTAAAAGTCCCTCAAGAAAAAATAGTTCACCCCTTTAAGGGGTTCAACTAAGTTTAGAAAAGAATATGGTCTCACGATTTTATCTGAACAAAACATTCATTTCCTTTGAATTCTATTAAATCTATCTATCTGTGTATATATACATAAATATGGATGGATATATAAAATATATAAAAAGTATATATACATATATATTTTTATATTTGTATTATGTATTATATATTATATATGTATTATATATTTTTGTATTATATATTTTTATATGTATTATATATTTTTATATTTCTTCCCAACTTATCAAAGCTTAGAAATCTGCATCCTTTTGCATCCTTCATTTTGAGTAAATACATGCATACATGTTCCATACTAATGATTCCCCTTTCAATTGTCACACTGTGGGATAATCGCTGGCTATTTTTTCCTCTAAATTATCAGTGAAATTGCACTTTCTCCTTTCAGAGAACCTGTCAATAATTTCCTAAATATATGTGCTAGTTGTGTTTCCGTATGGTGTGATTTGCTGTGAGACAGGAAAGAAGAGCTGCAGCCCATCCCTTTTACTCTTCACCAAAATGATGAAAAGAACCGCTTTCAGTTTTGCCTTGGGTCCTTGAATTTTTGCAACTTCTCTAATCATTTTTTATAAGGGTTTTCACGACTTCAGTGAGTTTTGGGGCAAAATAACAATCCTGAAAGCTGTGCACGGTATTGGCTTCCCTTTGAAAATCCTAACTTTCAATGTCTCCATCCAGCTAGTGAATCCCAGGAAGTATGAGGATATGAGGCAGCTTCTTATCAGAGAAATGAGTGGGAGAGCATTTCCTTCTAGTGGCTGTGACAGCAGTGGTAATTCTGGGCTAAAAGGCCATAATGATAACATCCACAAAATGGCATGCTGTTCTCTGAAATGCAAAATGAACATTCCCAAAAATGAAAGACAACCAAGCTGCAAACACCACAAACAAAACGTATGAATTCACAAAACCATGGAGTTGTTTTTTGACTTCTTTTTTTTTCTCCACTGCTTGAAAGAACAGTGTCAGAAAGAAGAAACAGGCAGTTAATTATGTTCCTTTTCTTTCTCTTCCTTAACAATTCTATGAGAAAGCTACAAGAGGAAAGACAACTCCTACTGCACAAGCCCTGGTTTTGTAAGAGAGGAGAAGTTGATGAATTAGCAGATAAGATTCTAAAAAACGAAAATCAGGAGGAAAAATTGAGATCTAGCTAATCCAGGGGCCATGAACATGAGTACAGAGGTGCAGACATCCAGCTGTTTTCTGTGAGTGAGGGGAAGGAAAGACCTGTACAATAGTTTGAAGAAAACAAGAGAACATATAGGAAGGTTATGAAAGGTATATATGTCTATCCAGGAAGGAGCTAGGGAGGACACAGGAGAGTTCCTTGCAGTTGACTGATTCCAAATAAGCCACTCACACATGAAGCATCGTGTCCAGGTTTGCTTTCTACTTCTAGGTCAGCCATGACCAGCGGAGAACCATCAATCACTCCCACTCACAAAAATGAAGTGAGAGTGATTGATTGTTCAAGGCTGAATTAGCCCTGCCTGATTCACAGGAAATCTTAATGGAATCTGGGAGCCCTGAACTGGAAACTTGGGTTTTGGCCTGGAAACAGACCCTAAACCTTGGGGCTAAGTCCAGGTGTGCCCTAGTCAATCCAAATCCACAACTTTGGGAGGAAATCATTTGGATACCATTTCACATATTGTCTGTTTTATTTTATTTTGAAAACTTTTAAGATTTTCTTTCTGAAAAATATGATATAAATAATATGGCCTTTTCTTGTTATTTCTGGAGCATATTCTATTATTATTTTCATTAAGAACCTATGTACTTCTCTACCCCAATCTTAATAATAATTACTCTCTATTTTAAGTATCTATTTTTAGAAAATAGTTCTATTCACAGAAATATGATATAGAAAAGTATACTTTTCAATAAATACACACTGAGCTGTGATGAAGTGTTCAGCACTTTGCTAGATGTTTATACAGTCAATCCTAATTCAAACATGCTGAGGACTCCCTGCTTATTGCCAGACACAAATTTTCTTATCTATTCACAAATAATGAAAACATTATTTCTCACCTTAAGAGCATTAACATTGCATTGACAAGAATCAATAAAATAAAATAGATTGGTGTATTCCTTTAAGTAGTAGAAAACAGAAACTTATATCTCATTCTCATATAACACTATGTAATAGCCAACAGGATATTGAGTATGAAATATTATTTATGTATGTAAGTCACACAACTCCCCCCACACACACATGACCTAAAAGAATGAAAAATCCCAAGGTAATAATATTATACCATACAGCCGGTATGAACAAGAATATTGTTATTTCTGATATGTTGCTTCAAAACTATTTAGACCTGCTCTGCTCTGAGCAATCATCTTCTGTACTTAAAAATGAAACTAGATCCTTTCTTGATTTTAATTATCTTATAATGCATAGGAGTATCTTTAATGTGCTGATAGACCACAAGATAATAGATATTTCAACAGACTCCTTTTCCCCTCCTAGATGATTTCCACCTTTCTTTATTATTATTTTTAACTCTGAAGCACATTTACTTTTGCTGAAATAGTAAATAGTTTAAACACAAGTTTGGTTCATTAGACGCTCTCTCTGTTAGGAAGAGGAAATACTTGACATTTCTTAAACAGGACAATGGTGACAAGCTATATATGGCCTGAACATGACAATCACTCCTCTCCTCTTGACTCTCTGACCCTTGAAGTTTACAGACCAGCTTGAGCTTGAATCTGAACTCTCTCAAGACCTGGTAAGAACACTTATTTTTAGTGGAGAGCCCCCTCATTCTTGGAATTCCTCCTTTCTCCAAGTCTGACAGAATCTCAGTTTAAGCCTCTGAGGAAATTGTAGGGAAATGTTCGAGAGCAGAATCTTAGTTGCTTGTGGGTTGTACTCTTTTTATTAGCATTGGGCATCCCTCCTTTGGTATTCATTCTATTTAGGTATAACATTACATCCATTTTAGCACGCACTTTAAACAGAGAAATAATAAAGAAACTGATGTCAAGCAATTTATCTGATTCAGATTACAATCTTCGTAGACGACAGCAAGTCCAATCCAAACTCTAGAGGACATAGGGCTAGCCCAAATTTGCCATGTCTCTAACTAGGTTGTCTGAGGTTGCTCCTTGAGGAGTCAAGTCCGGGATTGAAGTAGTATGAAATGTTTCCCTATCAAACAGACAGGCTTTGACATAGACAAAAGATAATAATAAGTCTCCCTTACTTCTAAACATATTCAGCATTCATTTTGGTGCTTCATGAAGACAGTGTATTTAATAAAAATAAGTTTGGTGACCAAACTACTAAGCATACATTGATGAGATAGGCAGCTTGTTTAGGGGGGAATAATGTTGCATACGGAGTGCCTGAGCATGTCTTCAGGTCGGATTCAGTTGGAAAGAAAAGAAAGTCCTGTATTCCAGGAGTTGGCAGCTGCACAGGGCATGATTTAAGGTTCCCTGAGCTTCAAATCACTTGCATCTCTGCCTGGCTTTTCCACATGAAATGCTTGCCATTTGTTTAATTAAAAGTTTCTTTAAATATATTACAATACAGAGCACTGAAGGAAGAAAACATACTCACTTTGTTCTTCCATTCACCTTGATAATTTGAATTCATACTAACTAGCCAAGAGACCTGAGAACAGGGTACCACAGTGAAGACTCAGAAGCCAAGTGCACGGTGTTGGTGGAAGGGTAAGGAAGTTTCACGGCATGTGTTTCTGTCAGAAAACACAGCAGTCATCATAGGCGTGCCTCTACCTCAGAAGAGAGGTATTGAAATGTAAATGAAAGAAATAGGCAGAATAACTTTTTCTAGAATTATAAAATACCTTATTTTTAAAATTTACACATTAGATATAAAAATTAGACCAATTTTCTTTTCTTTTGGCTAGGATCTAGTTATTCTCACTTTGTTTCTGTGATTACCAACTGGTCCAATTATCCCCATTTTGTTTCTCATTAGACCCCCGATTGCATACTGAGATTATGGATGTAGGAACAATCTGTTTACCTATCACACTTCCGCTCAATGAGTCTACCATATTTCTGCCCCAAATCCTATCCTAAAGAGGATGTTTACCACACGTCTTTCAGTAATACTCTCCTGGTCCATGGGTTGCCACTGAGATTCACAGACTAGGAGGTGGTTAGGTGATACTTTCATAAAAAATAAATAGATAAGGCCAAGAAGGTTGTGAAATTGTAGGACAAGCTAGAAGATTTGGGAGCTGGAAAATGGTGATTTTAGAGACATCCCCCCACATTTATTTCTACTATCAAAGATTTTGTCTACCAAATAAGTATATTAATGTAAAGAACTGTGGAATGAGAACAGAGATATAACTATAAAAATAGTACCTTTGAAACAATTTAATTGTAAAGACAAGGAAGGTCACCCAAATAATGTCTATGGTGTCCATTGAAGTACTGATAGAGCATTTGTGAGGAAAGACTTTCTGTTTCCAGGCAAAATATGATTATAAAGCATCTCTTTTAATTTTTATTGTTCAGCATTTGTGGAAACACAAGTCCAGATTTGAGAGTGACTTCATCTTCGGAATGGTTTCATCTGGGATCATCAGTGAATAAGGACCAGTTAGTTTAAAGGTAGGGTCAGAAGCCATGAATCCTAGGGAGGATGAGGTGCAAACTTAGTAGAAAAAATGTTTTCTCTGAGCTATGTTTAAAACCATACAGTGGAAGACTGTGATGCCTGGATTGTGAATAAATGTCAGAGAGAAAGAATCCTACCACAAACACCTTCAACCATATTTTGCTATATCAAATGCCAAAGTTAATGTCCCAAGACAGTATGCTAAATGAATTCTATATGAACACCTGTGGTGTGTGTTCCTGACCCAGTATGAGAGAGAGAGAGAGAGAGAGAGAGAGACAGAGAAAGGGAGAGAGAAAGAAAAAGAAGAAGGAGGAGGAAGAGGAAGAGGAGGAGGAAGAGAAAGAGGAAAATAAGGAGAAAAGAGGAAATAAGAGGCAGTTAGTCCCTTTTAATCAAGAGATCAGATTTTTTGTGTCCATGTGTCACCACTTAAGAGCATATGATGATCATTTAAAAGAGTACTCGATTGTGATGAGACAGATGCAACAGGGATATGTGGCACCCACAAGACAGCATGGTGTCATGAAAATGACAAAAATAGTGACCGGTGTTGTGACTCATTCACATTATAAAAGTAATAAAACTCTTGGTGTATTAGCACCCTAGAGGCTATTTCACTTTTTATTATTATTATGAAACAAGGCCTTTATTTGTAGCTGGGCAGCAGCACCTCTTTGTGGTTACAGCGCCACGGACTTAATGGCATGCTTACAGAATTCCACTTTCAATTCATTCTATAAATACAGCCATGGTTTGGAGTATATATAGCTTTTATAAACACATAAGTGATAATCTTTATTATCAATCCACATCTTATTTTCCCCTTTCTTTAGACTTTAGCTTGATGACAATGATGGATATGAATTCCAAAGTGTTAGTTTCCTAATTTTTTTTCTTAGCCTAAAATAAATATATATCTAAAGTACTTTCCTCCTTAGGCAATGTGTTTCTCATTTGCTGTGACACTAAGTGTATAGGTATGGCTGACCGCTAACCTGACATGTGCCTGTCACCAGGGACTGCTGGTTCTTTCATCTTCTTAATGGACGTTTCTCTACAGATGTCTGTGGCCTACCTGACTATAATCCTTTAAATTTTAATTCACTTTACATTTAGCCTGGTCATAAATACCATTTAGGTACCAATACTCTGCTTTATGCAATCCCTAAGGTAGTGCTTTTATTTTAATGAGGCCATTTGCAACTTAAGAGCAAAAAAAAATTCCATCTTTGATTGAATATATTTGTCAGTTTTATTCCCGATTGGCATTTTCATGGGAAAACTTGGATAAAACTAAGGGATGGCTGCTTACCAAGTGGGATAAAAGTTTCAGTATGTTTCTACTTTAAAAATTAACTGAATAAATAGTATTTGAAATTCATTTTGAAAACATTAAAGTAAATCATGGCTATAATCAAAAGTAAAATTCAGAATTAAGTTATGTTACAAATGAAATTTCCACTAGCATTTTCTTTTCTACTTGAAAGGAAAAAATAATAAAGTGAGACCCCAGTTAATAAACTATCCAGGTAACTAATGGGCCAGCATAAAAATACATGGAAGTGAATGTAGTAGGATTCATGCAAATAGTGGCTAACGATAAATTTTGTGATTTTGTCAACCCATTTTTATTTCAGTGCTAGTCTTCTTACAAGTAGCACAGCATCCACCCCCCTCTCCCCAACCCCACAGCCTTTAGGAGCAGGTAAATTGCTACTGATTGTTTAGTTGATTTATAGTTTGGTATGAAAGACATTTTTTCAAAAATCTCTAAGGATGATATGCATAGTTATCTCTGATCTTGGCGCAAGCTCTCTGCTCTAGTCCACATGCTATCCTGAGTGTTATTTACAGATGCCCTCTGTATTCATAGAAACTAATTTCTATGCATATGACATCATAAATATTGTATTAGAATTTTGCTGTGCATAAGTTAATGATAATTGTGTAGTTTTATTTGGGGATGGGGACAACAGACAAATGTTTAATTTGAAAAACAATAATATTGAAATATTTTCTCAATATGGAAATAAGACCCTGACTATTTAAAGTGCTGTAATAAGTACATTTTTTTGGTTGTGAGTTTAATAACCCTTTTCTCATTTAGAAAATAAAAGTGCAGCTCGCTGCCAGTGATTATTTAATTTTACATAAATACCTTCTTTGAGGCTGAAGTAAATCTGACTGATATTCAGTGTGAAAATAAAATATAAAAACTGTTTTTGGAGTTATTTCTAAACAGAACTAATATCAGAATTATATGAGTCATCAGAATTCTCTATTTTGCAAAATTCAGATTTGTCAGATAAATCCTTGCCTAACAACTGTTCAAGAAGGATGTTAACATCACGCATAGGAATGTCATGGTTTCTAGGTTTTGACATTTTCAACGATTAAGAATTACTATATTTTGTAAATGGAAATACCATCACTAAAAACAGAATGCTATAAATAGAATGATATCTTTTGTTTCCAAAGTTGATATACTAGAGCGATGCAAAAATAATGATGAAAGTGACATATTTCATGGCAAAGTTACCTGGAGGTAAATGCTGCAGCTGCAAGAACTGTCAGTGAGTGGCGAGTATTCTTGGTGCAAATGGGTAAAGGGTTTTGTTAGCTTCTGTTTTCCATCTTTGGTTTACAGTATTCCTTAGATAAAATCATGGCAGTTATTTTCTTAAATAAGATGAATGGTAGTTCACCATTTAAAACAATAGAATAATACTTTGTACAGAAGGTTTCACTTTCTTCTTTCATTTAATCATTTCATCCAATTTTAAAATGTCATAATTATTTGACAAATATAAAAACTAAGGTGAAGGAAGATTACATAAATTTTAAATATCACATAGTAAGATATGAAACAGGATTTCAAATCCACATAAATCAGAATTCTAACATTTTAAATTTAGTCTGCCACACTGCCTCTCCACTGTCTGCTAAGTATATTTTTTTGTTGGCTTTAGTTTTTTAAAAAATATTTAAGATAAGCTAGTATCTTAATAGGACTAAGCCAAGACCAAGTGTGAAAGTTGACATTCTAATATATCTTTAGTAATCTTTTTTATCAAAGGCACTGCATCTTTCAGAGGAAACCTATACCAGATGAAGTTGAGAAACAGGAGTGAACATTTTAGCTATTGTCTATGTAATTGGTTGCCAGATTTGAATATTTTCATTCTTAAAAATCATTTGCATGAATGAACCTCAACAAAAATAATGTGAATTATGAGTCTAAATAATATTTTATACCAAAGTGGGGCTTTTATAAAAGAAAATGTCATCACTATTGTCTTCTAATACAAGGTGACACAAATGTTTCAACATTCTATGAGAAGAAGCTTTAGTATTTTACTGTTTTATCAAGTAATTAAACCACTCAAGAGACTGTGCTTGCATTGAGAAATAAGTGAATTTGTCATGGTCATCCAGGATGTCAATTACAAACTGATACATGGTAAATTTATGAGGAGATAAAGAAAGTTCTATAAAAATAAAGGTATCTATAAGTTATTTTTTAGATTTGGGAATGCTGAAACTCAAAAACCTATTTCCTATTCATTGTTACCTTCTTGCTTTTCCTTCCTTCTTCCTCTCCCTCCTTTCCTTTCCTCCATCCCTTCCTCCCTCCCTCTCTCCCTCCCTTCCTCCCTCATTCCTTCCTTCACTTCCTTTCTTCCTTCCTTCTTTCCTTCCTTCCTTCCTTCCCTCCTTCCTTCTTCCTCTCCTTTCTCCCTCCCTCCCTTCCCTTCTTCCTCCCTTCCTTCCCTCCTTCCTTTCTCCCTCCCTCCATCCCCTCCCTCCGTTCCTTCCCCCCCGCCTTCCTCCCTCGCTTCCTTCCTCTCTTCCTTCTTTCCTTCCTTCCTTTCTTCCTTCCATCCTTCCTTCTTTCCTTCCTTCCTTTCTTCCTTCCATCCTTCCTTCTTTCCTTCCATCCTTCCTTCCTCTCTCTCTCCTTCCCTTCCCTCCTCCCTTCCTTTCTTTCTCCCTTCCTCCCTTCCTTCCATGTGCTAGCAGTTAGGATTTAATCTACCTCTAATGTTAAAAAACAAACAAACAAGAAAGAGTGATGCCAAGACTCTTTGAAAGGCTTATATTTTTAATGAGCAGAAATACAAAAAGCAAAAATTTTTTAAAGATCCAAGAGTACTTTTCTTCTTAGAGTCTGAATAAAATCTTAGATCATAATTTGGTAGAGTCAAGAGGCTTGGTTAATATATTGAAGACTCAGCATATTCCTGGATTTAAAAATAAGTGTTCCTTTTCATAAATTAAAGGCAGAAGGTTTGAAGTGTATTTATTTTCTACATAGTGTATAGTAAGAATTATATCAAATATTTACTGAGCATATGCTATTTGCCAGGCATTGTGCTAAATTTTTTTTAATTGCCTCATTGATGCCTTGCAACTTTCATGATTGACATACTTCTACATCATGTTTAATGTAGATGCCTTATTATTAAGATATAGAGAAATTAAATGACAATAATTATCTGTTTCCATTAAATTCAAAGCCAAGGTTATATCTCATGTTTCTGTGTCTTATTTCAATAATCCAAAAGTTGTGTATAGTCATGACTCCATACAAATTTTCCTAAGTAAAAGGAAGTTCTGGGCTCTACTCTCACCATTGCCATACCTGCCTATTGATATCTGTTAGGTACTCAGGAGGAACCAGGCATCAATTGATGTATTTCTTATTTCTTAGTAGCTATCTCAAAAGCAACATTTCCAACACTTTATGGATTAAATGCTAAGCTATTGATATGTGTGTGGTTTCAAAAAAAAAAGATCCTTTACTTCTCATTGTCTTTCCCATTCCAGTTGCTACGCAGACACTCTTATGCTTGGCTCTTCATTCTCTTTTACACTATATATCCAATCCATCAGGAAATAATGTTAACAGTACCTTTGAAACCCATGCATAACCCAGCTACTTTTCGTCAACTAGACCACAGCCTAAGATGTAACACGCCAACTTCTCTCACTCAAATGACTACAATTACAATCACTGCCTAAATCATTCTTGTTGCTCCTTGTCCCCTTCAATCTATTCATACAGCAGCCAGAAAGATCATTTTGAAACCTGACACACCATGCACTCCTCTTTTCAAAATCTTCCCCTGCTTTCTGTATCACACAGGAAAAGCTCTCATATCCTTACTCTGCTCTCGAGTCTCCACGTCGCAGATGCCTGCTCACTTCTGCTCACTCCACTCTACCAACACTCTGGCCTATTGCCTGATCTTTGATTACACCAGACAAGCTCCTGCCTCAGGGCCTTTGCACTTACTGCTTCCCCTTTCTGGAAAGCTCTTCCTCTGGGACCCATATGACTGGCTCTGTTATTTTCTTTGTTGCGTTAGGTAAATGTCACCATTTCAATGAGTACTTCTTTACCCTCATCCCTGATTCTTTCTATCCTCTTTCCTTGCTTTGTTTCAGGAGTCGGCAAACTTTGACTAGCAGGTCAAATCTTGATTGCTGCCTATTTTTATAAATAAAGTTTTGTTGGAACACAGCCACTCTCATTTATTTACATTTAGTCTATGCTTGCTTCTGTGCTACAAAGACAGAGGTGAGTAGTTGTGACATGGACCGTGTTGCCCCCAAAGCCTAAAATATTTACTATCTATTGCTATTGAAAATTTTGCCAACCGCTGCATTTTTTTATCGAGCACACGATGCATTTTAATTGTTTATCTCATTATTGTCTGTCTCTTTTTACTTGAATGTAAACTCCTCCAGTACAGGAGTTTTCAACGTTGTTTATTGTGGTACCCCTAGCACCTAGAACAATGTGGAGATAGCATATAGGGTGTTCAATAAATATTTGTGAATGCATGAAGAAATTTGCTGGCTGACATATTTTGACTCTATACACTCATCTCATGTCTCTTAAAGATGTCAGTGTTCTCTACGGCAACTCTCTGAGATACTTTAATCTAAAAAAAAAACTTCATCTTGCTAATAACAGTAATATTTATGGGATGCGGTGATGGCCGGCCATCAGCTTTGGATTTAGTTTAGTTCATAAAGATAACTTTACTCCACAGGAATTTGGATTTTAAAAATTATACTCATGAACAAATTTGATAAGAAAATGTGCTGTGTGTAACACTGTAGAACAGTGAGGATAGAAGATATGGGATATGTTCTTGCTGTATTCATTATTAAAAAAATATTTTGAAAGAGCTCATGAGGTCTTTAAAAATTCCTAGTTGAAGCATACACCTGAAGTGTTATGGTTTATTCAGAGGAGTCCAGAATCTAAAATCAGAAGTGGGGTTAGAGCCCTGGCTCTATCATGTACCAGCTATATGAACCTGAGGTGTAGATTATGAAAATATTCATCTTACAGGGTTATTTTGAGCATTAAATGAGATGAATATAATTTGACCTATTGTACAATAAATATTCAGTAAATGTAAGCTTCATCTGGAAACTCTGAGCTAAGTTTATTAAAAAAAACACACATGTTATAACTTTATGGGCTACCGCTACCCCAGGAAAAAATACCTGATGTGCATAAAATTGACTTTGTGCTTCTCTCACCATTGGTTCAGTGTTTGTTTTTTCCTGCATATTTCTCAACGTGGTTTCATAGAAATTTGAAGTGAGCTGACTTAAATTGGCTCATATTTTCCACTGACTAGCTGTGTAGCCTTAAGTGAGCTATTTAATATCCTTGAGATTCAATTTCTCCTCATCCTCCTTACCTAAAATGAGGATGATAATAATACCTACCTAACAGTGCTCTTATGAGGATTAAAGGATTACGTATGTAAAGTACTTAGCAGGGCATCTAGCATATTTTAAGTTCTTAAATTCCAATTCACCAAGGTTCTCCTCTGTCTCTCCTTTTAAGTCTTGCTTCCTAGAGCATTCCAGTCACTCAGATAGGGTGCGGTTATGCTACATAATTTTCAGGTTTCCTCAAAAATTTATCAAAAAAATCTACTAAAGAATATGGCAGAATTTGTAATACTGTACGTCCAGGACATTTGCATTTTACTGAAGTTTTGAAATCACCTTCCTCCTACACACACACACACACACACACACGAAAAAGAAATTTGTCTTTGGTAATAAGCTCAAGACACCTCTTCCAAAAAAAAAAAAAAAGGCAGAAAATCTTTTTCTAATCTTTCAAATGATGCCATGTAGATACTATGTAATTATCCTAGTTTCGACATAGTTGTTCCCTTTAAATATATCTATACTAACATCCTGTCTTGCCCCTAGTATCAATTCAGTCTATAGATTTTTTGGAGGGGAGGGGAGAAAAAATGTCTAGGTTTCTTTTGTTTTATTCTCTGAATTGGAAAAGTAGTTGTGTTACTGTAAAAATCTGACATGCAGCTCAAGAAGAAAAAGGTGTCTGTTCCCATAACTCTACTCTGAGCTCTGACAGTCAGTGTAAGTCTGCCTTTTTTAGCATTGAAATTCACCATCTTTTTTTTTCTAGTTGTTTTCTTTACTGCTGCTGTGTACAGGCAGAATGAGTAAAGCTCTTCCCACATTGCATCTGAAAGTTCTTCCCTGCCATGCCTAGCCACTTAAACAAGCATGTCTCTGTTTATTGGTTTCTCTCTTGCTCATTATTTTACCTTTATCTACATTCTTCTGCATTTCATCTGTGCTTTGATCAGACTGTACTCTGACCTATTTCTATCTTGAAAAGGTTTTATTCACAGACTTTTCCCACCTTTCCTAACCTTTCTCAGAGTCAGTTATTTTTCCAAAGGGTCAACAGCTATGGAATTCCCTATGCTAACTTCAAATAGTGACCTCTTTAAATAAACATTGCTAAAAGGAGTTGTTCAAAGACTATTGTGTGGTCTAAATAAAGCTGGGCTTAGTCAACCTTGTGAAGCAGTTGCAGTTGATTTTCCTCTTCCTTCTCTTCTATAAGAATATGACTATCCTATATTTCATTATTCTAGAGCTTAGCTTTAGCTGGTTGACATCAATGCTTAAACACTGAGTTAATATGGGTCTTCATAGTCTTCATTCCCAACTCTCTCTCTGTCATTACTAGCATTTTCACTTACCTTATTTTAAGAATTGAAACATATTTTAAAAAATATAATTTAACATCTTTGAAATTGGGATAAATCTTAGAGTTGATGATCTGCCATGGTTAAATTGGTAATATATTTTTTCTTTAGTTGTACATATAATAGTGACAGGTTTTATAATTGATGACATCTTAGATTCAATGAAGTCAGAAATAAGTAAGTCCTAGAAAGCACAAGACGTTGATTCGTGGGAGTCAATCCCTAATAGTGGAATTTCAGGCACAATTGAATCTTAATGGGAATGTTAATTTTGGCCAGGGAGTAACACCCTTACTTTCTCCAGACTCTATTCTGCAGGTGACTGCTGACTTCAGCTATAAACCAGCTGGCCCTAACTCCAAAAGAAGCAACTTAGAATTTAACTGATGCAAGCAGCTTGCATTGCAGTGATGGAAAGGCTGACATTATTTTCATAGGAAAAGTTTCTGCTATTTAGGAAAATGCTAAAATAGTTTAAAGGAATGTAAATAAAGAGGAAGAATGAGTATGGAGTTTTTTCCAGGGAGGCTTGATCTGCTTAGTTTAGCAACAGGTCAGCAGGATTTGTAAAACCTTTTAAATGAAAAGCTACACAGGATTTACACTTATTTCTAGCATTAATTATTTCTTCCTTATGACTACTGCATGAAATTTCTCTTCATAAAGTAGAAGTGTGACACTTTGTCAATGTAAATGGGATAAAATAACATGCACAATCTGTTCAGTTTTTTGTCATTAAACAACTTGATTTAATCATCATATAGCCTGTGTCCTCTACTTCTTTTCTAGTTGTTCATTCATGATTTGGAAATCTAGGAGAAATATTTCATGACTGGAAATCTAGGAGAAATATTTGGAAATCTAGGAGAAATAATGAGATAAATAAATAAAATGCACTGTGTGCTACATAGCAATACAAAATGCAGAAGCTGGCAAAATCTTCAATAGCAATAGATAGTAAACATTTTTGTGCAAAAATGACACTGCTATGTCTTCCATCTGACATGGGTTTGACTGACCATATACCTTTAGAAATTGTTGGGCTCTAGGAACTATGTGCTTGCAATAGGAAGAATTTGCCACTAGAGTGTAATCTTGTAAATTAGCAGCAGAACAGAAGCCCACTTCTCTTCCCAGTGAATTCTGTAGCCAGAAGACAAAAAAAAAGTTATTTTTTTCTAAAATTATAACCATATATTTCTACCAAAATATAAGTAATTTATATTATTCTATTAGTCAATTATTGTATTGCCATAAAGAAATAACTGAGACTGGGTAATTTATAAAGAAAAGAGGTTTGTTTTGACTCACAGTCCTGCTGGCTATACAGGAAGCATAGGACCAGCATCTGCATCTGATAAGGGCCTCAGGAATCTTCTAATTATAGCGGAAGGTAAAGGGGGATACAGTTATGTCACATGGTGAGAGTGGGAGCAAGGGAGAGGGAGGAATTTCCAGGCTCTTATAAATAACCAGATCTCGTGTGAACTCATAGAGTGAGAACACACTCATTACCATGAGGACAGCAGCAAATTATTCATGAGGGATCCACCATCATGACCAAACATGTCCCACCAGGCCCCACCTCCAACACTGCTGATCACATTTCAACATGAGATTGGAGAGGACAAATATCCAAACCATATCAATTATTAAAGTTTAATTATTTAAAATCATGAATCAAAATTAGAATATAGGTTAAACTGTACACTGTTACTTTCCAGACAATCATAAAATATTTATTAATCTTATCTCAGAGATGAGGTCAACATTCTCTGAATTTTTAAATCTTCCCCAGTTATTTCTGCTGAAGTTGATTGATGGACCACATTTGGATATGATTAGACTTTATGGTTCCTCTGATTTTTTTTTTCAGATCTGAAAATATCTTTTTTTTTTAGAAAAAAGATTCTAGGCAGGTTAAAAATTAACAATAGAGGGTATTGATGCAGAATTGTAGTCATTCAAAGCATTCAAGAAATACGGGAATATAAATATCTGGAAACCGTCTCTTAGTTTTCAAAACAAAAGGTGTAAATCAGTCCTAATTAATCTGAGCTTTATAGCATTTTCCTAGATAGGAAGGGGAAAAACAGTTAACATTTGAAAGTCCTGAAAGCTTTTTCTCTGGTTCATTATGTTAGACTGTTTACCTTTGATCAAATTCCTCCTTTTTTATTATTTTATTTTTACTTTTTTGAAATGGAGTCTTGCTCTGTCACCCAGGGTGGAGTTCAGTGGTGCCATCTTTGCTTTCTGCAACCTCCGCCTCCTGGGTTCAAGAGATACTCCTGCCTCAGTCTCCCGAGTAGCTGGGACTACAGGCGCATGCTACGACGCCTGGATAATTTTTTGTATTTTTAGTGGAGATGGGATTTCACCATGTTGGCCAGGCTGGTCTCGAACTCCTGACCTCAGGTGATCCACCCGCCTTGGCCTCCCAAAGTGCTGGGATTACAGGTGTCAACCACCTTGCATGGTCAAATTTCTTCTTTTTTAAACACAGATAAAAATATTATACAGGTCCACTGTTAAAATAGACAACATGTTGCAAATTAATTTGGTATGTATTCCAACAAAGCTTAGAAAATAAAGGTGTTAAAGTTGCTTTGGACTAAGTTTAGTAGTCATCTCCTCTGCTGACAACTTCTTTACATGTTGGATGCAACAGTATGGTATGTTCAAATTGCACTGTGTATGATCCTTTACTGTCACACAATGGTGGATACAATTTCCAAGTCACAGATTCTTCAGAGCCATCAAGAATTTCCTTTCTCCCAAGCAATCCAGCCATCTGTGGCAGAGGGTGAGGGTGCCAAAATTTTCATTGATGACATTTAACAATTATTTTCTTCTTGGAAATCTTACTGGTACATGTCCAACATCAAAACTTTTCATGTAATGTGAACATCCCATATCATCATGATATCTTTTCCTGTACTATCAATGGTTTCAATTGCATACACTTCCTTTCCTCCATTCTTGTTGCCTCTCCTCCTTTTGCAATGGACACTGTTTTCCCAGCATGTATTCGATATTTCCCAATTGAATGTCCATTTAGATTATGGATTGGTTTCACTTGTTATGTCTTCCCATGTATTTCAACTTCACAGGACTCCACAAATTTTTGGATGGACTCACCAACATCACACAGATGAACATCAATTCCAGCACATTTCATTCCAGTAGTATAGCATCTTTTACAGCTTTTAATCATGTATCATAATTGGGATTAAAAGTGACAGTAAGACCACAGTCAATAGTCAATATTCCTGCCACTTAAACCGATTCCAAAATCTATTTTACAGATGTTATCTTACTGTAATACTGTTGTGTCACCAGCAATGAAAGTATAATGGGTAGTACAATTATTGTGAGAACATCCAGTAGGAAATGCCAGGCCTGCATTTAAACCATTCTCATTTATAAGGTTGTGTGAACAGTTTTCCAACTTTTCACAGATTTCTATCATCCCAGGCTTGATCCAGCTCATTACATATATTCCTACTTGTCGATGTGCTTCTGCAGCTTCTCAAAACTCATTCCAAATCTCTTCCCTAGCCTGATCTAACACTTTCTTTTCTTCACACATAATTCTCCGTCTGTCTCGTGTGCGTGGGTATTCACATTGTTGTCCTTTGGGAAATACACCATTAGGATACAGCCGTATATTGGAACTGAGGGAGGGTCTGTTTGAATTTTGGTTGTTTCTTCTTCTTCTTTCTTCCTCTTCTTCTTCTTCTTCTTCTTCTTCTTCTTCTTCTTCTTTTTTTTTTTCTTCTTCTTCTTCTTTCTTCTTCTTCTTCTTCTTCTTCTTCTTCTTCTTCTTCTTCTTCTTCTTCTTCCTCTTCCTCTTCTTCCTCTTCTTCTTCCTCTTCTTCTTCCTCCTTCTCCTCTTTTCCTTCTTTTTTCCTCTTTTCCTTCTGCTTTCTAGTTGCTCCATCTCCATCTTCATCATCATCATCTCTTTCTTTTCCAATGCTTGTCTTTCCAGTTGTCTTGCTCCTTCATCCACTGAGGCTCTCAATCCTTTATCAGTTTCCTGCTGCCCTGTGGCAGCCCCTTTACTCTTCTTTTTCTTCCATCTGTTTTTCTTGGCTGCTTCCTCAGTTGTAGAGGCAGCTTCCTCCTCCCTTTCATCTGGATCCAGGTTGCCATTCAGGTAGCTCCTGAAGTCGCTGCCTCCTCCATGCCTGCCATGTTGCCTGAAAGGTTCCTCTGAATTTTAAGGCTAAAGATTTTCTAATCACTTGAATTTAATATTGTCTCTAAGTGTATCCTCTATATTCTAAGATTTGATGCAATGTACAAAGAACCTCTTGGTTGAATGAGAAACATTCTAGTACCTTTCACTTAACTTTGAAAATCAATGTTAGCCTATTATGCAAGTTTTAGTTACAGTATATCTTTCTACCAACAAACCAGAACTTAACACTTCTGTCTGCGAATTCGAAGTTATAGTTGTTCATGCTAAAGGAAAGCAAGGTGCTAGAATAATAATTTAAAACCCCCTTTTAGTTAAATTATCTTTGTTTACTTAATATTTTTCTCTTACAATAGACTCAGGGAACTAAATCCCTAAGTTGTTGTTGAAATCTTCTTTTTAAAAACGCGTAACACTTTGCATTACACAAACAGTATAGTATTTTCTACACATGCAGTCTAAACCTTAGGCTGATTGGACAAGACCTTTGAGAAATGCTTAGCTGAGACACAGTTATTTACAGGAACCTAAACCTAAGAAGAGTTGAACCCATTTTTAAAAAATTTGTGTTAGCATCACCAAATATTTCTTTTTGGGTGGTCCAGGATCACATTTTCTCCTCAGGTACATTAGCTGTTCGGTGTTGGCTAACACCAATCAGCATCTAGGGTCAATAGGAGGAATTAAGTAATGCATAAAATAAATAAGTAGTTTCCAAAAGCTGCCATAACCACCATCTATGCCTTGTCTTAACATATATCTGTCTTCTCTGTGTACTACTGATTTCACCCACACATTTGGTTATTTTAATCTCTTGCCTTCTCAGACTACCATGGTCTTCACATTTGTAGCTTGTCCCCTCTCTTTTAGATTCCATTTGATCTGGTTGTGTAGAAAACCTAAGTTAGTAATGTAAACCAGAAGATCCAGGTAAAATCTCACCAGCCAACCAGCCTCTGCATTTAAAAAGTTGACATTTATGCTTTCAGTTATGACATTCTGTTGCTTTCACTTACAAATTCTGCAACAATTCCTAGAGATTTTCAAATTTATCAAAAAAATGTACCCAACAATTAGTCAACAATGTGAATCATGAGCAACATTCTTTATTAAAACTAAAATAGGCCAGATATGGTGGCTTATATCCATAATCCCAACACTTTGAAAGGTCGAGGGGGGCAGATCTCTTGAGCTCAGGAGTTCAAGACAAGCTTGGGAAACATGGTGAAAATCCATCTCTACAAAAAATACAAAAATTAGCTGGGCATGGTGGCATGTGCCTATAGTCCCAGCTACTCAGGATGCTGAGGTGGGAGAATCACTTGAGCTCGGGAGTTGGAGACAGCAGTGAGCTGAGATTGCACCACTGCATGCCAGCCTGGGTGATAAGAACCAGAATCTGACTCAAAATTAAAAATTAAAAAAAAACACCTAACTTTACAGAAATTACAGTCTAAGTGATATATACAGCACTATAAAGATTAAAAAATTCATTTGAGGCCAGGCGCGGTGGCTCACGCCTGTAATCCCAACGCTTTGGGAGGCCGAGGCAAGTGGATCATGAGGTCAGGAGATCAAGACCATCCTGGCTAACACGGTGAAACCCTGTCTCTACTAAAAAATACAAATAATTAGCCAGGTGTGGTGGCAGGCGCCTGTAGTCCCAGCTATTCAGGAGGCTGAGGCAGGAGAATGGCGTGAAGCCGGGAGACAGAGTTTGCAGTGAGCCGAGATCGCGCCACTGCACTCCAGCCTGGGTGACAGAGCAAGACTCTGTCTCAAAAAAAAAAAAAAAAAAAAAAAAAGAAAATTTTATTTGAATGTCACCTTATAGGACTTATCAACTAATTCAATATATTTTTAAAAGAGTTCTCATGTTCATTTGTATTTGATCACTAGTTTCACAATATACAAAGAAGACTATTGATTCATCAAGAATCTAAGGCCTTTGAGCACAATTTTTAATTCTTCTCAAAGTATTTTCTCCTCCAGTCTTAATGACATCTGGTTTCTGCTCCAGGATATGGAAAGCTAGAAGGAGTATTTCTTCCACACTTATAGAAACAAAAAGGCTAGAAAAATAGTAAACCCACAAATTTCTTGGACCCATTCAAAAGTTGAGATTACAACACAACCAACTAACCAGAAAACTGGGGAGAGACAGGTGCCTACAGGGAGAGACAGGATATATGCATTTGCTTTGCTAAGGTGGATGTCACCTGGACACCACTAAGTGTTCAGAATAACTGATAAATTGGAGGCAGAGTGCAGAGTGCAGACTGGTAGAGAGGGTGAAGCCTCTGAGGTCCACAGATATGGGAGAAGGAGACTCCCACACACCAGCAGCCTTTTTATCCATGAAGCCCACTAGGTGTTAACAGGAAGGTATGGGGGTGAGGGGATCAGAGAAGTGAATCCGGAGACAACTTCTTTTATGTAGGACTGGTGGACAGGAAGAGCAGGCATAAAAAATGAGCTGGAGGTATGGGGGTTAGAGGATCAGAAAGGTGAGTCAAGAGACAGCTTCTTTTATTTAGGATTGGTGGACAGGAAAAGCAGGCATGAAAAATGAGCTGGAGGTAATGCTCCTGTATGGAACCAAAGCCTTAATCTACCGGAAAAACACAGGGCATAAGGCACTGATGTAAACCTATGGCACCTGACAAAGAGAACAAGAAAAACAAAAGGAGCAGAAATATGTTCTTAGCAAGAACTATAGCTGGAAAAAGAGCAGTAACACTTTGAAGGCCACGTCCCTGAGACCCAGAGACTTTTCCCAACTTCACTACCCACCACCAGGCTAAAAAGCACCAAATAATGTGATAATGGAGTACTGCTGGTTAAGTTGCAAGTGACAGACATTCTTTGTGGTACAGCACGAAAGGGAAGGTTAATGGGGAAGGTGGAGTAGAAATTGAGAAAAAAATTTTGGGAAGCCTCCATTCCAAACACACAGCATATTGCTAGAGAAATTTGAAGACTGGGGTTTACTAAAGGCAAACATAGCAAAGACAATTTCAACACTAAGCAACTCCTGGCTAGATTAACACAATCCTATATACAGAAAAGGTATGCCTGTTTAAAAGCCTAGAGTCTAAGTACTTGAGTCTATGCTTTCCTATACAAAATACATGGCTTTCTACAAAAAATTTTGAAGAATATGGAAAATCAACACACACACACACACACACACACTCCCCACAATGTAATCAACAGAACCACCAGATTCAGATATGGTGCAGATGTTGAAACCACCTGACTGAGTATTTCAAATTACTATGATTAATATATTATACACTCTAAAGAAAAAGGTGGACATATTTAACATTATACAGCCAGTTTTATCAAAAAGAAGGAAAGCAAAAGGAAGAAACAAATGCAAATGGTAGAAATGCATAGCATAGTAATAGATAAAGCATGTATTTGATTGACTTATTAGTAGACTGGGCAGAGTGAAGAAAATATTCAGTGAACTTGAACATAGGTCAATAGGAATTACTTCAAATTAAACACAGAAAAAAATGTGGGAAAAATAAACACAAACAATAATACAGAAAAAAGCATCCATGAACAGTCAGACGAAATCAAGTAATCTAACAATTGCCTAACTGGAATTCTAGAAGGAGAATCAAGACAGAATGGAGCAGAGAAACATTTGAAAAAAATAATGAACAAGAATTTTTGACATGAATAATAGACACCAACGCATAGATCCGGGAAACTCAAAGAACATCAAACAGGGTAAATACTCGCCTTAAGGGATGAGACATGGTGGGATGGGACGGTGAACACACATAGGTATCATATTATATCATAATATAATATAATAGATATATAATTATATATTATATATAATATAATATATATAATTATATATAATACATATATACATTATAATATAATACATTATATTATATTGCATATATGCAATATATGTATAATATATTGTATATGTATAATATAATGCATTATATATTGCATATAATGTAATATATTATATATTACATTATATGCATTATTATAATTATATATTATATTATACTATATTAAACAATGCTGCAAACAAAAGACAAAAAGAAAACACTTAACACAGCCTGAGGGGGAAAAAAGACAAGTTACAGGGAAACAAATATATTCTAGCTGATTTCTCATCAAAAACTGAAAAAAATAAAATACTGTCTTTCCATAATTCTTTACCCAGCAAAAATATATTTTGAAAATGAAGTATAAATAAAGGCTTTATAAGAGAAACAAAATCAGATAATTCATTTTGAGAAGATCTACACAACAAGAAATGTTAAAAGAAATTCATCCGGCAGAAGGAATGTGATATCAGATTGAAATGTGAATCTTCTAAGGAAATAAAGAGCACTGCCAAGGGAATAACTGAAAATAAAATAATTTAAAAATTTGCTCTAAAGGATAACTTAATGCCTAAAGAAAAATACTAGCAACATATTGTGTTTATGGAGTGTATAAAAGAAAATGTATGACCTCAATAGCTCAAAGAATGGGGGAAAAGAATTGGACATACACAGTTATGAGGTCCTTAAACTGCTTGTCAAATAGTATATGATTTTATTTAAAATAAGATTCTGATTAATTGAAAGTATATATTGAAGGTATGGATCACTGGACTACGAAAAAGTACAAATAATTTAATAATGGAGATAAAAATTGATTATTATAAAATGTATTATTAACACAAGATACATCAGAAAAAGAGGGAAAAAATAGCAAAAACAGATAGAACAAATAAAACACAGTGTGGGAAAATGGTAGATCTTTATCTCCTAGGCTTTTTATTGTTTCCTCTAGAGTCACTCTGAAAAATCTTAATTCATATACCTAAATAGAGGAATTTGTGAATAATCTTACTGGGAAGTAACGGGCATTTATAATATGAGTATGCTGTGTTTTCCCTGCAGGAAACTTATGGTTTCCTTTATACAAAACTTGTGGTTTTATCCTTACAAAAACAAACACGTGAATACAATCATTAATTTATCAAGTATTCGTTGAGCATTTTTTTTTTTTTTTGAGACGGAGTCTCGCTCTGTTGCCCATGCTGGAGTG
Organism: Nomascus leucogenys; assembly: GCF_006542625.1. NCBI lineage: Eukaryota > Metazoa > Chordata > Mammalia > Primates > Hylobatidae > Nomascus > Nomascus leucogenys. The sequence goes on along the minus strand of NC_044400.1, from coordinate 6,237,690 downwards.
CAGTGGCATAATCTCAGCTCACTGCAACCTCCGCTTCCCGGGTTCAAGTGATTCTCCTGCCTCAGCCTCCTGAAGCTGGGATTACAGGTGCCCACCACCATGCTAAGCTAATTTTTGTATTTTTTTTTTTTTTTTTTAGTAGAGATAGGGTTTCACCAGGTCGGCCAGACTGGCCTTGAACTCCTGACCTCAGGTGATCCACCCGCCTTGGCCTCCCAAAGTGCTGGGATTACAGGCCTGAGCCACCACACCCAGCCGATCATCTTCTTTATGCTAAGGATTGTGGGTATGATGTTGAACAAAACAGGTACAGATCTAGCAGAGTTCTTCCAGTGCTGACAAACTTGTAAGTTGTTGATAGGTCAGTAGCTGTTCCCCAAATTGTCTTCAAAGATCTGTCATTTTAAATGGCTTCTTTGTGATACAATAAATACATTCCTCTTAAAATATTTTATTTTCATGTTTGTCGCACTGCTAAGAATAAAATCTTTGAAATATATCTGTAGTGAAAAAATACAATGGACAATTTCGATTGTCTACTCAACATTCATTGTCTCCTTACACCTCCTAAGAGAACCTGGGATGCTCTTCAGGAACACATTCCTCCTTCATACTACTTGTGTGACTCAGGGAAAACGGATTCTGTTTCTAGCTCAGATGCCACCCTTGATCAAACTAAATTATTAATAATAATCTAATCCCCATTCCACACTCTATCAAGCCAGTGATCCATTCAGGAACTCAAATTTAATCCAATCAGCACAGAGCATTCCAGTCTTTGATTATTTTTATTCTGTGAGTTGACCCAAGACGTGATAGAACCCAAACACACTGGAAGAGAGGTGTTTTATTCCACAAATAGAAGAGTGGCTTTTCCTCTCTCCTACTCCATGAAGACTAGGAAATGGGCTGTCCTGGAGGCTACTGACAATCATGTTTTGGCCACAAGAGAGGCCAGCTTGAGAACAAAGTTATACATGTACCAGAGTTGACCTGGAAGAAGCACAGGGGAACTGAGTTTGAGTCCTCATTTTAATTTGCCTTGAGCTTGTTCTCTCTTGAGACTTGCAATTATGTGAGAGTCACTTAACTCAATAAATATTTATTGAGCACCTACTTTGTGTCAGATATTCTTCTACTAGGAATACAGCAGAGCTGTGTTCACAGAGCTTATGTTCATGTGAGCTTATGAACAGTAGAGCTGTGTTCACAGAGCTTATGGTCATGTGAGTACAGAAAATCAGTAAGAAAATAAATAAACATAGAATAGGTCAAATGTTAAGAAATGCTATTATTTGTTATTTTTTATTGATACTCTATAACTTTTAGTGACTCCAACTAAACATATGAGGTCATTTCCTTTAGCCTCTTTTCTCAGGAATCCTGCCCCCAAATTGCCATCCATTTCACTTTAGCAGCCCCAGACTCTGACCCAGCCCCACTCACCTCATTCAGCTCCTTCTCCCTCTTCTAAGGTTGTAAAATGTTACGGTGGTCCTGATATTCAACACATATTTCTTTTCTCTTTAGAATCTTTTGTCTGTTGTCCCGTATCTAAAACCACCTGCCTCATGCATTTCTGGTTGGAGAAAAAGTCCAGTACAAATCTCATGAGCAGAAGTGTAAAGAGACCTGAGTTTTCATAGTGAATAGGAGTTTAGAAAGATGAATAATTCACATATAAGAAATCATCTGTATGTAGATATGGAAAGATGAAACATATATAATATATATGTTTTAAGTTGACATATAATACATAGTAATCAGATCAGAGTAATTAGCATATCAATAATCTCAAACATTTATCATTGCTTTGTGTTGGGAACATTCAATATCCTCCCGCAAGCTATTTGAGACTATATAATACATTGTTAACTGTAGTCATCCTACAATGTTATAGAACACTAGAATTTATTCCTCCTATCTATCTGTAATTTTATATCCTTTAACAAATCTCTTCCTATTCCTCCTTTTCCCAACCCTTGATGTGAGATCAACATTTATTTTTGCTTCCACATATGAGTGAGAACATGTAGTCTTTCATTTTCTTTTCCTGGTTCATTTCACTTAACATAATGTCCTCCAGTCCCACCCATCTTGTTCCGCATGATAGGATTTTTTTTTTTTTTTTAGAGTAGGGGTCTCACTCTGTTGCTCAGGCTGAGCGTAATGGTGCAATCATAACTCACGAGAGCCTCAAACTCCCAGGCTCAAGTGATCCACTCACCTCAGCATACTATGTAGCTTTAACCACCAATGTATCACCAAGCCTGGCTAATTTTTTAAATTTCTTGTAGAGATGGGGTCTCACTTTGTTGCCCAGGCTGTTCTCAAACTCCTGGCCTCAAGTATTTTTCCTGCCTTGGCCTCCCACATTTCTGGGATTACAGGTGTGAGCCACCACAGTCTGATCTGACCTCATCTTTTTTTTTTTTTTATGGCTGCATAGCATTTTACTGTTTATGTGTACCACATTTTCTTTATCCATTCATCTGTTATTGGATGCCTAGTTTGATTCCACATCTTGGCTATTGTGAATAGTGCTGCAATAAACATGGGAGTACAGATGTCTCCCTGATAAAATGATTTCCTTTTCCTTGGATAAATTCCTAGTGGTGGGCTTGCTGGATCATACTGTAGTCCTGTTTGTGGTTTTTGAGGGACCTCCACGCTATTCATAGTGGCTGTATTAGTTTACATTCCCACCAACACTGTATAAGAGTTCCCATTTTTTCTATATCCTCACTAGCATTTACTAGTTTTTGTCTTTTTGATAATGGCTACCCTAACTAGGGAGTTAAGTGTGATTTGAAAAGGAGGACAGATTAGTTCTAAGAGTTATAACTGAATACATATGGGTCTAGAGGGGAAGGCAAAAGTCACATCATGAAGGGAAGGGTAGCTAAATAAACATATTCTTCCATATCTTCCCTTTCCTAACTTTCCCCTTCTTATGTTCACAGTTTCTATTGATTATTTTCACTTGCATATCCCCACTATAATACAAGGTTGCTGAGAATGAAACCATAACTGACTTGCTCACTGTCACATTCCAGTTTCTGAATGACCGTAGGCACTCAAAAGAAAATGTGTTGAATTGGCTATGTCTGTGTATGGTTGTGTACAGGTTAAATGCATTTATATGTATATATATGGGGTTGTTTCATGCATTAAACAACTTAAAACATTACTGATGGTGTGAAAGTAAAACTTAGGAACTCTTATTAGGTGGGTTATTTTTGAAAGCATATTCATTCTTTCAGGAAAATAATATATTACTAAGTATATTTATTTATTTCATTAAAAGTTTCAAATTTTGGCCTCCACATTAAAACTACCTTGGAGCAAAAGTTCAAATGAATTATAATTAACTCAAATAAAAACAAGCATAAATGTCCAACATATGTTATATCAGTGGAACACCTATTTTAGAAAATAGCTAGTGTAACTCCCTTGGTAAGTTAGCATCCTGGAGACCATCAAGAAATAACCTTGTGAAGAAATCATAGTTTGTGAAAACAAATGGCTATGGCATTGTGAGAGAGAGGTTTCCACTGAAAAGTAAATTTCATGATTTTTCTCTACCATTGAAAAATTATTGTTACTTCCCTAGTCAAAATATGTGGTTTTGCCATGTGTTTTCAAACACAATATGAATGTGTGAGAGATATTTCGAAACAGCCACCTGGAACAAACATAGTAAAATGACCAATTAGGGAACACAGAGGCTTCCATGGAAAAAATAATAAATATTTTAATTCTCCCCAAGTTTGCATTTAGAAATATTTGTTAGAGGTTTTATTCACCAAAATAAATAACCAAACTTCTGAGATATCCCACCTCACTTGAACTTAAATATGTTGTGCACATAGTTAAATTTTTACCCAGCTTCTCCAAAGTAACACTTCTAGGTTCCCTGTTCTTTTTGTGTGTAAAAGTATTTAGGTTATTGAAATTCAGTCACCTGTCGATCAACTACATGTGAAATACTCTTCTTTGCACAGAGCATTTGAATTGCATAAAACTTTATCTTCCACAATTATTTACGGTGCTTTTTATAGGTTGTAAGCACTTAATACAAACTTATTGAGTAAAGGCCTCTCCCATGTCCTTTGTCAAAATAAACATTATTTTATATTTTGACACAAGAAAAGCCCTGCTAAGCATTTTTTTCCTGAGAATTTGAGGTAACTATGTCAAAATCACATGGACAAAATAATTTTCCATAAAAAGTTAAACAGGTGAGTTTCTTTCCTTGTTCCTGTAAAGATATTTTCACACTGTGAGGGGACAGAAAGCAGGTTTCAGGATAAAATAATTTAGGAAGATATATTGAGTTAGAGCTCAGTGAATGCAAGTGAAATAATGGGGATGTTGGTGAGGAATTATTTACTGGCATATATGGGAATTTTATAATACAAAGATAAGAAATACATCAAGTCCCTTTATAAAGTCTAGAGCCCGGTGTATAGTAATACATAAAAACACCATCAGAACGCAGGGAATGTTTTATTGCACTCTATGACTTCTCTCTTTCTCTCTCTTAACTTTTTATCTTTCTTTTTCTGCAGACTGGTTTTCTCTGCTTATTACTATGTGTGTTAAAATACACTACACTACCATCTCAAATTTTTATATCTCCTCTGTGCAAGAGATCCACCCCAACTGAAACTAGAATCTCTTAGTTTAATTTATAAATTCTGGTAAAAAGAATCTGATTGGCTCATCTTGAGGCAATTTTCCACCTACATTTTGACTCCTAATGTAATTATTAATTTTGAAGTACTCTATATTTATTTACTTGCCTTATATTTAGTAATTCTATAGGACTCAGTTTTGAATAGCTATTTTATTTACAATTATGACATGCTTCACTACATTCCTTGCATCATCTACAGCGTAACACAAATGTGTCTTTATCCTACAACAATGTTAACTTAAAATGTTTGAGAAACTGGTAATAAGTTTATGTCAACAGAGCCATAAAAGCATGAAACTTGGAGGAAGGAAGGCTTGAGTTATCCTATCAAGCAACCAGCCCAAAGATCGAGTGAGGACAAAGATAACGTTAAATTGGTAAGTAGAAGGAGAAACAATAAATATCAACTCTAGCGTAGTGACTGAAAAAAATCATGCACCTTTTCTTCCTTCAATTAAATTTCCCCTATTATTTTTTATGTGTTAGTGAATGATAAAATTGCAACTTGATTTTTGGAATATATGACCACATAAGATTGTGACTGAACTAGAAAAGAAATTGATATTGACCTGTGTAAAATATGACAGACAAGGGGACTTCATATCATCCATTTTTGGAAGAGATGAGAACATTTCCATGTAGACAGTACATAGTTTTAGCATATTAAGCAGAAGCAAAAAACACTCATTATTTTGTGGTATGATAGTTAATTGTGCATAAAAGCGTGAAGTGGACACTTCGAAGTATGTACCTTCTTATGGAAGGTATTGCTTTAAGAATGTGGAAGCAAAATATCTTTCCATATTTTTGCTGTCATTTAGTGTTGCAGACACTTTAACTATTTGTATAGTTTTCCCTTCACATAAAAAAAACCAACAAAAACAAACAAAAAAAACCATGGTGTCTAGAGTCAAGGGGGCAGTCAAGCAGATGCTGACTCCAATGAAACAAACCTAAGGCCAATAAAATATAAAGAATGATGGTTCCAAAGAATGGAAAGATACTTGGTTCTTTGATGAAAAAGTTGAGCAACTAGGCCAAACCTGGGAGAGTTTATTTCTAGACTTCTTAAGGGAGGTAATAAAGCACAAATTATTTCTGTTTTTTTGGGTTGAGAATTTTGTTTCTTGAATCCAAACCTACTCTAAGTTATACAAATAAGTATTCCCTACTCAAACTGGTTTCCACATTGCACTTCTAATTGGTAATTACCTTACTAATGAAACCTTCCCTGACAACCCAATGTATTTAGGAAACTTTATCTGACACTCTCCATAGAAGCTTTATTTATAACAGCCAAAACTAGAAAAAAAAATCTTTTTAAAAATCGAATGTTTTGAATTACCCAAATTGGCCCTGCCAAAATCATTAACGCTCCTTAATTACAAAGGGAAAAGCAGTACTTTCACAGTGTCTAATGGGAACAGCCCCTCAATCAAGTGATCAAATCCTGGGACCAGTGAGCATCACATGCTTCCTGGGAAGGGCACGCTGTCATTCTTGTGGTGGTCCTGCCAGAAATCATGATTAGAATGTAACAATGTGAAACATCAAAGGTATGTAAATTCAATTACAAAATAACCCTTCTGTTCTTCTCAAAAAGACCAAGGTCAAGATAAAGACTGAAGGAAAGAGTCTGAAGAGATATGGCAACAAGCTGCAACAAGTGATCCAGAGTAGACCTTGAGCTGTGGAAAAAACAAATGCAGCACATTTTTAGGATTATTGACACAATTTGAATACAGATTGTGGACTGGATCATAGAACTGTATGTTCCTGTGTGAAGGAATTGATACATTCAATGATATTAATGTAAACAGGCACCACATCTCCAAGTTATTGTCAAATGTTTCAGAACAAATTTTGAAATTGCATTAAAGTAGTAGTTAGAAGAAGTAGTATGTTAGAAGAAAATTATGATTCCCCATTCCTGATTTTATCTTCCATGTGGAGGAAGACTTTCTCTCTATCCTTTTCCTCACTTTACCCCAGATGCAGGCACTTCAGTTGAGGATTAAAGTCAGCCTACTCTAATAGGTTCCAAGCCTATTCCTCTTGGAAACTTTTTTTCCTTCAAGGAGAAACACAGAGTATCTCTACCTCCTGTGGCTGACTTTTCTCTACCAACTTTATTCTGGCTGGGCCCAGGTGAGTAATTCAACCTAAATTCAATGGTCAGTAGGTAGGTTCAAATAACTGACTCTAAGTAAGGGGCTCCCATCTGATCTTCTAGTAAACAAGGTGATAGTTTGACTTCCTCTGCCATTCCTTTATTTCTCTATCAGCTTTAAGAGCTCTGTTGCATGAGAGGGGTGACACTTATTGGATACATCGTTAGACTCCAACACAATAGAATGTGACTGATACTGTACATTTTTAGCTCTAATAAAGTTTGGTGACAGAACCATCCCAACTGATCTTCTGTAAGTCCTCTATACAGTATATTGTGGGTTACTTGTTAAGAATGGGCTGCTTTACAGAAAAGGAAGATAAAGAGAAGGATGTCAGTGTCAAGACACATCCAAGTACTAGTGTGAAGCAAATCTACCCAGTTTCTAAATAAAACTAACTTTATTATGGCATTGTCAGATGTTATTCTTCTTGGTATCTATAGCTGAGAAGTTCTCATTTTTATCAAGATGCAAATGAGATAAAATCCCTGAGAAGCTGTACTTCCAGGCCTTCTTCAGGATTCTAGAGCTATAATATCCCACAAACAGAGTTTTCCTTAGTATATTCCCAGAAAGTTTAATATGGATCACATGAAAGTAGTTGGAATACTGGGTTATACAGTATAAATCAGGCTTATCTTTTACAAACTATTATTATATAACTGAATGCTGTAAATCTCCGAGGGATGAAGATGGTACCCACTGTTCCTGTTCACTTTAGAAGTTTCCTCCTAAGAGATTTGTCTCACTTGTAATTACCAGGAATTAAGAGAGTGGCTGACTGACTTGCTATTTCCAGCAGGAACACATGGCATATATATAACTTTCACTGGAGTGACTTCAGAGCCAGGATGTTGACCTTGGCTTTGCCTAGCTAGAAGTACTATTTTATCAGTTTTCCCAGGAATGGTCAGGCTCTAGAGGACTCATTAATGCTAAATAAGCTTACAGGAAACAGATTTATAAACCAGAATGCCAATTTATTCACGTACACAGAACAGCACGCTGCACTATGTAACAGAATACTTGCATCAGCTGGCAAGTACATGCTCCTTGCCAGTTAAAAAAAAAAAAAAAAGTCTTTTTGGGAAATCAAAATAAGATCAGACGGTTTTTGTGGTGAGTCAAGAGGTGAAACAAAGGGAATTGGATAATTGGATATGAGGGAATATTGTGTTCACGTAGTGGTAGATGATGCTGCCTTCTGCATTTCAGGTTTATACCTGCCAAAAAATGAAGAGCAGTATCACCAAACTGGCTGACTACCCTTTGAGTTATTGCTAAATAAGCACGGACAGATTTTAGTATTTACTTAAAAAAAGAAACAATGTTTCTTATCACTTAACATAAGATTCTGTTATTTCAATATAATGGTTATTTCACACAATTACTTTCTAGCTTATCTATCATTACTTACATTCTTAATTACTGTCTCCCTTATAAAATATTGGAAAGAAAATTTCATGGCTCTCTTGTTGAATTTTAGAAGACATATTCATCTTATCAAGACATGCAAAGTCGCTTCTCAGGGAGGGAGCTTCTACAAATGGCTAATCTCATTTGTGTTGTGTTGAATGAGATCAGCTTCAATACTCAATGTAATGAATATTGAAGGGTTCTTTCTACCTAAGAAGCATATCAAATACACACTACATAACTAAAATACTCTATTCCTGCTGTTGAGATTTTACACCACAAATGTTTTGTTTCTTTTTAAACGGAGCACAGCTGAGGTATACACAATTGCAAACTCAGGCCTGTTTAAAAGATGGTCATATTGTGTCTGGAATTGGTGGGTTCTTGGTCTCACTGACTTCCAGAATGAAGCCACAGACCCTCGCGGTGAGTGTTACAGTTCTAAAGGCGGCGTGTCGGGAGTTTGTACCTTCTGATGTTCGGAGTTTCTTCCTTCTGGTGGGTTCGTGGTCTCGCTGGCTCAGGAGTGAAGCTGCAGACCTTCGCGGTGAGTGTTACAGCTCTTAAGGCGGCGCGTCTGGAGTTGTTCCTTCCTCCCGGTGGGCTCGTGGTCTCGCTGGCTTCAGGAGTGAAGCTGCGGACCTTCGCGGTGAGTGTTACAGCTCATAAAAGCAGTGTGGACCCAAAGAGTGAGCAGTAGCAAAACTTATCGCAAAGAGCGAAAGGGGACCGGAGCGGGTTGCCGCTGCTAGCTCGGGCAGCCTGCTTTTATTCTCTTATCTGGCCCCACCCACGTCCTGCTGTTTGGTAGAGCCGAGTGGTCTGTTCTGACAGGGCGCTGATTGGTGCGTTTACCATCCCTGAGCTAGACATAAAAGTTCTCCACGTCCCCATCAGATCAGTTAGGTACAGAGTATGGACACAAAGGTTCTCCAAGGCCCCACCAGAGCAGCCAGACACAGAGTGTCGATTGGTGCATTCACAAACCTCGAGCTAGACACAGGGCGCTGATTGGTGCGTTTACCAGCCCTGAGCTAGACACAACGGTTCTCCACATCTCCACCAGACTCAGGAGCCCAGCCGGCTTCACCCAGTGGATCCCGCACCGGGGCTGCAGGTGGAGCTGCCTGCCAGTCCCGCGCCGCGCGCTCGCACTCCTCAGCCCTTGGGTGAGTCGATGGGACTAGGCGCCGGGGAGCAGGGGGTGGCGCTCGTCTGGGAGGCTCGGGCCGCACAGGAGCCCACGGAGGCGGGGGAAGGCTCAGGCATGGCGGGCTGCAGGTCCCGAGCCCTGCCCCGCGGAAAGGCAGCTAAAGTCCTGTGAGAAAGCGAGCGCAGTGCCGGTGGGCTGGCACTGCTGGGGGACCCGGTACACCCTCCGCAGCCGCTGGCCCGGGTGCTAAGCCCCTCATTGCCCGGGGCCGGCAGGGCCGGCCGGCTGCTCTGAGTAGGGGGGGGGCCCGCCAAGCCCGCGCTCACCCGGAACTCCAGCCGGCCCGCAAGCGCCGCGCACAGCCCCGGTTCCCGCTCGCGCCTCTCCCTCCACACCTCCCTGCAGGCTGAGGGAGCCGGCTCCCGCCTTGGCCAGCCCAGAAAGGGGCTCGCACAGTGCAGCGGTGGGCTGAAGGGCTCCTCAAGTGCCGCCAAAGTTGGAGCCCAGGCAGAGGAGGTGCCGAGAGAAAGTGAGGGCTGTGAGGACTGCCAGCACGCTGTCACCTCTCAATATTCAACACAGGACATACTTGTAAGGTGTCTTGTATGTCCTGGCATTGCAGTTGGCATGGTGACTTAAAGGTGAATACAATTCAGAATGTAATTTCAAGGCTATATTGAATGTATTAAATATGTATCAGAACTTATTCTAAGGTTGAACAAATGACGATATAGCCTATTACCCACTCATTTCAGAGGGTACGAGAAATAAATTGGTTTACTTTAAAAAATTTTTCCTCACGACTGGTTGATTCTTTACTTCCTATCATTAATATCTTATCATTTTATAGTACAATGTACTTTATCTTGAATGCAACTTTTCCTGAAAGAATTTACCCTGCTATGGGCTATGTGAAAGCTGAAACAAAGATAACAGAAAGTGAGATCCTTAACTCCGCAGGACACTGGCTGGAAAAACTCTGCACTAAAAGTCATGAAACAGAGTATTTTCTGAGCCTAGCTCTCTGCCATGTCACCTTGGATGAGTCATTTATCCTGTGTGGATTTCAATTTCCTTATCTTATTAGGATGGTTATAAACTCAAATGACCATTGCTGGAGGGTAGATATCCAAGTGATTGAACTGGGCTGAAGTTAAGAGATTAAAAAGTTATGGGGGGATCTCGCTTATTAAAGAAGCAAAGATAAACCTAGAGGACTAACAAATTTGTCTGTGGTTGACTTAGTTGTAACATTCACCTGGTATCATATTTAGTAACATTTTCTGTACTCCTGGGAGTAGGTTGGTAGATTAAGCATAATGATGGTGTGATGGTTAATTTTATGTATGAACTTGATTGGTCATAGTGTACTCAGATTAAACACTATTTCTGGATGTGTCTGGGAGAGTGTTTCTGGATAAGATTAACATTTGAATTTGTGTAGTGTACCCAGATTAAACATTATTTCTGGGTATGTCTGGAAGAGTTTTTCTGGATAAGATTAACGTTTAAATTTGTGGGCTCATTACAATAGATTGCCCTCCCCAATGTGGGTGGGCATCATCCAATCAACTGAGGGCCTGAATAGAATAAAAAGTGGAAAGAGGAACTTGATTCTTTTTTCCTGCCTCACTGGTTGAGGTGGGACATCTCATCTCATCTTCTCCAGCCCTCAGAGTGGAATTCACACCATCAAGTCCCCTGGTTCTCAGACCTTCGAATTCCAACTGAATCATACAACTGGCTTTCCTGGTTCTCTATCTTGCAGGAAGTAGATTATGAGAGTTCTAGCCTCTGTAATCACAAAAACCAATTTCTCATAATAAATCTCTCTCTCTCTCTCTTTCTCTCTCTTTCTCTGTCTCCTGGTTCTGTTTCTCTGAAGAACCCTGACTAATAAAAATGAGTACTCTATATGTTTTAGGACCTTTTCCAATATTACATGGTAAAATTGTGAAAGAACTGAGAAAGGATCGGAGAACACAAAGCCAGAAAAGTTTAGATCTCAGGATGCTTTAGAGGTCAGAAAGTATTTTGCCTTACTTTGTAGAAGGGAGAACTAAGGCCTAGAGTAAATTACTCACTAATTTAGGTTTCTTAAGTTTGGTCTGGGTGAAGACCAACAGCCTAGACTCCTACTGGGTCTCTTTTTCCAAAACTCTGATGTCTCCTGTAAGACAGGGATGTAAAGAATTGTAGGAAATCTAATGATTGTCTAGTTTAATCCCTTCATTTTTTTATATTACAGCTGCCAATCACCCAGCAACAGAGCTGTAACTACAACCAAAGTCTACTCAGAAGCAGCAGGTATTTATATTTCACATATTTGATACATTTTTTTACTTTATGTAACAAATGATACAAATGAAAGCAATAGTCATGAAATCTAAATATTCTAAACAACTGTAATTTTAAACATGTTCCACATGTAATATAAACTCCCAATTATGAAATATTGTGTTTAGTATGTCCAAACATTCAAGATGTGGGATGAAGACTTTAATCTTGTTTCTTCTATTCAAATTCTGTTTCTGTCACTGAGAAGTAATCATTAGAAGAGAGCATGCTTGTGTTATTATACAATTTCATTTCTTAATAAACACACATTTATTTCTCTATATGTAAAAGCATATTATCTCAGCTGTATACTTCTCTTAATTCTGCTGGTAGAATATACATCAAAATTCTCATAAGTTTACTGGTTTTGAGAACAACACTAATTCTTGTATGCTGTGTAAGCCATTGCTATTTCAAGCTTTTTCCATTGGTGTCTCTATTTTTTGACAAGTGTGCAATTTGATCATTGTAAAATGTGTAAAATTATTTCATGAAATCTTGTATAGCTGCAAGTTGTTCAGAATAGGAGATAATAAGCTTTTGTTCATCATAATGGAAAGGTTCTGTGATCATGGTGATGACTATCAATATTCATCTTTATCATGGAATTGTTTACCTTTGAGAGGCTACCCATATTTTTTTCACAAGGATATAACTGCTAAAAATATAATAGAAAAGGGCAGTGATTTGCTACTGGTGAGTACTTCTGAAAGGTAATATGAAGTCCAGATGGTCATGCAACTGTGGACATAAAACAACCAAGCGAACAAGCTCCTGAGTAGTCGATATAGTCATTTTATTTAAGTAAATAAACAAGTCCTATAGAGTCTCTCTCAAAATGTAACATTTGCCTTTACTTGTGTATTTTCAGCCTAGATACAGGGGTTAAATTGTTAATGCTTTACTTTCACTTCCTTAAATTTTTTTTTTTTAATCAAACTTTGCTTTTCCTCTCTCTGGGGAACAACAAATGGACAGCTTTCCTCTCTTGTACTCCTCCTTCCATTACCATCACAGCAGAATGCATCAGAGACTGTAATAATTCAGTGATGAAATACAAAATGTCGCAATGCCATCTCTCTTAAAGTGAACTGAGATTTTGTTATGCCATTTTAGGTGCACTAATAGCAACTCAAGTCCCATGGAGTATCCTAATGTGAATTTAATGAGCTGATAGCATATAAATGACAGTACTGTGAGGGTGAAGGTGACATAACCTTTTTCTTCCTATTTGATGTTTGTCTTTGAAAAACTACAGATCTGTTCAAAATGCGCTGCATTATTACTAAGTGGCACATCACTCACCAAAGAAGCTACTATTGTTTTAGCGTTTAAGAACATTTTTTCTCTTACTGTAACAAGCACCAAGAGCGATTTTTTAATCATTAGGATAATAAAAATCTGAATAGTCTTTTCTCTGAACAAACACAAATTATGTAGCATTCTGGTGTCTATTTCGCCGTGGGCTGATGGTCTCCAGTGACAAATATTTACTCATGTGCCCCATATCTTTGAACATCACAGTCAGCAATGTAGCACTACTAAATTGGACTTTAAAATAGCAAAACTATCCTTCCTTATATGAGGCATTATTTGAGGATGTTATCAAGATAGTACTTATGGAACCTTTGCCAATTACAATTGATTCCTCAGTTTAGTTCAATCTTTGAGGATGGTGCATTGTTTGTGAAAATCCAGGTAACCAAGTTAAATTGAAAGTACCATGATTTATCCCAGGAACATACTGCAAATGGAACAAGGGGAAAGAGTTAGCAAATCTTTAAAAACAGAAGAAAAGAAAAATAACTGAATATCTCTGATGGTGATCAGTAAGCATGAATATAGAAATACTTTGTAAAAGTTCAGTGGAATTTATATTCTAGAAGTACTTCGTACATATCAGAGCATGCTGGAGGGTTTTGAGATGGAATGTGGGTCAAAGATTGACAAAAAATGGGATGGTGATCAGTAAGCATGAATATAGAAATATTTTGTAAAAGTTCAGTGGAATTTATATTCTAGAAGTACTTCGTACATATCAGAGCATGCTGGAGGGTTTTGAGATGGAATGTGGGTCAAAGATTGACAAAAAAATGGGTAAGAATGAAAGGCCTGTGTACTCATGTGTCTCTAGACTGAACATCTTTGATATTCCTCTCATTTAAAAAGAAAACATACACCTCAATTTTTTTTACAACTCTTTGAAATTTTTAAGTGCATCTCCTTAATTTACCAATGAAGAAAATGGGATCAAAAGGATTGCATTATTTTCTGAAGTCTCAAGACTATTTTAAACAACAGAGCCAAGCAAGATTAGAACACTCATCCCCTGCTTCTCTGTTCATTTTTCATGGCTCCTTCAAGACATGATAAATACATGAAATATATGTGACTTTTAGTATTTGTCATTCATGCAGGTCTAAATAACTAGCATGGAATCTGATCTGAACTGAAGTTGACATGATAACTATGAGGTTAAACATCTTTTAGCAAAATCTATCACAACTCAAGAAGTCTTATGCAATTAGCTCTCCCAACAAAAATATACCATGGATTGTGTTTTATGAATATAAAAATTAAGCAGCTTAAGAGTCTCGAAAGTTTGGATTTTGGCAAAGTTCAAAAACCTTTTGGTTGCCAGGTGACAAAGCAAAACATATCACATATGCCTAACAACCAACATGTACATATTTTGTCTTTCCAAGGTTTCTAGGGCTGGTCAGGCATAGTGATGCATTACTGCTGAAGGAGCTTCCAGCAAGGACAAATGTTTATCTGCTTCAAAAAGCATTTTCTTAATCCTTAACAAAAACAGCCCAATATTTCTCATCGTTTAATGATTGAGTAAAGGTTGATGCTACCCAATAGAGATTGTGTTCCACTTCATATTTGTACTGTCTCAAGAACACTGTTTGTTAAATGAGAATCACTAATTATAACATGGTTGCAAATAATTAAATATATGCAAGTATTTTTTTAATTCCTCCACCATGGACCGTAAAAGCATTGTAATGTTGGTTATATCTATTACCATTAAAATATCAAATTATTTCTGTTACTTTTAGGAATAATATTAAAGTCTGAGTATTATATTGCATTTTATATATATTTTAAATGTATTTTCTAAGCTTAAAAAATCTCTTTGAGGCAAAAGACCAGTCAAAACATCTTTTATTATATTTAATGCTGGCAAAAATAAAAAGGTAGAATGTTGTATTATTCACAAATTCCAAAGAGAATATTAATTACAAAATAAATGTATGCTTACTGAAGAACAATTATAACCTCTGCTCATTTAAAAGTCAACAGCTGATTTATTGGTTACTCATGGCAATGCAATTTTAGGAAAAGTGAAACAAAAGTTATATTTGACTTTTTAAAAGCACCTATGGGTTTAAATTTCTATTTTTTTAATATTTAGAGTAAAATGGAATTAAAATGTAGTAATACAAAGAAAAGAGTAACCATTATGAAAGATTTGAAAAAAGAGCAACACTGGCCTTTTCTTGAGTCTTTTCTTTTTCTTATAATTATTTTAAACTGTTTTCTGTAGATATGACATTTTTCTTATGGGCCATAGCACATTTCTAGTTTCATTCTACACTCAATATGAAAAAATTATCTTTAATAATTTTATAGGAAGATATCTAAACAACTTTATATTGATTTCAAAAAAGGGATTATTAAGTGTTAAACTTTGTAAGAGTAAGCATTCTGTTAATCCCTAATAGTAATGCTGAGTATTTTACAACAGATTAATGCCCTGGAAAGTATGAATCAAACTACTGATATTCATTAAAATCCATGTAAAGTTGGTTCTCAAGGAGATTTTCCTGATAATTTGGACCAAATGGACTGTCATGGTGCTTTGTTAGATAGATTTTATTTAAATACTTTGAACAAATGCTTATTTTGTTTTCAGAATAAAACAAATAATATAATGTGTGCGAAATCCAAATAATAGAGAAATATATTCTAAAAGTTAAACGTCTTCCATAATTCTACCTCATGAAAAGACCCTTTGTCAACAAGTGTATGCATATTCCTTCAATTTTTATTTTTTCTGTATACATTAATAATTTTCTAATTTTTATGTGAAATGAGACTATACTTTTCATATTGTTCTTCAATACACGTTTCTTCACATAGCAGTGTATTCAATATATCTGGCTTATTTCTTAAGATAAGCTTAAGAAATTCGTATGTCTACATATATTCATGTATCATATATATATAATGAATTACTTTAATCAACCTCATTGATGGACACGGGTATTTACAAATTGGTAATATTGCACATAAAAATGCAATAAACTTTTACATGTACATATATTGTGGAGGCATTGTTATAGAATAAATTCCTGGAAGTAGCAATGCTGGGTCAAAGGATATGTAGAGATTCAGTTTTAGGATTTATTGTCAAGTTTCTCTCCAAAAGAGTTGTAATCACTTGTTCTCCAAGTGACAATATATGAAAGCAACTAAAATTACATCAACTCTGGATATTTTCAAACTTTAAAATATTGTTAATCTGAAGTTTGTCAAAAAAACCCCAGCTTTTAAAAATGTTCAATTTATTTGTTTATTACTGAAACGAGTTACTTTTCACCTGTGCCTTGTCTGATTGTAATATTTTTCAGTGGATTCCTATTGGTATTACGCAAATTAAATTTTTTGTTGGTCTGTAGTAGTTCTTTATATAAAATGGCTGTATGAGTCTGGCAATTACATATAAAGCAAATATTTCATCCCAGTATATCATTTGCCTTGTAACTTATTTTATGAGTTGAAAATTTCCAAAATTTTTGTTTAGTCAAATGTATCAATTTTTTTATCAGATTATATTTTTATTTATTCTATTTGACATATCCTAACAATTTCTAAGTAATGGGGGTTTCAGCAAAAATTCAAGTGAAGACTATCATAGGTCAGGACCAAAATCTCAAGTGGCTGAGATGAGTATGTGTTATAGCTAACATTTCTTATATTGTAATGGGGTGGATCTCTGTTAATGTTGTACTTCTTTAACCTAAGTTGTCACAAAAATAAAATAAACCTTTGTTTTCAAGAGTCTGACAGCAACACACTCAGTGAGCCTGGCTGACTTTATTGATCACAGAGAAAATTTCTGTGAGGAACAAAGGCAGCCACTTGTGCTTTTAACTGGATATGTATTCTGGGTACTGCAGGTTGGGGTTTTGTTTGTTTGTTTTAGTGTTAACTAAGTGGAAATCCTAGTTTTGATTTCACTAAGTGGCCTGTTGACAGTCATCTGATACCTGACCTAGTGCCGACGGCTATACATTTATTTCTTAAAAATACCTGTGCTGTTCTGTAGGAAGATTCTGCTGCCTTTGCCAATCCCATAGAATCCCAGGCAACTTCCAAAGTAGCTCAGGACACTGAGGAAGATAGGGAATAAAGCTTGGAATAAAATCAAAAGGAGATATATTTTAAATTAATTTTAGAACCTGTGGTTGAAGCAGGGTACAAAGCCTAAGAAAAAAAATAGTTTCCCTGTTTTAGACTGGAAATGGAATGTCAAGAAGTGCAAGAAAAGTCCTGTCCCACTGCAACAAAGTATTAAAACTGTTATACCTCTTTTCACGTCTTCAAAACTATTCATTAAGTATCTACATTATTCAAGGGATTATGTCAGGCATTGTATAAAATACAAAGAATGTAATGAGTAAGGATTATTATTATTAGTAGTATTTTTTCAAGGAGATTTTTGTACAACTAAACATGTGGGCAAAAATAAAATAAAAAACCAAAAGCAGGAGGTCATATAAAAAGAAGACAAAGTTTGATAGAAGTTTTTAGGAAGGAAGGCTTATTCTTGTTTGTAAACATCAAACTCTTGTGTGAAAGAAAGGATCATTTCACCAAGCCTTGATGAATAAGAGATTGTTAAGTGTGAAAATATATAAGAAACAGAATCTCACGGAGAGGAAAGGGTTTGAGTTAAAAAAAAAAAAAAAAAAAAACTGCTTAGAGCCGAACTCCTTTGACCTCAGACAATATATAATTTTATAATTTTATTATATAAATTATTATAACAATCATTGGATTGTTCTTATCTCTTCATTCATATATATATAATTTATATAAGTTTACGTGAATATAGATAAAAGTAGGTATATGTTTTTATAAATTGAGATAAATATTTATTTATATAAATGTACATGTACTCATATTTTTTCAACTCTTGGTTACAACCATGTGTACAAAAGTATTTGAGTAAATTTCTGAAATATGAATGAGAGCTAAATCAGTTGACTTTTATCTGTGATGCCCAGAGTTTGAATTTTTATTGTGTTAATGGCTGTTCTTATCATGCAAATAAGATGTCTGATAAATGACAGGCTATAAGACTTTACATATTTCATATATGCTTTTATCATATATGCTATTTATTTAGAGGCTTTAGGATCCCTTCTGATGCAAATGTTTGGATAAGGGTTGGATTAGATTATGAGAGAAAAAAGGATCCACAGCCTTTGATTTTCTGCTTGTAGATCCGGATGAAAGCATGTGTAAAAATCAGCACTATTTTTGCTTCTGGATTCTGATAGGCCTAATATAGCAGAATCCTCACAAGGATAGCCTGAAACATAGAAAAAAAATCTATCAAATATTTCAGCATATGTTCTTTAAAGTACTGTGTAGGAAAGATTGTCATTTTTATCTGATAGCTGCAAGTAGCGGCCCTTCCAAGGACTGTGACCTGGAGCCTAAACAGAGTATATGAAGCTGATTCTTCTGAACAACCAAGTGATGTGCACCATCAGTTTAACATTCACAAGGTGCACAGATTATCTCTGAGAAAAATGTGTGTATCAGAAAATGGGCATTGTTTGTCAGTATAAACCCCATGTGTACAATAGGAGTCAAGGTGACAGACATCAATGGAGAGTATGTTTTGTTTGCCTCCGACCAAGGCCTGTCCTTCTCTGTGGTCCAGTATCTGTGACCACGTCTTAGGTGCCATGAATAAGTAGATAGCATCATCCTATTAAAATGACTCATTCTGATCAATTGTATCAGTGAAATAAATGGGAGACAACCTTATGAAGCTCACTTCTTTGTCCCAGAGGCCAGGTGCATGTAGTCAGGGATATGGTTTATATGACCTTTCAATGAGCTTTTAAACCTGATTATTCTGTCTTTCAAATATGTAGCAATCACTATCCCACAAGAGCTAGATGGAAAGAATCTCATTCCTTAAAATCAGAATATGCCAAATATCATTGGCACTAACATGAATTAACATTCATTTTACCTTAAAAGGAGAAATGCTAAGAGGAATGCAAATGGCTTAGATAAAAAGAACAAATCTCATGTGGTTTTCTCAAGAGGGAGACAGATTGGGAAACCCTCAAGAAAACAAAACTTGAGCCATAGAAGCAAATGGTCACTACAGCAAAACTCAGTAAATTCAAGCATTGTGTATACAAGCGGATTGAGTGGCTTTGGAAACCACACCTCCATCAGTTTATACACATGGATCTGGTCCTGCTGTTACCAGTCAGATTTTAAGCTTTGATTTATGCAGCTTTTGGTATTTGAGGTTTTACTTGACTTTGGATCCATCTTTTTTCCTTTTTCTTTTTATTTGTTTGCAATGACAGTATTGTGTCCAAAAAAACACACCAGAATTTTATTTATATCTACATATAATGTCATTTTATAAATCTTACATATTTAGTATAACCTGGACGTTCTGAATCAGTGTTAGGCAGAGCTTTGTAGCTGAAACAATATGTAAGTCTGTGTAACCTGCAATTATAAAAAAATATAGTTACAGGAAAGAAGTTTTTTTTTTTTTTTTTTAGTCTCTTCTGGGAACTCTATATAACTTGTTTATTTACCCCACATTTGATTTATAACAAACTAAATGAATTGTCATCATTGCTCAAAATGAAATTATTTCCACAGGTCACAGATCTAAAATATGCCACAAGAAGTTCAAGTTATAAGGGACTAAGTCCTTCGGTGTTGTCCAAGTCTTTTAGTTAACAGACAAAAGAATTAATGTCAGAGAGGTTGGTTAAGTGATTTGCACAAAGTAGTATAATTTGTTAATTCTCAAGCTGAATTTGCTTACTCTGTCTTCTGGCCTCTAATCCAGGTTTCTTTTCTCTACAATGTATGTCATGCCAAAAAACCTCAATGTTCTAAATTTAATACTTCCCTTACATTGAGGATAATAAATTTGAACATCAAGGAGCTTGAAGTACCTAATGAGCTGGTTTCTGTGGGACAGGATTGAATCTATTAATTCTACGTTATGTTTTTACCAGCCCCCTCACAATAGTCATTCATCTTAAACACCAAACCAAACAAAACAAGAGAGGGGAGAAGAAGAGGAGGGAGAGATAAAATTTTAGTTTTCCAACGGACCAGGTGCTTGAAAAGATCACAGTGGAAAATATATCTCCCCTTGTGACGTTATGAAATTAGGGCAATGGTCGATCTGGGATTTGGGACTGAACTAATGGTACTGAAAATATTTTTAAATTTATTATTTTTATTTTACATTACATTATACTGTATCACCTTAATAGGAGAAGCTTTATATTTAGGTGCCAGTTGCTTAATAGCTACCTTTGTAATGGATGATATTGCAGGACCAATCAAGGTCATGGCTTGCCCAGGAACCAAGATCATATGCATATGATCAGTTAAGTTCTTGAATGTCAATGCATTTCTTTTTAGATAACATGGAAGATCTTTTAACATTTTTGAATTGTGACACTGGAAATGTATTTTGATTTTGAAGTAAGATAATGATGTGTATGCATACATTCTGGTCTTCAAAGCAAATACATACTTAACTACTTAATATGTCTTTACAGGTATAATTTTCATTAAGTTCCATTTTGTACATTATGGGATAAAATATTCAAATGCTGAGAGAAACAAGCTAAGTCTGTCACTGGTGGTTTTCAGTACTAGCTGCTTATTAGAATTATTTTGGGAGCTTTAAAAAGTACTGATGCTTGGGGGCCACCCTCAAAGATTTTGAATTAATTAGTCTGGGGTGTTGCTTGGGCACTAGCAAATAATAATAATAATAATAAAATCCCAGGAGATTGTAATTATAGACAAGGTTAAGAACTGCTGTCATAGATGTTATCATGGCCATGTCTTTAGTGCTATCTTTCCCTGTCTGCTCCTGCCCAATTGACCTGGAGCTATGGAAGCCTCTACAATCAGATTCTGTGGGGGTGTCCTCTCTGCCTTAAGAGAAACTCATGGGCCAGGAGCAGTGTCTCACACCTGTAATTACAACACTTTCGGAGGCTGAGGTGGGAGAATTGCTTGAGCCAAGGAGTTTGAGACCAGCCTGGGCAACATAGCAAGACTTTATCCATACAAAAAATAATAAAATAATAAATAATAAATTTAGCTGGGCATGGTGGCCTTCACTTGTAGTCCCAGCTACTCATCAGGAGGCTGAGGTGGGAGGATCACTCAAGCCTGGGAAGTCAAGGCTGCAGTGAGTCGTGGTCATGCCACTGACTCCAGCCTGGGTGACAGAGTGAGACTCTGTCTTGAGAAAAAAAAGAGACAGAGAGAGAGAGAAAGAGAGAAACTGAAGGGCAGTTTATTAAAAAGTTAAGTGGGATCTTGTAAAGAGAGGACTGAGATTGTTTCCTTTTATGAATATTCTCAGAAATAACAGAAATGTCAGAGGTGTTTGAACCAGAGTAACTCCATCTTGAATAGGGGGTGGGTAAAGTAAGGCTGAGACCTGCTGGGCTGCATTCCCAGTAAGTTAGGCATTCTAAGTCACAGAATGCGATAAGAGGTCGGCAGAAGACAGGTCATAAAGACCTTGCTGATAAAACAGGTTGCAGTGAAGAAGCTGGCCAAAACCTACCAAAACCAAGATGGCAAGGAGAGTGACCTCTGGTTGTGCTGACTGCTCATTATATGCTAATTATAATGCATTAGCATGCTGAGTGACACTCTTATCAGTGCCATGACAGTGTCCACCCATTTCCTGGAAAACTCATGAATAATACACCCCTTATTTAGCATATAGTTAAGAAATAACCATAAAAAAATGGACAACTAGCAGCCCTCCTGCTCTGCCTATGGAATAGCCATTCTTTTATTCTTTTATTCCTTTACTTTGTTTTTTTTTTTTTTTTGAGACAAAGTTTTGCTTTGTCTCCCAGGCTGGACTGCAGTGGTGCGATCTTGGTTCACTGGAATCTCCACTTCCCAGTTTCAAGCGATTCTCCTGCCTCAGCCTGCCGAGTAGCTTGGACCATAGCGCATGCCACCACACCCAGCTAATTTTTTGTATTTTTGACATTAATGGGATTTCACCATGTTAGCCGGGATGGTCTTGATCTCCTGACCTTGTGATCTGCCTGCCTCGGCCTTCCAAAATGCTGGGATTACAGAAGTGAGCCACCGCGCCCCGGCCTATTCCTTTACCTTTTCAATAAACTTGCTTTCACTTTATGGATTCACCTCAAATTCTTTATTGTGTGAAACCCAAGAATTCTCTCTTGGAGTCTGGATTGAGACTCCTTTCCAATAACAGAAACACAGCAAAAGTATCCTCTCTCCAGAGGTCTAACAAAATTTAGATAAAAAAATTATTATGCAACCATCCTTGAGGTACAATGGCAAAGGAACAGTCAAGCTTCCCTAGCTTAAGATGCATAGTCTATTCACCACCCTTCCAACCCCTTAAGCTTTATTTATTTACTTGAAAGAGCATGATGGCCTCGGAGCTCCATTTGCTTCTATGCTCAGCATCCCAGCAATCTCAGGAGCTCTGCTAAATACATTAAAAGTCAGCCACAACCCAGGCTAATTGATATCTCTTTTCCATGAAAGTTTTAGCTCCATTTCTTTGGTTTGGTGTCATATGGATCCTTTCATTTCCCATCTTTTAGGAGTCACTCACACTGGAATGAAGGTAGAGAAATTCAATGTCTTTCACTACTATTCATCTCCTCACTTTCTTTTCTTTGTCGTTTTCTCTCTTAGTCAAGGAGTTATTTTCATTTGGAAACTTCAATGTCTATTGTGTGTGCTGTGACCTTCTAAGTTACATTCCTTTATAGCCCTGTGTCAACATCACAAGATGCTCTTATTTATATTTTTCCCTTTGCAATTTCATATTCATGCACTGTCTTGGCCCTGAAAAGTTGAAGCCATATTTCTGACAATTCAGGAAAGTAACTTACTAATTGCACGGTGTGCAGGATGCATTGTCTTTACCACTGGGCTTTTTGTTTGCTTTCAGCATCCTGATATCAGCTACTGATTCTCTGAGAGGCAGCACAGCCTGTTGCTGTGATTGAAAAAAAAAAAAAACCCAATTGGTTAGAGGAATCGTCTGTAAAGCTTATTAAAAATATGGTCGCACCTCAGACCTACTTGGGACCAGGGACCAGGAGCTTACATTGTACAAAGCCCCATGTTCAGTGGCCTAGTGAACAAGACAGTCTTTAGAGCCATGTAGTTCAAAACTCAGCTGATTTCCTTGCTAAGCCTCAGTTTTCTTTTTATTTTTTAATCTCAAAATAGAGATTAATATGGAGGAATTTGTAAAGACAAAATGAAATTGTCTATATAATGAGCACAGTACAAAGTAAGAACTCAACAATTATTTTCTTTCTCCTTTCCTTACAGCTTGTAATTAATCACGGTATTTATAGAGATGTATAAGCAAGAATAGTCCAGTTTGCAAAGAACATATTTTTTTCTGTTACTTTTTTATTCTTCCTTCTTCAGAATATGTCTCCATTTTCCAAAGCTGCAAGATAAACAAAGAATCATTGAGCTTCCTGTACTAAGATTATAGTTCACATTCAATTTGTAGCCATCTAGTCAAAAAAGTGCAAAATCACCTCTTGGTCTTCTCTGCTTTGCCCTGTCTTTCTCCAAATGGAAGAGAATGTGCTATGCCCACCCATTTTGCTGAAATTGACCCAAGGGAGAGAAATTTGCCTTGCATTTGTCATTAGAAACCTGTTGCTATTTTATTCTCTATAGATGCACTAGTTTCATGACTTCGCTTTTACTAGGGCCAATTGGGTTTACATTCAGATTGCATTACAAAGCTGTGAATGGTAACACAGATAAGGGAGAAAGCAATAGTCATTAGGCCCTTTTGAACTCAAATTTGCAAGAAGGAAAAAGAATAAGAAACAATATTTCTAGATAGAAGATATCATAGAGTGAGATGTAGAGACTATCTGTGTCTATTTCACTCAAGAACTTGCCTTTGGATTTGCACAACCATATTGATTGACCTCTCAATTGAGTGTTTTTGAAATATTTAACCAGGAGGACTATAACCAGTGTATCTAATAGTTTGGTAGTCATATCTTGGGTAATCAGTTGATTCGTTGCCATGCCTGAATACTTGGAATTCTGCTTTAAAACACAGTTACACTTATCACTGACAAGTTCAGCTGAGTAGAATTAATCTGGAGAAAAAAAATTATATATATATATATATAATCTTTTCTCTTTCCTTCACAAAGGATAAACCAGAAAGCTCAAGAAATCAATGAGAGATGGGAGGCATTTACAAAATAAAAACTAATTAGAAGCAAAATGTGACTCTGAGAAATAATAGAGCAATTGGAAAGTACTTGTTAAAGTAGGCAGGCTACTGTAGAATGGCAAATAAGTATGAACCTCTACAAAACAAATGTTAACCAGAGACAGAATAATTTCCATCCTTCTGAAAAAACAAAGGAGTTATTTTGAGATAACAATTCAGAGAGGGAAAGCAGAAGACCATTCCCGGGAAAAGGCAGGTATACAGCTAAAAATCTGACATGGTGACTAGCTTCCCCACTTTTCTATCCTCTGCCAAGTCCTTTTGACTTATTTTTTTTTTTTCTTTCTTGACATATTTTTCCTATCAAGTCTGCCTTGGACCTATTTTTCTTTTTCCTTTCCCAATCAAGTGATCTATCTGCATTTTGAAGTTTGATTATCTGTCTCAAGTTATGTCATAACTAGTAATAATCCACAGTCAGGATGCATGTATAGGTTGTATTATTATATATCGTTAACCATCTTAGGAAGTATATATAATGACTCCTGGATTATAAAGATTTTGTATTTACCACTGTAAATTATTAGCCCAATGTATCCATAGTTATCTTTTGGTTACAAAGTTCCTGACCCTCTCCAAGTCGCTGCCAACAGCGACTCTACTCTCTCAGTGAAGTCAGAGCTTCTGCCATTCTTCTCTTCAATCTCCGCATAAATTTATTTTTAAATAGCTATGGAATTAAGATATGATACTAGCTCATATCCTCTAATCTCACTTTGAATAAAGTCCCCAAATCTTTAGCATGTCCTTCCTGCCTTGATTCTTTATATTCTCCCCACTTACCCTCATTCCTCTTCAGCCACACTAGTCTACTTGCTCTTCCAGAAATACAAGTCCACTCCCTCCTCGGGCCCCGGCACTTGTTTGGCTCTATGCTTTGAAACTCTTCCCTAATACATTGTTCAGATCTCTCTTTAAACATCCTCTCTAAATGGCCTTCTCAGACCACCTTATCTAAAACAGCACCACAGCCACTTTTATCATCTCACTGTGTTCTAGTTTCCTTCTTGATTCCTATCAATCTGACATTAAATTTGTTTTATTTGTTGACATTTTATTTTTACTCCCTCCATGATGAGCATGTAAGCTCTGTAAAAGTAGGGATCCTGACAGTTTTCTTCATATCTCTTTCTCTATATTTATAACAGTGCTTGGAATATGGTAGGGGTTCAAAAAATAGACTGAATGGATAAATGAATGAATAAATGAATGAAACACCTTCTACTGCACTCTGAAATGTTTGAGAGCAGTGAACAAACAGCACAAAAAATAAACTACCTTGGCCAGCACAGTAGCTCACGCCTGTAATCCCAGCACTTTGGAAGGTGGAGGCAGGTGGATCACGAGGTCAGGAGTTCGAGACCAGCCTGGCCAACAGGGTGAAACCCCATCTCTACTAAAAATACAAAAATTGGCTGGGTGTAGTGATGCGCACCTGTAATCCCTGTTACTCAGGGGATTACTCAGGGGGTTGAGGCAGGAGAATCATTTGAACCCAGGAGGCGGAGGTTGCAGAGCCGAGATCGCACCATTGCACTCCAGCCTGGGCAACAGGGTGAGACTCTGTCTCAAATAAATAAATAAATAAATAAATAAATAAACAAACTCCCTTATATATGATAGATATTTAACATAATTTTATAAAAGAGAATGTACGAAGAAATGAATGAATACAATAGCTATTTGATTAACTAGAAATTCTTTTTTTTTTTTTTTTAAGATGGAGTTTCACTCTTGTTGCCTAGGCTGGAGTGCAATGGCACTATCTCAGCTCAACACAACCTCCGCCTCCTGGGTTTAAGCAGTTCTCCTGCCTCAACCTCCCAAGTAGCTGGGATTAAAGGCATGTGCCACCATGCCTGGCTAAGTTTGTATTTTTAGTAGAGACGAGATTTCTCCATGTTGGTCAGGCTGGTCTCGAACTCCCAACTTCACCCGCTTCGGCCTCCCAAAGTGCTGGGATTACAGGCATGAGCCACGGCGCTGGCCTAGCTAGAAATTCTTATTCTCTCTCTGCAATTTAGTGTGTCAGAGGGATTTTCTATGAGTGTTAGTAACACAGAGGAACAATGAGGGAGTACCATTGCCGGGATTTCCGGATTACAAATGAAATTTTTAATTTCTGCATTATAATTTTTTTACAGAAAGGGCCAATGGATATTCACGTAGTAGCCTGAAGAATGACCAATACCATTGCAAGTAAGGGGCAATGACAGCTGTGTTTCACGGGCCCTGGAATTTCTACTAAATTACGTGATATTCTGGGGCTTTTCCATTTCTTTGGGGTAAAGTTAGCCGAACCCTGATCCAATCTTACTTTTGGAAAGTTTGCTATTTTTCACAGCCGGGCAAGCCATACATTATCATTATATATTAATAAGGTACTTATATATTCTATTATATTCTAAATATTTTTAGAATTATAGGAGCCATTAGGGCATGCAACATTTGCTATATTTCTTTATAATCTCAATCCGATTTATTGAAATAAAGTATGATTGCATATGTATTGCTAA
Organism: Nomascus leucogenys; assembly: GCF_006542625.1. Lineage (NCBI taxonomy): Eukaryota > Metazoa > Chordata > Mammalia > Primates > Hylobatidae > Nomascus > Nomascus leucogenys. The sequence goes on along the minus strand of NC_044400.1, from coordinate 6,210,797 downwards.
TGGAAGTTTGTCCTTATTGAAAAATAATGATACATTTAAACTTTTTGCTTGAAATTTTGTGCTAAAGAAAAGTCTAAGGATACCTTGTTCATTATTCTACCGAATAACTAATACCTAAAGATAAAAGAAAAAAATAACTTTGAGGGGAAGACATTTGCTATTACAAAAGCCTCTTGGTATTTGATTCTGAAATTATTAGTTGTCCAAGCCAAAAAAAAAAATGTAGGGGGAAATCCAATCTTACATACTGAGATTCAGTTCAAAGCTAATAGCTTACTACTCTAAATTGGCTTTAAATTCACTAATATTCTTGAGATTGATTTTATGAGCATGTTAGTTTGCAGTAATTCATATGGTGTTTATACTACCAATATGTACCCTACTTGATCTTTGACTGTTCCAGAAACTACCACCAATAGTTTATCCATAAGTAACATATTCATGGTTATCAGTGCATCATTTGGGCTTGATGGATTTCTCTTTCTTAGCCATTTAAAATTGTAAGGCAGTGTTTATAGGCTCTGGACACTCTGAATGAGGAAACACATTCCATTAACTGTAATCAGAATAATACTTTTTGTCAGGTGTTACTATTTGTCATTGACCTCATCTTCATAGGCCAGTTCACTGCATGGTCTGAATTTCAACTTCATTGTCATGCTTGCTATTTGCAAAATGCTGTGCAGAACTTCTCTTCTTGCATGTGGACAGCAAAGTTAAACTGAAATAAGAAACCTGACAAAGATTTCAAGAAGCAAGATAATGTGAGTATGTGTGTGTGAAAGTGTATGTATGTATTTTGAGATCCAAAGATAACCAGAACACTCCAAACATAGATCAAAGGGTGAATGATTTGCATGGCACACCAACATTTACGTTACAGAAAAGAAACATGTCAGTATTTTCATTTGTCCCATTCAAATCTGATCTCTCAGGAGCTGTATTAGAGCACAGTTTGTTCAAACAGATATGTTTTATGATTTGTTGTGTTTGCGAATTCTAGTTAAAATATTTAGTTTCTACACACGTAGACTGCGTTATTTCTGTGAATTTGGGTTCCACTGATATGACTTTTCCTTTTTTGTGGGACAGTTAGCTGATTAGATTTCTAACATACCTTTAATTTTCATTTTCTCTTATCTCTTTGATTTATCTCCACCTCTTACATTTTAATGTATCAGGAAGAATAATTATTTAAGTTTGAAAGTTCAAATAAATGTAAAGTTTAAATGTTTATCATGTTTTCCTTTATAAATCTTCCTTTTCCAATATTTTTTTAAAATATCCCTGAAAGGTTAAAGGATTTGGTTTAGTGTCACATGACTGGTTATTGATAAATATAGAACTACGGACCTGGAAGGATGTTTGAGGTTAAGCATAAGCTGCAACACTTGTTATTGAACTACTATATTTGATATATACTATTTTATTTAACAAAAAATGAGATACTGATTTTATAACTTTTTTATATGTACTTCTAAAACATCCGCCAAGCAAACACTAAGGTCCAATTCTCAAAACACATATATGTTATTTTCAGCTGTGGTTAGAGATCCAAATATGAAAATGGGGCAGTAAGACCCATAGTAGATGTAATATAGAAATCTAATAGAATTAGCCTTAGCTATTCTGTCTTTTGTAATAACTTGAGATGGCAATTATTTTTGCCTTACATCAAGTTGCTACAATTCAAGTATTATTGAATTACAATACATGTTTAAATAAAAATGGTAAATCTTCAAGCTTATTACAAGGGCAGTATATTATAGAATTGAACTAGATGCTAATACATAACAGCTTTTGCTGTATATGCCATATGATTTATATTTACATCTCAGAAATGAATTCCACAATCATCTTATATTAATCAAGACTCAAAAAGTGTCCTAAATCTCCCAATGATTTTCTTCTTTTTGAAAATGGATAGGTATATTGGGAAGATTGTAGGGTTCACAGTCTTTTCTTGCTTTTCACAAAAATCTTGCTTTTCAATAAGCAAGGAAAGCTTAAGAGAGGGAAATATAACAAAAATATAAACAAGCCAGAAAAAGAACAAGGCAAGAAAAAAGGAAATGCACAGTTGTTTGGCATATTTGGCACCTGATGATAAAGGCAAGTGATCCTAAAAAGTTTTGAGGAAACAGTTGTGCAATATTAGAATTTTAAAAATCAAAACAATCTTGAATAAGCACATAATCCATCTTGTGTTCTTTATTTTCCCCTGAAGAAATATGGTGAATGGGATTAGCTTTCCTAAATAAACTAATCCTATTTCAGGGAAATGTCATTTTCCATGTGAAAACACCTGTACACTTCTAACTCCTCGGTCTGAAAGTTTTCTCATTGTGTGCTGTGTTTACTTGTTCCTCAGCGGGGTTTGCTGATGCTAATGGACTCACAGCAGTGCATCCTACTTCAGTTATTACAGGTCTAATTCAGTCATTAACATTTCATTAATGGACGGGCCTCCTAGCTGCCTGTGAGGCTGTGCAGATATTGATGAGCTCTCTGCTAAAAGAAACAAGTCTTTAAGGTGGACTGCTGCTTTAGACACAGAGTGTCTTAGTGAGGTTTTGCTGGGAGAAGCCTGAATTGTTTTCTTAGGGTTTAGCTAAGTCCCAGGTTAAGACACAATGGAGAATGACAAGAGTTTAGTCCCTTACCTTCAGGGATTCCACAGCATTTAACACATTGAACACACATTTTATTTTAGGATGAGTGGTTAATTAATAATGTCGTCCAAAACAAAGCACTGTGCATGTGTCCCATGTAAGAAATCAGAAACCATTTTCTCACAGCAATTTAAACGCTGCTGGTTTTTGTTACCGGAAGTACAAACTTGAAGAAGTAGCTTAATGAAGATGTCTTTTAATGTCTAGTTTCCCAGCAGCTACTGTCACCATAGTAAAGCATCCTGAGCTTAATGCCTTCAGTCACTTTTTATACTTTCTCACCTTTATCGACTCCAATCAGACTTCAAACCTCATTTGCCAGGGAAACTAGTGATTTCTATGCTGCTAAACCAGATGGTCATTTAAGCTGGCATTGGTTACTTGATCTTTCAGCAGCATTTGATACGGAACCAGCCCTTATTTCTTTCGATGGGCTCCATCATCCCACACTCTCTTGACATTTTACCAGCTACTTTTTTGCAGACTTCTTTGCTGGTTTTCTCTCTTCTGCTCAACAAGTACAGGTTGACGTGCACCTCCTGTTCAATTCCTCAGTGGCTCAGTCCAACCCAATGGCTTTAATATCATTTCTGTGCATAAGATTTTCAAGTCTAAGCCTTTTGCCCCAACTTCATTTTGCAGTCCTAAGAAAGTTAAGAAGTGGTTTCCATTCTAGCTTCTTCACCAACTTTCTATGTTACATTAAGTCAAAGAACTTCCCTTAACCTCTACTTTCTTTTCTATAAAATAAAGTTGTTGAACTATATGATCTCTAAGGTCTCTTCAAGCTCTAAAATTCTATGACTAGGAATTTGAGCTTTGTATAAACAGGACAATCAGATCTAAGAGTATGAACTGTATCCCCAGTTCTCCTATTAAACAAATTGTTATCTTTCTGTGCAACTGAGAATTGAAATATATTGTATCATACCAATTTCTAATGCAAGTACTTTGTGAAAATTACTAATTTGATACCACAGTTATGCTTGCAATGTAAGATTATTAAGCACAGCCATATTGCTTATAACTGTACATGGAACTTATATTGTTGCAATAAAGTGTGTTTAAATTCCATTACATAACCTTATTGTATTCTTTGATAGCATCCACAATTTTAATAGGAAAAAAATAAGCAGGCAATCAAAAAAGAATGATTGTGAGTAACCGTAAACTCTATTCTGATGCTTAAAAGGAGTAACTAGTGAGTTTCCTGTAAGCACCTTTAAATTGTGTTTATGGTCAGTATATTCTAAGCATAGCAATGAGCATAAGTATGATTAGGGTTGGGTCACTTCAAAACACTTTAAATAAGATTATTCATAAAATATATTCTATGAGAATGTAGATTCTGCTTCATAAATAAGACTCATATTTTTGTTTGTTTTGTATGATATTTTAAGACACTTTAAATTTTAGTCTTCTAGGATTATGCTGTTGAGTTATAGGAAAAATATAAAAGCTTGAAGAACTTAATTTATTTGATAAAGCTAAATATGAGGAAAGTAAAGACTTTACAAAATTATACAAAGAGGTAATCCAGAGTAAATTGGTTAATGTGTTTCCCACAGAAAACTTTAACGGTGGATAAGTTAAGGATGTAGATGGTGCTCATTTAACATAAGAGAAAACATGTATATAATTTCTAGGCCAAATGGCCAAAGTTTTATTTAAACTTTTTAAAGTTTTTTTAAACTTTTTTAAATTTAATAATAACAAAGATATAAATCACAGATTGAAAAATGATGAGCAGAATAAACAGAGCTAAAGAGTGTGATGAAATGTTATAACTCTCTTCTTTGCAGTTGCCCATCTGACCTCATTTTGATGTTCTCATAATTTAAAAGCTTTTATTCCTTTAAAATAATAGAATTCCAAATCCCCAGTCTCCAAAGATATAAATGTACCCCAATTCAAGAATGGGAATACCTTAGTGCCACTCAATTTTTAGTTTTATGCTGTATATAGAGAAACCCATGTAAAATAAAATTAATTTGGAATTATGTTAAATGCTGTTTATAATTAAAATCAAAGTCATCTCAGCAAAGAGAAAAATTATAGATTATTTCCTCAATAAAAATAACAATAGTCATATGAAACAATGCACAACACAAATCTGTAATATTTGATTTTTTCTGGCAACTCATAATTTTAATTAATTTTTACTTATTTACTTGAACTATATAATACCTTTCCACATTTTTCTTCCCTCTGACAGGATCTTGTAATGAACCTTCAAATCAATCAAGAATACTCTGTCACGCATGTGTTTTGACAAGTAACTAAATCCAGTATGTGTCCAAGGCCTAGTTTACTAGTACTGTGAAGAGAGTATGAAAGTGAATCACAAGGAAATTTCAGTTGCCTAAATCAGTTCAATGTGATGCAATATGGTCAGCTCTCCCCTAGGATAATTTATTTACAGCTCTCTTAATTTTCAATACCTATATGAAGAACCATAATCCATCTCTCAGTTTCTTTCGCTCAAGAGCTGGTAGCTGTGTCTCCATCATACATTTAGCTTTTTGTGTAGATGCTCTGGGTTTGTCTAGCTGCCTCAGATTCTCCTATTGTCAATGCCATTCTAAAATTCTGGAGAAGGGAACATTACTGAGCTGTCACTTTGCAAGGCATTTCTTGCTATTTGTAGAAAATATGAGAAAAATTGTCGAATACATTTTCTCTTTTACTAACCTTTCTACTGCTGATCTGCTACTTTAGAAATGTATGTTTTTATGTTCTACGGATGCAATTGGTCTCACATTTGATCTCCAGCTACCTTTTCAGATAAATAACTTCAGTTCTTTGTCATTCATGATCTGTTTCAGTCAGATTGTACTACTGGTCATGTCTGTCAAGAATGTGACATATTCTCTCCCTCTGCCTGGTTATGTAATGGCAGTTAACTCTGCAACTCTTCTTGAATACTTGTTTCTAGTTGACAAGCTCTTACTCATTACTTTTCCCTCTACCATCTTTTCTCTCTGTGATTCCAAAGCATTAGTTACACCCTCTCTTTATATTATGTAAAATATTGCATTAGGATCATTTATTTGTATATGTACTATGTACCTCCCTGAACAAACTAAAAACACAATTTAAGATAAAGGATGAAGGAAGGATTTTTTTTTTTTTCCCTTGGTGCCTCTACTGCCAAGAATATTACCTGGTTTGTATTTGGAGTCTGGATATACAAGTTGGTTGTCATGAGAATTTCCTTATTTATTGATTAGATTGTGGATTTAGTGACTATTTAGTGCTATAGATGGAATTGTGTACCACCCCACCCCCCCGCCAACCTGAAAAACTCATACGTTTAAGACATGACCACCAATGGGATGGTACTGGAGATGGGGGCTAATTAGGTTTAGATGAGGGTCATGAGGGTGGGAACCTGATGTTGGGATTAATGACCTTTAAGAAGAGACATCAGAGAGCTGGCTCTTTTCCTCTCTTTTTGCACACCGTGGGAGGACACAAGGAAAAGGTGGCTGTCTGCAAGTCAGGAAGAAGGCCATCACCAGAGCCCAAATATGCTGCCGCCCTGATCTCAAACTTCAACAGTTCAGAAACGTGAGAAAATACCTATCTGTAGCTTAAGGCACCTAGTCTGTGGCATTTTATTATGGCAATCTGCCCCCAGATTTTCCTCTAAAAATCTTCTAGTATTTCAATAACTAAAGCTGTCTGTCAGGAAATATAACAAATTTTGGGTAGCCAATGAAACACTACTGTTTTTTTCAATTGTATAATTGAAACTATTCATATCTATCTTTAATTTCTCTAATTTATTCCCCCACTTTTATAGATTTTCCTGCTATAAACCTTTACTTGTGTATAAAATATAATAGAGATGCCAAGATAGATTCAACCATTAATGGTTTTGGCATCAATATTGTATGGGGGGGTGTTCACAATTGGAGAAATGATTAGTCTAAATTTCTCTCCTGTTACATATAAGGAAGTCAGTGGGGGGTTATTGGGTGGTCCAGCGTTATTTCCACTTGGAAAGAAAATTATTCTTATCTTCTATGGACAATTAACTTATGTCTGAAGAATGTGAGTTGATTTACCTTCACCATATTCACTTTGTAGCACTGAAGATGTTATTAGTAGTCATAAAATTACTTAATTCTGTCTGTGCAGATTATTTAAGTAAATGATCCTTGGAGCCAGAAATGCTGCAGGTTAACTATATGCTGTGTGAGAAAATATTTCTTTTTATTTGGTCTACATTTATTGCCCTTTAAATTCAATAAGGGTCCCTCTGCTCTCATATTTCACACTTGGGTGAGTAGGAGGGAGTGGTCAACCATCATTTGACTCTGAAGGTCGAACTCAGCTCTTCACATACAACTGGTCTCTTCCCAAAATACAAATCTTGTTCATTTTGTATTTTAAAATACAGACTTTCTCTCCTCCCTTCTCCCAGTCATTTTTAATATTTTCTTACGTTTCCCTAGCGATATCACAGGTTTAAGTAAATGTCTTCCTAAAAACATTGGGAAATAATCATCCAGGAAGAGTGGCAATCCCTGGAGCTATGAAATAGATTCCACACAGGAAGTAGACATGATACCTTGTTAATCACCTCAGCTGTGCCTGGAGTGAGTCGGGGGAACAGGTGGAGTCATCAGGTGTTAGGATTTCCTGTTTGATTCCCACATGGGTGTTTCTCCAGATTTACTCTGAGTGGCCTGTGAGTTCTGTCCAGTGAAAAATTCTTGCCTAGCATATAATACAATACTTGCCTTACCTTTGTTCTCAAAACTGATTAAACAAATAACAAAAAAATGAAGAGCAGAGGGAAAGAATGTTGATTAGATTAAATAGCCTTCCTATTTAAGAAATAATTGAACATTTATGTTTGACATATAAGAAGTCATATTCATAGGACGCTAGGGAAGAAGTGTGGACTGTGTTCATTTAAAATTCTGACTAGTCTTTTGAAATTATATTTAAAGTCATATTCATAGGATACTAGAGCAGAAGTATGGACTGTGTTCGTTTAAAATCTGACTAGTCTTTTGAAATTATATTTATATATTTGTTAGGCTTTTTGACATCTGAAGAAACAATCCATGAACGTATCTCAATGGATTATACAAAAACATTAGACTAGAAAAGTGATCACATGGAAGAAAATTCCAATGAACAAAAGAAGCAACAGCCCGAACCTATCCCTGCAAAAGGCAGTACTTTACCAGAAGAGTGGTAGTCTTATTTAATATGGCTCAGTAGCTAAAAATCCCATATTCTGGAGCTCAATAGTGTGGGTTGAAAAGTCAAGCCCTACCTAATATATATTATTGGACGAATCACTTATCCTTTCTGTGCCTCAGTTTACTAATGTAAATGTGTTGATTTTACTATTACTTACTGTATAGGATTGTGAGGATGATAATGTTAATATGAATAATGTTCTTAATATGGTATCTGGCACAAACCAAAACCTATTCCCCCTTGACATTCCGAATGATATTACTTTTAAAGATAAAGAGTATAAATCTTTGAAATGTTGTGTTAGTTATCTATTGCTGCTTAACAAACATCTCACATTTTTATATAAATGTTAACTGTTTTATATAACAATGACTTGTTTTTTCTTACATATGTATTAGTAGGTTGGGGATTCTGCTTATCTCTGCTGGGCTTCACTGGGACCTTCTGGACTCCCACATGTATCTGTGATTAGCTGTTTTGTAGTATAGGGGCTGGGTGATCTAGGGGGTTGTTGGCATGGATAAGTTGACAGTGTCCTGCCTGGTCTCTCATCCTCCATATGCTACTTCAGGCTTGATCTGATAGGGCAGGCTTCCAAGGGAGTAAGTAAAAATGTACAATGCAAACAATTTTTTAGGCCTTTGCTTGTATGAAGCCTGCTAACATTCTTTTGACTAAAGCAAATCACATGTCTATGTGCAGTTGATGTGATAGGCAAATAGACACCAACCCTTTTAATAGGAATTGCAAAGATACAGAGCAAAGGATATGGATAAAGGGATAGGTAATGTATTCGGGTCATCAAGCCTATCCATTTGCCACAACTATATACTCAATACCTAGGATTATGTTAAAAAATGCAAGTCATTGAACTAGTTCAATACTGTCCTTCAACAACTATCAAATTTCATTTTACTTCCCAGCCATGAACACACATTTGTAAACTCTATTAGGTTTGGAATCTTGAGAAGAAAGAGAAGTAGAGAACAAAAGAAAAATGTATGAGGGATGGGTAGGAGTTGTAAAACAAAATAGTGTTTTAATCTTGTTCAGAAGTAAAGTGGTGGAATTATCTATGAAAAAACAATTTCTGTCATATCACTTTTACACACCACCCTAGTAATATATATACCAGAAGCAGTAAACCTAATAAAAACGTAACAGTCACTTAATCATTTACCAAGACTGCCTCTTTGCATTATCCCATCTCATTAAAATTTTCAATATTGCTTTTAATAGTACCTTTGTGATTTAAAAATGAGTCTAACTTCTGGTATCTCAGATGGTCAGAAGGCCACAATACTGTACTTGGTTTACCAATTACATAAATAAGTGAATAAATTGAAGTATGGATGAATGGTTTTGTGGGATTCTGGAAAGGTTATTTAAGTCATTTATATTCGGGTTTATTCTGCTATAATATTTCTGATTTAAAACTCCAGGAGGCTGTGGTATTATTAGGACGGTTTACATTTAGTTTTGATCTTTTACATGGATTTTTACTCACAGTTTCTTGCTTTATTTTACTTTTATTTTTTGTTTTATATTTATTCTATTATTATGGTTTCACTCTCTAATTACACCTTTTCCAGTTGTGCTCAAACTAACATTCTACCCTCCCCTCTCTGTGGAGTATGTCAGACTTTACCATATTGACTGTGAGGCGTCATCTACTTGCACAGAAACAAGAAGGAATCCGTTGGATTCTCTTTGAGCTGCACCTACAAACATATTGAGCAAGGTCGTTTAGCAGCAGGTTTCAGGCTTTAACTCTCCCATTCAGAAGCAATAACACCACATTTTGAAGATAAAGGGTTTAATTTCCAAAGACTTTCATGATTCCCAGTCTTCTCGGCTAAGGATTTACATGAAACCCCCCTCTTATGACTTAGAACATAACTTTCAGCAAAACCGAAGTGTAGAATAATAAAATGTTAAAAGATAAAAACAGGCAAAGAAATATGTAGGTGAATGTACACATACCTTCACATATATGGTTTCAGGAGAAGAGAGGAGATGTTAGGATAACATTGAAATTTATTAAAATCCTCATTTTGAATTAGTGCCAAACTCCTTAGTTGAAATTACAATCACTGTTGTTACCTGTTTTAAGGGAAGAACAGTCTGGAAAAAGTGAGGGTTCAGTAACTAAATCGGAATTTTGTCCCTTTGGCTTCCCGATACTTAAACGAGAAGCAGGAGTCTGCTTTTAAAGCTATTGTTCCAAATAAAATCTTTTCTGTCCTCATAAGAGTGTCTATTTTTACTGTACTACTGTTTTTATTGTAATGCACTCACATTTTGTACTCTATAACATAGTATTTTTGCCCATTGAAAAATAAAAGAAAATATTCTCATTCTAGGCCCAGCTAGAATGTGTTTAGAGATTATATCCAAACCTGGCACACACTTAGCACTAACAGTTTCCTTTTTTCATCGGAATTCTCCTGGGAGAAACGTAAATGGCAATGGCTACCGCAGCAGTTGGAGCTAATGTACTGATGGCTGCGGGAACCGTTACAACAGAGAGCCCCTCAGCTAGAACATTCCATTCAAAGGCCATTTCTGGAGAAAAATGGGCATTTCAGGGAAGACAACTATTAGACAGAAACTGGATTATAGCCACTGTAAAAACAAAGAAGAAAATATGCTAGTTAAATATGTTGTGTCTTTCCTTCAGAAAACTTGATATAGCTATATTAATTTGTGTGTGTGTGCCTGTATTTGTGTATGCATATATACTTACAAAGAGCACACATAGACATATGTTGAAAATGAATGCATTTCTATACATAGATAGTCCCTGTAAGTCTTTTTCCTCATCTGTAAAAAAAAGGAAATTTAAAGTATCTATCCAAAGTAATTGTGTAGATTAAATGCATTAATACCTGAATCTGATAAACTAACTCTTGAACAGTACCTATCAGTGTCTGACATATAGTAAGTGCTCAATAAATATTTTGTTACATTTTTATTGTTAATATTTAAATATGTTTGGAATTAACAAAATTAACATCTGATTTATGATTTTATAATTAATTCAAATTTGCAGTCTCTTAAGTACTAACTTCACTTTATTTAAAACAGGATTTGTTAAAGTAAAACATACTAGAAAATAGATACACATCTTGAAAAATGTATAAATGAAGTTTTTTTCCAACATGTAGCAATAATAATAATAATATCTAGATCATTATGCTGTTTTTGTTCTGTTTTTTTAATTCATAATTGTATTTAAGAAATAAAGGAAAAAATCTTTTGACTAATTTTGAATGCTTTCATACCTGAAACTATAAAGCCACAATCATTCTCATAAGCTCATCCAGAAATTAATTATAAAATTGACAACTTTATGATTGTATTCATCCATTTTAAAAGCATTTTAATAATAATAAAGAATACCAAAAGTTTTGACAGATGTCAGTTGAATACTAGTGACATCAACAGTAAAAGAAAAGAGAGCTCACTAACTACTGGGAATGAGAAGGGAGCTAAGAGGACTGTTATCCAGAAGAAATCAACCAGGAAATAATTGCGATTTGTCATTTCATAGACTCGTAATACAAAGGGTGCTGATCAGAAAGTAGGCTAGAAGAATTCTGTGGCAGATCTTTAAAAGATCAGCATTTCCTCAGAGTAAACATCCTCCAGGGATCTGTATGAAAGACAATACCATGAAAAAAGGCTAACCTTCAAATTGTACAGTAACTATTTTTATTTACGCAAACAACAAATTTTTAATAATCAAGTAATAATTTAATAAAATAAAATAAAACAAATTTGTATTCACCTGAAAATCTTTCCCTTGAAATGTATGCCTATAATTAGCCATGCATTTGTTAGTCTGAATTTCCGAAATACCTTCAATTTACCTGAACATTCTCCCAGAGGTTGACAAAGTTTAAATTTTTCTATCATACACAGACATAGTATTATCATACTCAAAATAATAGATGAGTTTGAAAAAAAAAAAACCTGTGGCTATAATATGTGTATGTTCTTCCCTGTACTTGGAGCTCCCTTCAGTGTGTTTGGGTTATCTTGCCCCTTTCCCCTACCATAACATTATAGAAACTATTTCTTTATGAGAGAAAAGACTCATCTCTTACATATGAGTAGAAAATAAACAAAAATATTATTTTATTTTCTGCTAGATTTACTTGGAAGTATGTTCCAGTCACTATGGCTGCATAGTAAATTACCCTAAAACATGTGGTCTAAGACAACCACTTATACTCTCAGTCCGAAATTATACAGGGCAGGGTACGAATGGCTGTTTCTCTCTACTGCATGATGTCTGAAGCCTTAGCAGGAAAACTGGGAGACTCGGTGCTGGAAGAGTCATCTGAAGGCTCACTCCCTCAGTCACATTGCTGATGGATGGTCCACGCTGGCTGTCAGTTAGGGGGCTCATATTCTTCTCTGTACGGGAGTCTCTCGGTGTGTGCGAATTTGAATTCCAAGGATGAGTATCCTGGAGAGAGGAAGAAAGGGAAAGGCTAGATTGCCCTTGAGGGCCTATCCTTGGAAGTCATGTGGCATAACTTGCGTGGCATTCTATTGTTGTGTCAACTGCAAAGCCCCGCTCATTTCCAAAGGGAGGGGAAATAGACTCGACTTTTTGAAGAGGAGTGGCAAGGTACTAGAAAAGCATGTTGGACTGAAAATATTGCTGTGGCCACTTTTGAGAAATACTATCTGCCACCGAGAACTTAGGTATTTAGGAAGAATGTGACAGTGGATAATTCTTAATATGCAATGTCAGATTCTTACTGTTTATGAAGCTAGGGCCCAAACAAGCCCCATCTCCTGATATAGATATAATTCAACAAACACTAAGTACCTTTCAAGAACAAGACATTATGCTACATAATTTAGGAAATACAAATAACTTATTATTTAAGAATGCAAAAAGTACAATACAAAATGTTGAATTTTGGTGAGGTTGGGAGAGAGAAAGATTACCGTCAGGGAATCTGGAAGTTTTACCTTGATATGAATCTTGACGTGTAAGTAGGATTGATTGAGCAGAGAGAAGAAAGAACATTTCTTCTAAAGAAAAGAGCTTGAAGAATGGTTGCAAGGTGAGGTAAAAAGGTATATTGAGATGATTCATTGGTCTAATATTAAAAGTGGAGAGGATATGGTTACAAGGTGGCGTGGTAAGGGGAGTAAAAAAAAACAACTAGAAGATTTGGATTGGATCATGGAAGCTGTCACTGTCTAGGGGCAAGGGAGCAATTTAAAATTAGTTTTGAGCATTATCAGAATTATGCTTTAGGAAGGATTCTCTTCTAGAACTACATAGCTAGGGAAGACAAAGGAAGTGACAGGGAGGCAATTGGGAAAATGTCTTCAAACATAACGCAACAAGCAGTAAGAGCCTGAGTTAGAATAGATCCAGAGGTTACCAAAAAACGTTTTGACGTAAGGACTTTCCCAAGGTAGAAATGACTGGACAGAATGCATAATAGAATTTCTGGGCAAATGATTGTGTATTAAATATAGTGAAGAGACAACTCCTTATTTTAAAACCAGGAAAACCTGGAGGCTGATGAAGACAATAATAGTTAAAAGAACAGAAAACATGAATGGATATGGAGGTCGTTTTTAGGTATATGGCGGTTATAAGGAGTTTGCAGTATCAGTGCATAGTTTCCAGAAGATAGGTGGAAATCTAGAGCTTAGAAAAGCCTGAACTATAGGTGAAACAATATTGAGCAATCAGTCATGAACTAAACTACATACTAGAAGAGAAAGGAAACAGAGAAAGTGTTCACAGCTGAATCTTATCGGACTCATTGAGTGGCATGAAGGAAGAGAAATAGAAGTCAGTAAATAGGCAGCCAAGAGGGGATCCAGGAACAACATAGACAAAAATAAAGAAGAGCATCTTTTCAACATTGAAGGAATCCATGGTGTCAACTGTCGGAGATTACTGTCTGCAAGAATGGAGAAGGACTCAAACGATTTTATGCAGCACTTTAACAGCAGTGGTCCTTTCCCAGGAATGATTTTGCAACTCCCCTTGGGACATTTGGAAATCTCTGGAGACATTTTTAATTCTTATGACTGGAGGTGCCACTGACAGTGAGTGGATAGAGGTAAGCATCTACAAAGTACAGGATACATCCACAACAAAACATCATCTGCCCCAAGATTTTAATAGTGCCATGGTAGAGAAATTCTACTCCAGGTCCTGTTGAGCACAGTTGACCGTAAAAGTAAGATTTCCATCTTTTTCAAATTCTGTATCACTTTTCAAAATTAGAAAGGGCGGGTCCTCAGAATGCCACAATTTTTATGGTACCTCATAATTTCAAAAATGGGCCCAAGACTCATTTTTCCTTTTTAGACTAAGTAGTAGCAACAGATCCTATATGTTTCCAACAGTAAATGTCAAGTCTACTTAAGAATCATGAACTGGCTCTATTTACCTTGTCTAATTCAATACGAATTTTTCAATGTGCAGCTTGAAAGCTGGCCTGCTGTAGGCTTGTATGTTACAGGTTAATGATCATTTTAAACGCATTAAAAATTACTTAAATTAAATACATCTTAAAGCCTGTTTGCTAAGGTCTATGAATGAAATATAAAGAATTCAGCAAAATGTGTATTTGTTTTCAACTTTGCTCTCTAAGGCAGTTATATTTTTAGAGTAGCAAGAAAAAAAAAGATGTTTGTGGGAAAAATTCATTGTGGAATAACCTGACATTCTGATAACAGTGATATTTTTACTCAAATGCATACCTTAAAAATAATTTCAGACAGGTGTGGTTCTTCTCTCAACAGTGACCAATTTTTAAAGGACTAAATATAACTTTTTCATCTTCACACGAAGCAAATTTCTTAAATTTACTACCTACACAATCAAATATCTTTCAGAGGATGTTGATTTATTTATGTAGAAAGCAAGATAGTACAAAGCAGCATTGGGGAATTATTTCCCTTCTGCCCTGGGCCTTTGAATCATAGGCTACATCATGCTGCTCAGCTGTTGACTCTGGACAGAGTCCAGGACATCACAGAACTGTGGAAGATGCCAGAAAGATGCACCTCCCTATAGCAAATGAAGTAAGAATTATCTTCTCTACAAACTCCAGAGGATAGCAGAATGATTTGCATTGCAGTTGATATGCAGAACATTTGTCTTTAATTTTTGGTGTCGGTCAGGGGGCACTTTTAGTTCACAAGATGGCATATTGCTCTCCTAGGAAGTAAAAGGAAGAAAAGCTCTTAGAGAATGCTTGTGTCCATCTTTGCTGACTGGATCCTAACATATTTAAGCACACAATGATGACTTATTCAATCAGCATTGCTTAGTTGTCCTTGCTGAGAGAGTCAGGGATGATAGCAAAAGAAAAACAAAATTAATTTCTTCTACCAAGGCACTTGGCATGCCAGAAATAAACCACTATTCTGCCTGTCCTTTTAGGAGCATCTTGCTAGTTGAGACTACCCAGGTAATAAAATCAGTGTGTGCCTCGTTTTCCGTGGGGAGAGCAGCAGCGTGCTTCCATTTCCAGAACTTGCTCGCAGTTTTGTCAGCCAGTGGAGTTGTTGTTTGCTGTATTCACGTCCTAGGGCTAGGGAAGTTGCCAGGTATTGCAGCTGTGCAGAAGTACGGAGGCTCATTTTACAGAACAGACTTCTCATGGAATTCCGTAGAAATTTCATAATGGAGAAATGCTTGGCACTTTTGGAAGAAGAATTTGTTTTAAATTTTCTTAGCAGAGCTCCTCCATGACAATAAAGTGCTCAGAAAGAAGTGCTACTAGGGCTCAAGTAGTTCCAGAGCCCAATCCTTTGAAAGGTAATCATAGCTATTTTATTAAGATGTACACTTCTCCCCAATTTGGGTGATCTGACCAGGAATGGTGAATTTGTTGTTCAGCTAATTTTAATGAAGTCCAATGAAGAGTAAAATATCCAATTACTGGTTTACAAGTAAATTCAAGTAGTTACTGGTTTACAAGTAAATTCAAGGAGTCCACCAACCATGGTTGAACCATGCTGGATTCATTTATGAAGGATGAATTATGCATTAAGTTTAGACCATAAAAATAAATAATATAAAGTCAAGTACAATATAAGGAGAGATATTTTGAGAGGTATTTATAAAAATTAATTATGTAAACACAAAGTCAGAAAAGAATAATATTCTGATAAGCCAGTTTTATTGCTGGTGATTATGGGGTCATATGAAGATTGAAATTGAAGATAATTTTGTGATACGAAAAGCAACAATGTAGAATGAATCTCTCCTGGAGTTTTGGGATCTGGTTTACTTTTTGGGACTTACCACTCTTTATGATCTTTGTTAGCTGTAACATGAGAAAAAAATATCCTTGGGTATGTGAAACATTTTTACACTTTCGCTAAGATCTCAAGCTCACATCATACAAGGGAGTGGGTCTATACAGTCGTGTGGCATATGTGTTCAATAAATGGTAGTGATTCAAGCCCTTATTAATTTTTTGTCATAGAGCAAGAACAACATGAACAAGTTTGTGTTCAATAAAGCTTTCACTATTAATGTTTATTACTAAATTAATTTCTACTATAACTCCCATTCACATACTCCTCCTCATTACCCAATCTCAAGCAAATTTAAAAAAGGAATTTCTTTATTTGGGATGAAATTGATTATTCATACACGTATAAATTATACATCAGATAACATATATAGCCATAGTCTTACTTTCCTAATCTTTAAGAGACTTGTAAATTAAAGGACATTTAATATTTGCTTTTTGTTTAAATAATTTGTAATATAAGAAATTGATGTGATTACTGAATTGTATTCTAGAAACTACAAGTACCCACAATAAAGCCAGAAATGGAAAAGCTAGAGAAAGACGACGGATGGAAATTTGAAGCAAACCAATGACTATGAAAAGACAGTCTTTACCTCTTTCATTTCCCCTTAATCAAAATTCTTTCATAACTGCAGCTAAGTTCAAGATTCTCATTAGAGAGATATCTAATTGGAAGAAATCTAGGAAAGATAGTATCACTGATAGATTCCTGAAGTCTACTTTAAACTCAGCAGCCTTCCTCTCTTCTACTGTAAAGTGCAGCATTCCCTAATGGCCAAAGAGGTTAAGATCCAAAACTCCAAGTGGTGGCGTGGGATTTAAAACTCATTTTCTCCTTTATAATATTGATGCATTATTAGGATCTACTATCTTCTATGTACTGTGCCCAACATTGGGGATATAAGGGTAAGTTAGAAACAATTCTTGCCCCCAAGGAATTTGTGATCATCTCAGGGAGATAGAAACATCAGCAGATGGATAATATTTTATTTACCAGAATTCCCAGAGTGATGGGGAAGGCAGGCCAGCATGGCAGGACAACCTCCAGAAGAGAGGTCAGAGTGGTGAAATAACCTGTCCTTGTCCTCCAGTATCTATATGTTCACAAATTGGGTGGGGCACATAGTAGAAAGGTAGGCTACAGAAGGAATTGAGGTAGAACAGCTCAGTATGATGTTGGAGACTGAGGGAGTCATACAATGTGTTTCTCTTTGGAGCTCCTTATACCTTCAGAAAAGGTCTTAAATTTATGGGAAGCTGAGTATGCTTGAATTTCTATGGGAAGACATGGATCCGTGAAGCTACATTTGGAAGCTAGGTGTGACACACATGGAATGATGCAGCCTGCAGGGGGCTGTGGAATGGAGCAGAACCTCTGGTAGGAGAATAAGATCCATTAGGGTATCATGTGCTCAGAACCCTGATAAAAGAAAATACAAAATGCCATTGAAGTTCTATAAAGAACACTGTAAGTGGGGAGGGGATCAATCTCCAAGAAGGCTTTGTGGAATGAAAAAGGGATGAGATGAATCTTAAAGACAAGGAGCTTTTAAGAATAGATTAGGCATTCTAAGCAGAAAAGTAGAAAGAGGGAAATAAATAGCATAGGATGATTGGATAATTACCGTTTGTTTTCAGCAGGGAGAATTTTGGAGATAGGATCTAGATTATAGGAGGCCTTGTCTACATTGTCAGAGAGCTTGAACTTTGTCTCTCAGGCTGTATAAGACACTGGATGCTTTTAAACAAGGGATTGATTTGTTTTTATAGTGGGCTTGGGCTTGCAGTTCAGTCCACAAAACTTGTGTATGCCTCAATATGCCTGAAGCCTAGGACTGGTGATGGTACATCAATCAAGTGCAGCAAACAAACATCATGATTCCAACAAATCTCATCATCCCCCAAAGGCCTCAATAAGTTCCTGTCATCAAAGTCATTCCAGCAGCTGTGTTGTGTAAACAATGTGTCTATGGCAAAATAATTTGGAGTTCAATAGTAATCCTTCCCACGCTGTAGTAGGATGGGAGTATTTAATGCACTGTTCTCCTCTACCCCAGCACATTTTTGGTAGTAGAAATAGGAGTAGTTCCAACAGCTTAAGACATGGCTACAGTCAGTCAGAGGCTGGTGGATTTGAATGGTTCTAAATAAGGATCTTGAAAGTGAGTTGCAAGATGCAGGCTTTTCTGCCAGTGGTTCCCTGTGCATTCAAAAAAAAAGTTGTGTGAAAATCAAAAGAATTGGAATATATTCTCTTCTATATACTAGCACTGCTTGAAGCACAACCATTGGTTTATTCCTGGGGTTACATATGTTCCTGTGAATATTCTTGTGCATTTCTATTTTTCTTATTAATATTAAGAAAACTGATAATTAAAAGTCACATTATTTTGTGATATCTTTCTTCACCCATCCTAAGGGTCATGATAGCACTCATATAGCAAAACACAGATTAACAAGAGAAAAGCACAACAAATTTATTTAATCAAAGTTTTATGTCACACAAGTGGCTTCAGAAACGTGTCTATTTTTGTGTTTACATTCCATAAAGAATGAACAGGTGTAGAAATGTGATTGGACCAAAGAATGTGACCTAATGGTAATAGATTAAGGGAGGGTTCTTAGTCAACACCTGACTTCAGGTACTTCTTGGACTCTCTGTGTAGCATTCCTTCCCCCTAGATGTGGGGCAGGACCCCTTTGAAAAAAGTGTCTTATCAACTACTTTCAGAAAGGGTAGGTCAGAGAAGTTCTTTGCAGCCAGCTCTGATGCAGAAAAGCAAGGGAAGTTCACAGTAATCATCTTGCTTCTGATGATTCAGTCCTTCAGTTCAAAGTACTTTGAGGTAGCATTTTCTGAGCCCCAACACTCACATTTTACTTATAATTGGCTTCCTTAACATTACAGTGTTATATTCTGAGAGCTAAAAAAAAAAAAACCAAAAAAGTGTGTGTGTGTGTGTGTGTGTGTGTGTGTGTGTGTGTGTAGTTTTACTTTTCTAGAGAATAGCAAGGCAGGGCCCATGGAAAGAAATGGGTCTTGCACAGAAAAAGCTGCTAAGAAGATGACTGGCTACAGAGTGGACGATAGGGAGGAGTCAAGATGAAGGAGGAGGAGTCAAGACAAAGGAGGAGCAGTGGCTGTCTTGGTGTGCCTTCCATTCAAACACCCTTTTCATGCTCATTGTCATGATGCTGTATTCCAGCGTTCAAGGATTTGATCTAGTGTGTATTCCCAGTTCTACTTTAGAGCTTACTGTATAGCTGTACTCAATAAATTTTAAAACAAAAATAAATAGATCGACCTTGCTTTGAAATGAAAGCCAAAGGGAGGATAGGAGGGCAGATGGAGGGAATTTATAGGCAAGAGTTGATTTAAGACCAATAAGAGGGCAGATGAGCTGGTTATTCTCCATTTGCTCCCCCAGATTCCTTCTTGGCCTTCCTTTGCCCTGCTCCGTGACTGGAAGTTGCTTTTATGGACTGCCCACAGGTTTTTGTTGTTTTAGTTGTTGTTATTGTTGTTCTGGGCTTTCAGTGAATTGGGGTGGATGGTAGGTATACAGGCAGAATATGAGGGACTGGAAGAGAAATGTAGGTTATTTATTTTTTGCTGGTGTCAGGGCGAGTGTTCTTCCATGGCTCCTTCTGTCTTAAGACTCCAGTGACACCATCCCCTCCCTTTTCTCCTCCAGGCTTAGAAGTAGTAATGGCATCCTATAGTTCAAATGTATCAGGTGCCTCAAACATCTGTAGCTGGTTGCCTTCATTCCGGACTTTCTATTAAACTGCTCTGAATGTACTGTATTGCATTACTCTGTTTATGGGCTGCAATAACAAAATACTTCAGACTGGGTAATTTATTAAGAATAGAAATTCATTTTCTCACAGTTCTGGAGCCTGGGAAGTCTGCTATCAAGGTGGTGGCAACTTCAGTTGTCTGATGAGGGCTGCTCTCTGCTTCCAAGATGGCACCTTATGGCTGCATCTTCTGGAGGGAAAAACACAGTATCCTCACAGGGCAGAAGCTGGAAAAGCAGCTTGCCTCATTCTTTGTGAAGCTTGTTTTATAATTGCCTTAATTCCATTTATAAAGGGAGGAGCTCTCATGACCCAATAACCTTGGAAAGTACCCACCACTCAGTACTATCACATTGGCAACACCTGAAATTGTGGACTTGAGGGGTCACACTCAAAGTAAAGCATGTCTGTTTCTTGCTAGGAACCTCATTGCTCATTGATAGAGCAGAGACTTCTGAACCATGGGGAAATGGAAGAGGAACATGTGACAGAGCTTCAGAAACGAACTTCACACTTGGGTAGAAAACACTTCAATATGTCTACAGTAAAAAAATAAAAATAAAAATTATATACACATATATTTTTTCATATATGAACTGCTCTCCTAATGGACACAAGCAGCACATATCCCCAAGTCTGTCCATTAATATAAAATGAACAGGAGTATTTTTCCAGCTGTCTGAAATTATCTCTTTATTTTTAATTCCATAAGCCTAAGGAAGGACAAAGAGAGCACACTGGGGGAAGATGGAGTCACTGCAGCCACCTCCAAAACTAATCCTGAAAGCTTGGTATGCAGCACAGGACCAGGGGAAATACAATCAATACATGGGCCAGTGCTTTCTGATGATTCACAGACTTGAATAGAAAAAAAGAGAAAATAAAAAGCTTTAATAGCTCAAAAGTGGCTTAATGCAAAATATTAACATACCACAAAATGCATGCTCTGATAGAATTAAGGTGATCTTTTTAAGCTTTCTGTACTTGGCTGTCAGAGTCAGCATCCAGACCTCCCTGAAATATGTGGAGAAATCATTAACATCAGAAGCACATTTAAGGCTTGATGTTCCCTTTATTTTTGAAGCACAGGTCCTAAGCTCAGAACATGGGAATCAGAAATGTTTTCCATTCACTTTGGCTATAAACAAAGTAGATTAACTTGGTGAATAATGTATACTCTTAATTCAGTATTTATTTCTTACATATTTAGACTCTTGAAAACATTGCTATTTTTATTTTGAAATAGTTACATAGAGATTGCCATTACTAATATCTGTCAGAAAACAAACTAAAGAACTCTCTAGTCTCATATATTAAAGACATTCACCTGTAACCTTGTCATTGTTCATATACACAACATGGGAGGTTATATTTTATGTAAAGCTGTATTATGGTAATTTGTAATAGTGTAATATAAAATATTAATGAATTCTCAGTTTTCATAAAAAATTGGAAATAATACAATTTTATGTTTATTCCTATGGGAAAATTAGTTTTAAATGGCCTGAATTTCAAATTATGTGACATCTTCAAGGAAGCATTCTTTGCATAAAATATGACTGTACTTAAGTGTCTTGCTTTGCAGTACTAACTTATCTTTTATTAGGCATATTGATAGTCGAGTTGTGTAAGTTCAGAAACTATTCACCAATAGATTGCAAAGTAGAAGGCATCACAAGAAATGTAGAAGCTGCCCATATTCAAAGTAATACATCACCAGGATTCAAAGTCACTTAGTAAGCTTAACTAAGCCATGTTAAATGGCTAGAATAAATTAGATTGATAATTTGGAGTAAACTTCTTCAAAAACAATTGGAAAGGTCTTGTTCTGGATGAATGGGACTTATTTGCTTAATTGTTTGGAGTGCAGGGCTACTTTGATGAGACAGTTAAAATGCTATGCCGTAGGGTAGGACTGTCAGCTTTCTCAAGGTCAACAATTTCTTTCCAGCCAGACATCTCCAAACTATGTGCCACTGGGGGTCAAAAGTCACTATTTGAGGGCTTAGGTAGCAAGACAATCACCAATCCAAGCAAGTTCTTAACATACAAATCAGTTGTATTCCAAAATCACATTTGTCAATTTTTTTGTTTTTGTTTTTTGAGACGGAGTCTCGCTCTGTCGCCCAGGCTGGAGTGCAGTGGCACAATCTCAGCTCACTGCAAGCTCCGCCTCCCGGGCTCACGCCATTCCCCTGCCTCAGCCTCTCCGAGTAGCTGGGACTACAGGCGCCCGCCACCACGCCCGGCTAATTTTTTTTTGTATTTTTAGTAGAGACGGGGTTTCATCGTGGTCTCGATCTCCTGACCGCGTGATCCGCCCGCCTCAGCCTCCCAAAGCGCTGGGATTACAAGCGTGAGCCACCGCGCCCGGCCACATTTGTCAATTTCTGTCTATAGAATTTAATTCTCATTTCCCCCCCCAAAAAAAATTGCTATATATTTTGAGAAGCTTTGACAGTGGTTCAGAGTTATTTGACCTACAACAGGTCCAATATTAATTATACTGTAACTGACATTCCAAATGCCTCACTATGGAAAACAAGTAAGTCCTATTAAAGTCCAATGAAGAAAAGTACCTTAATATTCTGCACGTTGTATCTCTGCCTACGTAATGCATGCAACAGGATGTTAAAATGGGAGTTTCTGCTGTGGCACCAAGCCTCCATACTGTATTACAAAGGAGATGTTAGACCATATGCAGAATTTTAAAACAGAAAGCCTTTCGCTGACTTGGAGCTCCTTGCCAACCAATGAGAGATGAAAGGGTCAAGTAAATGGATATTAGGGAAATGTGTGTATGAGCATTTTTTAGAGAACAGCTGGTGGGGTGTGAGCTCTGTTCCATACTCACATAGCTTGTATATTTGTCCCTACTCAAATCTCATTTTGAATTGCAGTCTCCAGTGCTGGAGATGAGGCCTGGTGGGTGGTGTTTGGGTCATGGGGACAGATCCTGCATAACTTGGTGCTGTTTCCCTGATAGTGAGTTCTTGCGAGATCTAGTTGTCTAAAAGTGTGTGGCACCCCCCGGCCACACCACCCCCTCTCTCTTGCTCCTGCTTTTGCCATGCGACATGCCTGTTCCCCTGTCACTTTCTGCCATAAGTAAAAGCTTCCTGACGTCTTCCCAGAAGCAGGTTCTGGCACTATGCTTCCTGTACGGCCTGCAGAACCATGAGCCAACTAAATTTCTTTCCTTACAAGTTACTCAATCTCAGGTATTTCTTTGTAGCAATGCAAGGGCAGCCTAACACACAGACCTTCCCTCTAGTGGTTTCAGGGGACAGTTCCTGCATCTCTCTGCATGCTCATTGAGAGGGCATCAGTAACACCACCCAAAGAGCAAAGACTGTGGTCCCTCAGTTAGGGACTTAGCAGATAAGTTCCTGAGTCCTATCTAGAAAAGTTAAGTATCCTGTGGCAAAGAGGAGAGTGATGCATCAGTGAGGAACTGCACTCTCATCAGAAAAGCAGACAAAGTACATGAAGCTTAATTAAAATTAAATAAAATGGAAAATGTAGTTAGTTCTTCAGTCACAGTAGCACATTTGAAATGTTCAACAGCCACATGTGTGTTAGACAGCATGGACATTGAACATTCCCATCATCATAGAAATTTCTATTGAATATCCCTGCTCTAGATCCTGAGAAGCAATATTGTTAGGAACAGAAAGCGAAGATTCCCTATGAGAAATTCTGGGGATGATGTTGGGTTGGGCCAGCCTCTAACTTCCATTCCTTGTTTTCTGAATTCATGGAAATTATCTACTTGAAACAACTTAGAGCATATAACATTCTGGAAGATTGTGTCCCATCCTAAACATGCAACAGCTTCAAGTAGGCTCCTCAACTGTACCTTCAAAAGATTGATTAGCAGATTTTGGGTGGTGTGGAGTATGCTTGGGCCATAGTCATATGCCCATTGCTATAAAGTGGATCTCTTTTACAATGCAGTGTTCTGTAAGTTTCTGTATTAGTAGGGTCAATCACTGTCTAAACTCTTGGTTAGTGGTGCTAGCTGAGGCAGGAAATGAAAATCTGTACCCAGAATATGTGCGGTCCATGTCAAGATTAAGTATTGGCCTTCCTGCAGCAGAAAGAGTTAAAAATAACTCGTTTACCACTAAATAGCAAGTTAGACTCCTCAAAGGATGATACTATAACGGGAGCTCAGACTCTGTCTCTGGTGCTGGAGTCTACTCATTGTCCAGAGATCAGCCTTGGTGAGTTGGAGCCCAAGTTTTGAGCCCGTGCACATCCTCCATTGCTACCACCATGGTTACTCTGTTTATGAGCACATTTTGCCAGCTGGGGATAGAAGCTGGCTGAGTTATTCGTCTAGGTGGTTACTTTTTAGTACTTTTCTTTGGAATCCCTCCTACTGAGCATTAATATGTAATGCAATTATTTTTACATTCATGTTTATTTCATAGGTCCATCTATCTGCCGCTTCCTCAGATCTTGCCACCAATCTTCCAATATTTTTCTTTCCGAATGTCTTACCAACTAAACAAAACGTTGTTACTCACCAGTGATTTTATATGTAGTCTTATCACGAACCACTTCCCCTTCTACACAAAGCAAATGATTAGGTATGCCAGACAAAGCTCTATGGTTTGGGAAGAATTTTTCTCACCACTTTGTTCCAGGGCTGCTCCTGTGCAGGGAAGTAGTGCCCCAGCAATCCATTTTCAGTTTATATTAACATATGAAGCCGATCCATCCTGGAATTACTTTGTCCTCTGTCAAAAGGGTGGCTAGTCATACAGTCATAGGCATGAGCTGAAGGAGAGAACAATTGGCACAGGGGAGCTTGATGTGGGGTATTCCAGGCCACTTGCTCATGCCGCTGATTTGTGCCTCTGGCCCCTCTTATGCTTGATCTTCCCTATTACACTGACATCTTATGATGGATTGTTGCTGAGCCCACCCAGTCTTATCACCTTTTGGTTGGACAAAACCCAGCTCATGATGTATAGCTCTGACCACACGGCCATGTGATCCCTCAGGAATAGCCTCTCAATCCCGGCCAAGACTCAGCGTAGGCTGGGACCTATTTTTTGAATGATGTGTAGTACTTCCTTACAGATGACATGTTTCTTCTCAAGAAACATGGGTCTTAAAGTTGAGGACCTCTTATTGGGACTTGCTATAAACACTACACTATAATTTTCGTAGTTCCTCCAGGACTATGAGGTTTGCCAGATTAGGTGGCCCAAGCAGCAAGATGGCTTGCACTTTGGCATAGACTTGTTCAAGGGCTCTTTCCTATTCTGGACCCAATTCAAATTTGGCTGCCCTCCAAGTCACCAGGTAAAAGGGTAAAATGAGTATTTCCAGCTGTCAATTATGCTGCTGTCAAGACCCAAAAAAGCCTACCAAGCCTTGTGCTTACTTCTTAGTGACGGTGTAAGATACAGTCTTTTGTCCTTCACTTTAAAGAGCAGGTCCAGGCATAACCCACTCAACAGAATTCCTGCAGCTTTAATCTTACCCCATGGAATGCATGTGCCACACCAAGGTCTCCAATGTATTCTCTGCTTCTTGGTTATCCAGTCTAATCAATCTGATACCACTGATACAGTGGACTAGGCATAGAGTTAAATTAGGCCTGAAGAAAAGCTGAAATGCATACTGCTGCTTCCCACATAAATATGAACTGCTTTTGATCCTCCTTTCTCATAGTGATGGAAACAAATTCATATGCCAGATCAGTGGTCACACATCTTGTAGTGCAGTCAGTTGGCTCTAGCAAACACGTTATAGTCAGTGCAGCAGCTCCAGTTGGGGCTACAACTTGGTTATGTTTGCAGTAGCTGACTTTCCTCTCCTAGTTTTCGCTTGTTTGTGTAAAACAGAATTTTAAGTTATATAGTGATGTGATTGAAACTACCAGGCCTGCACCCTTTAAGTCATTAGAGGTGGTTTTAATCTCGGTCATTCTACCCAAGATTCAATATTGCTCGTGTTTTACTATATTGATTAAAGTTGGGTGGCAGTTTCAGAGGCTTTCACTGTGCCTTGCCCACTATGATAGCTCTTATCTTATAGGTCAGGAAGCAATATGGAGGTTTTCCTAACTATCTGGTGTGTACATTCCAATTGTACATTTAGACCATAGTAGGAAGCACTGAGTGGGTTTATGGACACAATAGTCCCATTGTGAGCTGAGCCTGGGTTTATTACCTGAACGTTGTATGCCCCTACAAAACATAGAAACGATGGTAATGCTTCAGGTCTCTATGTATTATTGTCAGCTTAGACCCTGTGTCCAATAGTGCTTGAAATGTCTGATTTCGATCATGTACTTGGGATTAGGTGGCAATCTCTTCTTGCTTTGGTGACCAAAGAGCAGTCCAGGTGGATGAAAGTGACTGTTCCCTCCTCTCCAGCCTCCTGCCCACCCACTGGTCAAGGTGTTAACTAGCAGGGACACGACATATGATGGGAGCTGGGTGCCAGGTGCTTAGGGTATGTTCTTTATCCATCAGCCCTCCAGAATCCAATTGGCCTCTTCTGTGTTCCTGCTCTCCCCATTTTCCTCCTTTCCACCACAGTGAGGCAGGGGTCTAAAGTGGGTCCTGACCCTCCTCTTATGAACAGGCATGCTGAGGAGGTTAACCTGTGGAGGGGGAGCTCCTATACACACCCCTGCCCTCCTACCTGCCTGACCCCTGTACCCCAGGGCAGCAGAGGAAGCACATTTGTTGGTTTCAAATGCACTGTTCTGTTTGCAATGCCTTGTCTGTGTACTTCCTTCATCCTGGTCTTGACTTTATTGAATGTCATGTTTTTAGCATGTTAAACTGATAACATGTCAAAAGCAACAAATAAAGATAAAAGAATTATTACTGTAGAGACTTGCTATGGGATAGCAAGATCTTTCCTCATGTGGCCTCTGACCTCTTCTTTAGTCAGTCAGTTAGCTTGTGAGCTTCTGGCCTTACATAATATATCCACTTTAGCATTCACACTTCTCTAAATTTTTTGACTTCCAACCCCCACCACCTTGTTCTGCCATGGTAGTCAGCATTTGTGTTTCACTGTGTATGGGCCATTGATTTTTCCAAGTGTCTAGAAAACATCCAAGTAACATATTAGTATTATCTCTCTGAGTCCTTGCCAGGATGTTAAATGCTATATCATGGAAGAGTGCTCTTATATGGATAAACTCTTTCTTATCCAACTTTGTATTTCATCCCGTTTAATCCAGCATCCTCAATATCCAGTCTCACACATACTCTCTAGGCAGTTGTCAATATATGTTGGCTAAGACCCACAGCTGCAGCTCTCAGCATTTCTCAGCATTTCCCTAGACAGTATATTATTTGTGGTCTGTTGTTCAGGAGAAAAGGTGGTGGCAGATGCTAAAAAAAAAAAAAAGATACATTATAATGCAAAGCACAGGTCTCTACACTGTCTTCATCAAGAGAGTAGGGCTAGCTTTTAATAGGGATAGTGAGCTACTTCCGCAGATTTAGAATGTACAGGAAGAGCAAAGGTTTCAAAATACTTGAGTGCATTAACCCAGATCTAACAATCCCAAATCTCAGAATCCCACTCCTTTAAGCCACTACTTGAATCGTAGTGTAGCAGACGTTCTGTGGTTGAAAATTTCACCTTCTCCGGAGATCTGTTACCTATATTAGTAAGTGTTGGGCCTGATGCTTGGCTTGTTCTATCATCTGGCTATCAGGAATAACTCTATTTTTATATGATGGCAAAGTGTTTTGACATTCACATTTTGTTTTACATTGTCAATAATCATTCTCAGACTATTTGTTGACTTACAGCAGAAGGAAACCATGGGAAAATAATATAATTTATTCAAAAATGCTTATGTGTAATTTGCACTTGTATTTAAATAGACTTCTTAATCTTAGCACTAAAGACACATTTATTCCTTGTTGTGGGGCTGTCCTGAATTTTCTGGGATGTTTATCAGCATTCCTGGCACCTATTCAATAGATGCCAGTGGCACTCCCCTCCTCCTTGTAAGAACCAAAAATGTTCCTAGATATGTCTCTGGTTGAGTATCACCGATTTAAAGTCATGTTCAGGTGTAGGTTTGGTTTAAGATGATTATACAGAGAAGAAATAATTTCTAAAGTAGGCCAATCTTGTGTGCATGACATTTAAGGATGTAATTTATTTTATTTAATTGAAAATTAAATACTGAAAGAATGAGGAGTTAAGAGAGATCACATTAAAAAGAGAAAGCCTAGATGATTTCTCTAATGGGGAAAATTAATCACAGTATTAAGTATGTGTTATTGTAGGTAACATAAAATCATATTTTTTTCTTGTTTCCTGTCTTGTCCATGAGAGAAGAAAAAATAGAAAATTGTATGATGAATAAAAAATTAGAATAAAAAATTTTAATCTTAGGAAAAAAGATTAAGACTTCTGAGGAAAAAAGCCCTGAAATCTTTGAGAATTACAGAAACTTGATTCTCTCAAAACTCGGAATACCTTTCTGAGTATAACTGCATGACTGGGTCTTTGCTATTGGATAACATCTAGTAACATGGGTTTGAAAATTTAATACAGGCAGGCACAGTGTTCAGCAAACATAAGGATAAATAATCCATGCCCCCTACCCTCAATAATAGTACAGTCTACAGCAGTGATTCTCAACTTGGCCATCCAATAGAATAAAGTGGAAAGTTTCCCAAAGTACTGTTGCTCAGATGGTACCTCAGACCGATTAAATCATAATCTCAGCTTAAACGAAGTGTAGGCATCAGTATTTTAAAAGCTTCTGAAGTGGTTTTAATTTGTAGCCAAGATTGAAAGAGAAATTTGTAAACACACAAGTAAGATGAAACATAACTATTATGAAATAGAAGTTAATATCTGATGATATTGAGGCACTGAGAAATCAATACCAAGAAGTAAATTTATAGAAGTTTCATAAATTTGAATATTATCCCTATTGCAAAAGATATAGAAATAGAAGATATAATTTTTTTTTTTTTTTTTTTTTTTGAGACAGAGTCTTGCTCTGTCGCCCAGGCTGGAGTGCAGTGGCGCGATCTCGGCTCACTGCAAGCTCTGCCTCCCAGGTTCACGCCATTCTCCTGCCTCAGCCTCCCAAGTAGCTGGGACTACAGGCGCCCGCCACCACGCCTGGCTAATTTTTTTGTATTTTTAGTAGAGATGGGGTTTCACCGTGTTAGCCAGAATGGTCTCGACCTCCTGACCTCGTGATCTGCCTGCCTCGGCCTATAATTTGTATTAAGGTATATAAAAAATGCTGGATGAGTAAATTTTAAGATCTTGTTAAATTACCACCCTTGACAGATGAGAAAAAATGAATAAAATAGTCTTTGATACCAATCTGCTGGGAGTCCATAGAGCCATTTATACTATCCAAGAAGATTTTACCTTTATGTTGAAAATTTCAGATGAGTTCTTCTAAATGAGAAAGGAGAAAATAAAAGTTCAATAGAATGATGTTTGATTATAATTACTATATACTGTAGGTCATTCAAATTATTAGCCTGGGAGTACATATTCATTAAATCCTTATAAAACCATGCAAATACCAGGTATTCCAATGTGCAGTAGTGATTAATTTTATGGCCAAAGTGGGTAATCATACCTGCTCTCGATTTTTCCTGGTCAAAATAATCTAGTATGTGCTTTGTGGTGTGGAAATCTAGCTTCCCAAATAATAATTTATTCATATAATTCAGTAGATCCAGTTTGGGAAATATTTGGATCAGTTTCAAATGAATTTTGCAATTTACTCCCATAAATTATGCAAAAAAATTCCCACTCTTTTGAATAAAATATAATTATGTTTACTGAATTGTTGTGTACAGAGTAAATACTATGACTATCACACACAGTATGCAGAGAGTTGGGATATTGTTAGTCCACAACACAACATTTGTCTTCAGACATTTACTATAGCTCAGTCTTGAACTATGGCAATGCTCCTGTTGAAAGTGTAGCTTAGAGAATCTATATTTAAGGGAGAATGGCCGAGACACTCACTATTTATTTCACACCTTAATCATCTGTTAAAGGCCCATCTTCAAATGCAGTCACATTCTGAAGTACTGGGATTTAAGGTTTCAACACTTGAATTTCAGGGGACATAATTCCAGCTATAGCACCACCAAACAAGTAATTAGCTTATATAGAACAGGATGACAAACTGAAATGCTTCTAGAAGTCAGAAAGAAACACTCATGGGTAAAGAAGGTGAGGTGCACAAAACCGCAAAGCACAAGCCCTAGCTGAAGGTTGTAGTTGCCACATGAGGCAGGAAACTTTTCTCAAAGAACTGTGGGCCTTCTAACTATGATCAAGAGAAAACAAAAATTTGGGAGGTTCTGTTACATCTCTTGGTTTACAAATTTTGATAGATAAATATGTGTAGTATTTATATGTTCAGAATACACACACACACACACACACACACACACACACACTTCAGCCCAAATAGCCCAGGGTGCAAGCTCTGATATGGAGAGTGAGTAGAGAGTTCTGAGCTCATGCATTTCTGAAAAGTGGCAAGACATTCAGCAACTGGTAATGAAGCAACATTTTCTTTCCATAAACAACCCAGAAATTTAAATTATTTTCAGGTAGAAACTTTGCCAATGTCAACAATTTCTAAGGACATTTAGAGAAGATGGGTTGAAGAAAGAAGAGACATGCTGGAGACCAATTAAATCAGATAAAACAAACAAAAATTAAAGAAGTATTTACTAGAACTAACATGACTATCAAATATATATCTATACTTTCTTCTTTTCTCTGTAAAGATGTCCTTAATATAGTAATGGATGTCAAAGGGTGGGGAGATGGCAATCATATTCAATATGAGATAAGAGGATTCTGTCTTTTCTGCATATAAAGCTTTAGACCTGCATTTTATTTCAAGTTTGGTGAACAGCAATCAGTTCCCATTTGTGATTAGTCTCTGTCTTCTCACTAAAGAGGGGGTTGAGACAGTTTTAAAGGTTATTCTATACCAGACAAAAGGAGTACATGAAAAATAGAAAGCTTTTCAAATGATCTAAAGTGCACTTGAATCTGCCGCTTTGATATCATTAGCAAATTGTGATTGATTAAGTATCACAGTTAAATCTCTTAGAAACTTTTTTGTAGAAAAGGGGTATAGAAAGTGGATATTCCCAGTATGTGGCATTATTTTCTAAATGTGGAAGTGATTTTTTTAAAGATTGAATAATCCTATCTTTTACTCTTGAAATTATAAAGTTAGAATCCTGAAAGCAGTTGTTTTTGAATCAGTGTTTAAGCAGGTGATTGTCTTGGCATTTCCAACTGGGGATTCATAATAACAGGCTTAGAATGATGCTTAAGTTTCACTCCATAGACAATGCAGAGTATGAGTCAAACATGATTTATTTTATTGTTTTTATAAATTACACTTTTAATTAAAAGCCTTTATTTGTCATAAGGTTGATTCATCTCAAACAGGTTGAGCAAACTGCTTTCTTTCTAGGGGCAGGAAGACACTGTTTTTCTTTTTTTCTGTTTCTTTTTTTCTTTCGTCCTTCCTTCCTTCCTTCCTTCCTTCCTTCCTTCCTTCCTTCCTTCCTTCCAGATAGGGCCTCTCACTCTGTTGCCCAGGCCACAGTGTAATGGCATGACCATAGCTCACTGCAGCCTCTAACTCCTGGCCTCAAGTGATCCTTCCACCTCGGCCCCGTGAGTTGCTAGGACTATAGGTGTGTGTCACCACGCCTGACTAATTTTTTATTTTTTGTAGAGATGGGGTCTTATTATATTGTCTAGGCCGGTCTCAGTCTCCTGGCCTCAAGTGATCATCCTGCCTTGGCCTTCCAAATTGCTGGGATTACAGGCATGAGCCACCATGCCCAGCCCTTTTTTCTTTAATATTGAAAAAAATATATACCACAAAGGTCACTAAAGGTCACCAAAATTATCTTAAATATAGTGATAACAATATACCTATAAAACCAAGATGGCTTGTTGTACAAGATACCCTTTAATATATCCTTTTATTTTGACAACTTTCTCGAAGAAGAGAGAATTAAAAGAGACAAAGCAAAGGTCAGCATGTTATAGATTGTCACAGAAATGTGAATGTAAAGATCCTTTTATAAAGTCTGTGAAAGAGGAGGAAGTAGGTTATACTACTTAAAAATGATATATAGTACAAAAGGAAGATTCAGATGTTGAAACTCAGTTGTAGCTCTGCCAATTAATTGCTAGTCGTTCACATTGGTATCTCATTCCACTTCTCAGTGACTAAGTTTTCTTCCTTGCCCTATCTTCTTAGTTCCATTTTATTAAATAAAAGGCTCAGAATAAGATTTTTCACTATACTACTTCCTGTTACCCATTCAAAGTTATCTTTAGGGCCCTTCAAATGTTCTAGTTGTTTCTTTATGCAGGCATTTAGTAGAATCTCACTTCTCCTTGCCTTTTGAAATTGGGCATGAGTATACAATTTGTTCTAGCCCATGAAATTCAGGTGGTAGTGGCATTGGTTATTTCTAGGGAAAGCTTTGAGAACCAGTGCATGATGACCATCTGTGACATCATGATCATGAAAGATCTGTCAAGATAGAGCTTTTGTAGTATGGGTACCTGAGTACGTAGGATGAATTTGCATTCTCTACTGATAATGGAAATGTAACATAAATCAATGAATATACTTTTAATATACAGGTCACTGAGATTTGGGGACTATTTGTAAATGCAATATAACATAACCTATCCTAATTTATATAACATGTTTTGTCCCCAAAATAATTTGTTTTGAAAAATAATACACCCATGTCTCTAGCTTATGATATCATAACTAGAACTTTTAAGGGATATTCAAAAAGTAAAAATTTAATTAAAATTATTAACAAAAAATATTTAATCTTAATACAGAAATTGGTATATGAAACTAGATAATCATTCCCTGGCTAGCTTTTTACATCTATGTTGCTAAATTTCTGGGTTTATGAGTTTCTTTTACCTCCTTTGTCTTGATTACAGATGAGGCAATTCTTTCCACTTGAGTTCAGTATGATTGTGATGCACCTTCCCAACAGTTATTCAAAAATCTCTATAACTCTCACTCTTCACAGGCCATTCTTTATTCTTGGAAACCTCCATTAATCCCTTCTTTATGAAATTCTACTCAGCCTGCTTTCAAAAACATTCACACCAACTCTGTGCAGTTCAGTAAGGGAAGAGGATCTTGTTTTGCTTTTCTCATCATCACTACTTTTCCTGTCTTTCCCCCAACCCCACCCCTTCCTTAGATGCCTTCCTTTGTTACTCCAGGGCACAACTTGGATTGCCTGGCAAGGTTGTTTCCCATCCAAGAATTCACTGATATGCCCTCTCCCACCTTTCCAATGATTTCTCTGACACTATTACTTCACTCTGTTGACTTCTCAGTTTTTTTTTCTTCACATTTACAACTCCATCCTGCTGAAAGCCCACTATAACTATCTGTGGAGTAAAGAGTTACAGAATTTCAAAGAGGGTGATAGGCTTTGGCTGTGTCCCCACCCAAATCTCACCTTAAATTGTAATAATCCCCAAATATCAAGGGCAGGGCCAGGTGGAGATAATTGAATCATGGGGGCAGTTTCCCCCATACTGTTCTCATGGTAGTGAGCAAGTTCCACAAGATCTGATGGTTTTATAAGTGGGAGTTCCACTGCATAAGTTCTCTCTTGCTTGCCACCATGTAAGACGTGACTTTCTTCCCTTTTGCCTTCTAACATGATTGTGAGGCCTTCCCAGCCATGTGGAACTGTGGGTCAATTAAAACTCTTTCCTTTATAAATTACCCAGTTTTGTGTATGTCTTTATTAACAGCATGAAAACAGACTAATACAGTAAATTGTACCAAGGTAGTGGGGTGCTGCAGTAAGGATAGCAAAAATGTGGCAGTATCTTTGGAACTGGGAAACAGGCAGAGGTTGGAACAGTTTAGAGGGCTCAGAAGAAGAAAGAAAAATGTTGGAAAGTTTGGAACTTCCTAGAGACTTGTAGGGCTCAGAAGACAGGAATATGTGGGAAAGTTTGAAACTTCCTAGACTTGTCGAAAGGCTTTGACCAAAATGCTGATAGTAATATGGATAATAAAGTCCAGACTGAGGTGGTCTCATATGGAGATGAGGAATTTTTTGGAAACTGGAGCACAGTTTACTCTTGCTATACGAAGAGACTGGTGGCATGTTGCCTCTGCCTTAGAGATCTGTGGAACTTTGACCTTGAGAGAGATTATTTAGTATACATGGCAGAAGAAATTTCTAAGCAGCAAAAACATTCAAGAGGAAGCAGAGCAGAAAACTTTGGAAAATTTGTAGCCTGATAATGCAATAGTACCCTTTTTCTGACAAGAAATTCAAGCCTGCTGCAGATATTTGCATAAGTAACAAGGAGCTGAATGTTAATCACCAAGACAATAGGGAAAATGTCTCCAGGCTATGTCAGACACCTTTGTGGCAGCCCCTCCCGTCACAGGACTAGATGCCTAGAAGGAAAAAATGGTTTCGTGGGCTGGACCCAGGGCCCCTCTGCTGTGTGCAGCCAAGGGACTGGGTGCCATAAGTCCCAGCCACTCTAGCCATGGCTAAAAGGGTCCAAGATACAGCTCAGTTGTGGTTTCAGAGGGTGCAAGCCCCAAACCTTGGCACCTTCCATGTGGTGTTGGGCTTGTGGGTGCACAGAAGTCAATAATTAAGGTTGGGAAACCTCCACCTAGATTTCAGAGGATGTATGGAAATGTCTGGATGTCCAGGCAGAATTTTGCCACAGGGGCAGGGCCCTCATGGAGAACCTCTATTAGGGCAGTGCAGAAGGGAAATGTGGGTTGACACCTCCACACAAAGTCCCCCTGGGGCACTACCTAGTGGAACTGAGAGAAGAGGGCCACTGTCCTCCAGACCCCAAAATGGTAGGTCCAATGACAGCTTGCACTGTGCACCTAGAAAAGCCACAGACACTCAGTGCCAGCCCGTGAAAGCAGCTAGGAGAGGGGCTGTACCATGCAAAGCCACAGGGGTGGAGCTGCCCAAGACCATGGAAACCCACCTCTTACATCAGTGTTACCTGGAATTGAGATATGGAGTAAAAGGAGATCATTTTGGAAATTTAAGATTTGACTGCCCCACTGGATTTTTGACTTGCATGGAGACTGTAGCCCCTTTGTTTTGGCCAATTTCTTCCATTTTGAATGAGCGTATTTATGCAATGTCTGAACCCCCATTGTACTTAGGAAGTAACTAACTTGTTTTTGATTTTATTATATCAATTTTGATGAGACATGAGAGTGGCCTTAATTAGATAGTGACAGGATAGAGAAAAAACGTAGATGATGTAAAAGATTAGGAGGTAAGATGAAAATCATTTGTTGTTGTTGTGAAGAGATAATGAAACTGCCTTTCAAAAATTATAGTAGTAAAAGAAATTTGACATAACTGACTCCATCTTGCACCTACCAGGCTAAAATCCTTTTGCTCATTATTGTGTGGAGGGCATCATAGTCCTTTTCTTGAGCTGATTTCCTCGTTGTTCAAAGATAGAAACTGTATTTGTAAAAAGTAGTAAAAGGCCACAAGTTTAGAATCATGGTAGGGGCCTGAACTTTGCTAAGGAATAGGTATGGTTAAATGATAGCCATCCATTGCCTGCTTAGCTTGTTTAGTGTCTCAGAGTCATGTAACTGAGGTTACAAGATTTATAACTCCCCAACTGCTCCTATAGATAACATCACTATTATGAGACCCAAAGGATTACTCTTTGAGATATTTTTCAGATGTAGCATTTTGATAGACCAAGATATGCCACTTGAACCTGTGTTCTATACTAAGGACTGACTCAACTGGTCCTGCACCCTCAGCTGGGTACTGATTCACCAGCAGCTTTGTCACCCTTGTGATTTCATTCCCAGCCAACCCATTGTTTCAGTTCCCCAACCCCCTCCCCACCAAAGTACCCTTTAAAACCCTAGCCTCTGAATTCTCAGAGAGGCAGATTAGCGAAATATCTCCTGTCTCCTTGCTTGGCTGGCCCTGTGACTATTAAACTTTTTTCTGATGCACCTCCTGCTGTTCTCAATGTATTGACTTTTCTGAGCACCAAGCGAGAAGAACCTGTAGGGCTGCAGTGGTAAAGGATGAGGGAAGAGATAAGAATGATACTGAGGTTAGAAGGTAGAACATCTGAGGAGACAGAAATTCACTGGAATACGTATAAGAGGAACCAGAAGCAGGCAGCCCAAATTGTGTACAAAGAGATCAGTTTTAGATAAAATGGGTTTAGCAGGACTATGGAGTCAGCCTTTAAGTGGAAATGCCCTATACTCAATTGTATAAACTGAACTGAAATCTCTCAAAAGACTGGTCAACTATACCTTCTCCATTTTGCCTTCTAAGTATCTTCTTTGACATACTGAAATTCTTCTTACTATTTTATTTATTCCCAAGCACATCATGATATTGTTTCAATAACATGAATTAACTACCTTAAATTGTGTTTGTTTTAAATGTCGTAACACTTTCCATGTCAACTTCAAATACTACCACTGATATGATTTCGATTGAAGCTGGTATTTTAATTTACATTTTACAGACGAGAAAATTGATGCCAAATTGTTAAGTGATGCACTACATTTTATAGTCAGTATACAGAAGATTCTTGACAAATTTCTAATTGCCTGATTTCTAATCACCTGTATTTTTCTCAGTTGTGTATTTTTGATAAAGGGTATGGATAACAGAATACTTTAAAAGTATTACTGGCTCTTTTCTCTACAAATTTTCTTAGTCATTAACAAGTAGTTGTGATATAGATTTTGAGTAAAAGTAGGTCTATTTTTACCACCGATATTTTAATTGGCCATTGTATAAATACCACTAAAATGCATAAATCTTAAGTGTCTAGCTTAATAAATCTTACACAGTGAAGTACTCAGAAGCCTCCATCATGTTCATTCTCAGAAACGAAATACCCAAACTTAAACTAATATTCTGAATTTTGTTATAGAAACTGTTGTATATTTTGCTTTTTTTAAACAAGTGGAATTACACGAACTTTACTTTTTATGGTCTGACTTCTTTTGCTCAAAATTTTGTCTAACATGTTGTGTGTGACAGTAATTCTTTTTGAAAAAAGATAACTCTATGGTATTTCTGTATGTAAATGCACTACAGGCTGTTTGCTTATGTTTCTGTTGATGGGCATTTTGGTTGTTTCCTGTTTTTGTCTGAGATGACCAAAACTGCTATGAATTCTGCATGTATTTCAGTGCATGTATGTGCACATATTAACTGGCATGGAATTGCTGGGTTTACAGAATTGTGTTCATGTTCACTTTTAATAGGTAGTAGCAAATATTTTTACAAAATGACTGAACTAAATTATACTACCAGGTATAGTGTATAAAAATTCCAGTTGCAACACACTTCTGCCATCATTTGATATTCCCAACTTTTCTTTTTTTTTCATTTTGGTCATTCTGGTGGGTGTGTAGTAATCTCATTTTGATTTTAATTTTAATTTCCTTGATGAATAATGAAGTTGGGGAACTTTTCATATGCTTATTGACCATTCTGACAATCTCTTTTGTAAAGTGTTGTTCAAGTCTTTTGACAATTTTTCAATTGGGTCGTCTGTCTTTTTTATCTCAATTTGTAAGAGTCCTTTATACATTCTAGATAAGAGTCCATTGTTAAATATATGCATTGCAAATTTCTTCTCCCACTCTGTGGATTGCCTTTTCACTCTTAATTTTGTCTTATGATGAACAGAAGTTTTAAATTTTAATTTAGTAGAAATTAAAAATCTTTGTCTTAATACTTTTTTGTTCTGCTTGAGAAATTTTTACCTGTCTCAAGTTCATGAAAACCTTTTACCGTTATCTGTGGTGTATTAACTTTCAAATTTAGATTATGAGCCATCTGGAATTGGTCTTTGACTATGCTGTGAAGTACTGGTCAAAGTTCCTTTTCTTTATATTTGAATATAAAATTGATTCAACATTATTTAAGATTCTTTTTCATTAAATTGCAGTACCACCTTTATCATATAACAGTTGATTGTATATTTGTTACTTCTCTATTTTGTTTTGTTAATTTTCTAACCTATTCATTTCAATTTCTCTAGATTTATTAAGTCTTCATGTATACTTAATATACATTCTCCAATTTTATTCATTTCGTCATAGTTGTCTATGCTATTCTTCATCTATTGAACTGTTGAATCAGTTCAGAAATAAAACTTTTGAAATTGTGACAAAAAGTAACAATAAGAGGACAACAATTGCTTTTATTATATTGGCAGCTAATTCACATTAGCTTATTCTGACCATGCTTTGAAAGATTTAAGGAAATTACTGAAACTAACACAAACAGAATGTTACTGCTATCTTGACACTTGTCAAAATATCCAGTTTCTGATTCCTCTTTTTCCTTTATGTAAATAATATATGGGCTGTTTCCTATTTATGGTATAAAACTGCTTGTGACTGAAATATTGTTTTCAATTAAAGTTTTGCATACTCAGCAGCATCAGATCTATTCTTATCTCATCAACCTCTTATTCCCCATATTCCTTTATTTCTACTATTCCCATAACAAACTGTTATAATATGGTTTTTATCAACTTCTGAAAAAAATAGTCTTTTATATGCTAAAATACATTGTGTGGTACATCCCATCTGGATAAGATGATGTAGACTTACATCACCCTCCTCCTCTCCACTAAGTACAATGACAAACTGGAAATAATGCAGTAGGAGATCAAATGGGGAATGGTGAAAGGTGGAAAGAAGGAAAACTGGTTAGAGAATCTGGGATTGCAGGAAAATAAAAGGGACAGGGTGTCTTGTGACCTACACCCAACAGAAGACGATGACTCAGTCCTGCATTTCCTATCAACCTAACCACAGAAGGTGGCCTAGGTGGGTGCATTCCTTCTTTGGATTGTCCTCAACAACCTCAGGAAAGTAGGTCAGCACAGCAAGGCCAATTACTCAGAAGCCAGGCTGACAGCAAGAGTGTTCCCTTTTCCTTCTCCTACTAGGCCTGAGATTTCCCTTCTCCACTCAGAAACATATATGCATACATAAAATAGGCTGTCCTTCTCATTAGTTTTATAAGCCGTATTTTAAGACTGATTAAAATATAACACTATCTGATATGCAAGACGATATTTAAAAGTAGGAAAGGAAAAAGGACATAAATGAAGGTAAGGTTTCTGCAGTTCACTGAAAGTGGTAAAATGTTGGTATCAGTAGACTGTGATAAACCACATGTGTATATTATAATAACTAGAGCAACCACTGTGAAAACTAAACAAAGAGATATGCTCAAAATAAATCAAGATGTAAACCTAAAAAAAAAATCCAAGTAATCTATAGGAAGTCAAGAACAACAAAACAGAGATCCAAGAAACAGAGACAACAAGCAGAAAATAGGTAATAAAAAGGCAGATTTAAGGTCTAATGTATCAGTAATTACAACAAATGTAAATAATCTAAACACACCAATTAAAAGGTAGAGATCAATATAGTTGATAAGAAAATATGACCCAATTATACGGCATTTAAAAGAAATGTATTTTAAATTTAACAATATAGGTAGGTTAAAAATAAAAGGATCGAGAAAGACATACCTGTGTAAATGCTACCAAAACAAAAAGCAGGAGTGGTTGTATTCTTATCAGATAAAGCAGACCTCAGAGCAAAGACAATTACTAGAGATAAAAAGGGGCATTACAAAATAATAAAAGATCAATCTACCAGGAAGACATAATAATGATTTGAAATGTATATGCACCAAAGAAGATACTCTGGATATAGATGAAACAAAATCTGATAAAACTTAAAGGAGAAATAAAGAAATCTTCAATTATAGTTAACAATTTAACACCCCCCACCCCCCAACAAATGAAAGAATGACTGCACAGAAAATCAGCAAGGATATAGATCTAAACAATGCAATTAGCCAACAGGATCTCATTGGCATATATACAACAAGCCAACCCATAGCAGTAGAATATACTTTCTTTTTTTCAGCACCCCTGTCCTTGGCCATAAAGCAAGCCTTAACACATTTAAAAGAATTAACTCATACAGAGTATGCTCTCTGAACATAATGGATTCAAACAAGAAATCAAAGATAGAGAGACAACAGGAACGTCTTTAGATACTTGGCATAATACCCAAAAACTAGAAACAAAACAAAACCCGGATGTCCTTCAATAGATGAATGATTAAACAAATGGTGGTACATTGATATCATGGAATATACTTTGCAATAAGAAGAAATAAACTGTGGATATCACTCAAGTAGAGACAAATCTCCAGTGAATTCTGTCGAGTGAAAAGAAGCCAATATCAAGTTTATATACTGTATGATTCCATTAATGTAACATTTTTGAAA
The DNA here is from genome assembly GCF_006542625.1 of Nomascus leucogenys. NCBI lineage: Eukaryota > Metazoa > Chordata > Mammalia > Primates > Hylobatidae > Nomascus > Nomascus leucogenys. Next base: position 6,170,384 of record NC_044400.1, on the reverse strand, counting down.
TGACAAAATTGTAGAAAGTGGGGACAGGTTAGTGACTGTCAGGGTGACGATGGGGGGAGAGTGGAAGAGGAGGTGGGTGTTATTATAAAAGAGCCACATGAGAGATAAGAGAAGTGAGGGAACTGTTCAGTATCCTTCCCATGGTAGTGGGTATACAAGCTTACATATATAACCAAATTTTATGAAACTAAACACACACACAAATACACAGACACACACATGAGTACAAGTGAAACTGGGAAAAATTGAGTATGATCAGTGCACTGTATCAGTGTAAACATCCTGCTTGGTGACTTTGTATTATGGTTATGCAAGTTATTACTACTATGGAAAACTAGGTAAATGGTACTCTGGAATTTTTATTTCTCACAACTACATGCAAATCTACAATTATCTCAATATAAAAAGCTTACTTAAATAATACACAATGTACTTTAATGTATTATTTATGCCTTGATATAAACACAATTAATAATATTAGCCGCTTTTGAACATAGTTCAATTTATATATAAAATATTTTAAGGTATACTTTTTCACTGATTTAAACACAAAAGGCTTTAAAAGAATTCACTAATGAGGAAGCTGAAAAACAACAAATGCTTATGGTCCTGTCGTTTTTCCATACTCAATGATTTTCTCCTGATACCCCTTCCTGCACAATACGTGTTCCTTTTAACGTTGCAAAAATAAACTTACTTCTCTGAAAAAGCTGTTACTTGGTTTACTGTAATGTAAATTTTAAATGTAATTTCTGTAAGAAATGTTGTCTTCTTTCTTATTCAATCCCCACGGACAAGATGGCAAATAATAAGAAGAACCTATTGTAATGAGAGTAATAATAATAGCCTCTAATTATGTTTTAAGGTACTGGTTTGAAATTTATATTTAATTTTAAGGTATTGGTTTGAAATTTATACTTTATTTCAACATTAAAATATCATTTGATTATAGCTTGGTAATTAGGCAACTCACCATAAATTTTAACTGTTTATAACTTTGGTATATATAAAATTAACAGATATACACACACACAAGCACACACACACATTTAGTTAGGTACATTAAAAGTTAGCTTTCTCTCCATTCTCAAATTTATAAGCAGGAGGCAGAATGGGTCTTTTAGTTTTTGAGAACCAGCAAAAGAGTGTTGTATTGTAGCAATATTGAAATTTTGTTTTAAAATTCTTTGCTAGTAGAATGAAGGTGTAAGAATTGGCAGCTTCAATTCTTGCAGTATGTTATCACCATACTGTCAGAAGAGCTCATTTATGCCAATTCTGACGAAACTGGGTGTGTTATAAATCAAGCATGAGCCAGGGGTTTCTTATGTCAACAATGCATTTCAACTCTTACCTTATTACCACATTTTTTGGACTCTATGGGATAATATCTTTTAAGCTTTTTATTGCTTGCGTGTGAAATCTCAAACAATGTTGTCAAATGCAGCAAAAGTTCAGGGCTGTTTCTTGACATTGGTTTACTGAATGCTGATCTGTGAAAGTTTGAATGCCTAAATCCTTATCTATCAATGAGGTCGATTAAACCTCACCCATTGCCTTGATGAAACCTTTTTTCATTGTGTAGATTGTGCTAAAAGGTTCACTAAAGTATGTGATATTGCACAAAAATTGCTTTTTCTCAAATATCCTCTGTAAATTCTGAGTACATGTGAACTATACAGCATGGAACGTGTAATCATTATGCATTAGAAAAGAAACATTATATCTGAATCTTGCAAGTTATGTTTCCTTTAAAGAAAGCCATCTAAACAGAAGCTAAATTTAGAGTTAATTTATTAGGAAAAGTGATAAAGTATATTGACAACACAAGTTTCCACAAGATCCTGGTCTAAATAGAAAACCACATTGAAAATTTCTGGGGGTAGTAGAAAGCTGAATCATTTTATAAGAATGAGACAGTGTATGACAAGAGAAACATACGTCAAAACATGCTTTATTTACCTTCCATTAGAATGTCTTCCTATGAGAAGGTTAAATACTTCAGGAGAGAGATAGGATTTTTCTCATGTTAACTAATCCAGACAAAAGTGAATAGAGATTTGCTTTCTTCAGCATTTATTGATATTAATTGCTTTATTGAACTAGCTGTGGGAACAGGGATTTCCCAATGCCAGCATAAAGGATCATTATTTATAAGCTAACTGATCCCACAAATTCTACACTTAGCTCAACATTTCCATTGGAAATACTGAAAGAATCTTTTTTAAGATGTTATATTTCAGCCTTCATACTGTATGCTAAATTACATAAGCTAAATGATAAAACATTTTCCAGGAAAGGGGAATTTTAAAGTCTCACATACTAGGCTTCAAATCAAGCTCTGAAACGCAGCTTATTATTACATTTTTCTTCCATTTATTTTTAATTCTTCCCTTTGGCTCTGTCTTACAGGTGTCCCTAGTTACAACCATCAGTAAAACAAAACACATGTGTAGGCTATAAATCTGTATTTGTGCTAATTCATAGGAGAAAAATATCTTCAGTTCCTCCTTCCAATTTCCTTTCTTTTTACCACTTAGAAGCTCTCTATAGTGCTCTGCACTTACGATTACAGAAACCAAACTCTGTCTCACATGATGGGTTAACAGGAAAGTTTCTGCATGTCATGTCTCGTTGGAACTAAAGAGGTCAAGGTGAAAATCCCCAGGTTAATTTAGATTTTGAAAGGACTTAGAAAGGGAATCAATCTTTAGTAAAAGGGGGAACTGCCAATTGAGCTTTTTTGTAGGAACTAGTCAAGACCCAAACAAGCTAATATCAGGTATTAGCAGTAACTTTTCACATTGGGAAGTCATTGCCTTGAATGTCCAGTAGTTAATAAGTTTCCCAGGCACTCAAAGGGAGGCTCTTATAATTTTGTTCAGATATTCATATTATAAAGGTGCCAGAGGCAATACTAAAGCCAAGATATAATTGGTTTTTTGCTTGTAAAGTCTAATTTGAGTGTTTAGATCAGCTGTTTTATTGTTTGTTTATTTATTTATTTTGAGATGGAGTCTCACTCTGTAGCCAGGCTGGAGTGCAGTGGCACGATCACAGCTCACTGCAACCTCCGCCTCCCGGGTTCAAGTGATTCTCCTGCCGCAGCCTACCAAGTGGCTAGGATTACAGGCATGCACCACCACATCCAGATAATTTTTTTGTGTGGTTTTTTTTTTTTTTTTGTATTTTTTAGTAGAGATGGGATTTCACCATGTTGGCCAGGATGGTCTTGATCTCCTGACCTCGTGATCCACCCACCTCGGCCTCCCAAAGTGCTGGGGCATAAGCCACCGTGCTTGGCCTAGATCAGCTGTTAGTATGATATACAAATTGTCAGTTCAGAGTGTTTTCTTCTTCTTCCTTTCCTTTTATTTTGATAAAATAATAATTGAGCTTCTAACACTGTTCTTTAGTCTTGAAATAACACCAACAGCTAGATAAAGCATCAGGGATGTTGTATACTATATCTTGACAAATTCTGCTTATTTTCGTATTTTATTTTTCAAATCATTTTTCCCATGATAGATGAAGACATTCTTTTGCGGGGGAAAAGTATTTTTTACAAATGTAAGAACAGTCATTTTTGTATAAGTATTTTACAAATAGCAGAATAATATCTGAATAGTCATCCAAAAATTGCAGACATGAATTTAAATAGTGCTCACAGGGTGTCTTAGATTTGATTATGAAGTTATTCCATGAGTAGGTCATGCCAAGACTATCACAGAATCAATGGACCGGACTTACTAAGTCATCATCCCTTACTAACAGTATAGAGTTCTCAAAAGCATTATTAGGTGCAATTGTAAGTGGCTCAGAAAAGAGGCTTCAACCATTTCTTTTTAGAGATGATTCCACAGCTTCAGAAATTTCATTGGCAAGAAATGATTCCTGATGCCCAGTCGTATGTATCATTTTTATCTTAGAACACTTGTAATCAATCCTGCCCTGCACCTCCCACTAACCACACAGTATTTGCTCTTTTGTTCTTTTCTTTTTTTTTTTAGTTTCCACACTCTTTTCAGTCAGTAAATTTTGCCCACATGATCAAATACTCATATAAGAAAAAGAATAGAAATTGTACAGGTTTGTATGAAGAAGGATTAGAATGAGTTGAAGTAAACCATGGAAAGAGAATATTTAGTTTGGCTTAAATCACTGCTATAATCACTTAAACATGAACAATAAACTATTTGGAAAATCTCAGGAACTGTTTTATTTCACAGACATATCATTAGGCCACCATAAGGTTCCAGGAACCTGCTCCTTTCAACCCAGGCCCATCCCCAAAGAGACTATTTCTATATTAGCATTCACAATAGATATTTCCAAGATTATTTGATGCTATAACAAAGACAGAATGACATGGCATAGGTATTGTCCTGAGCCTCTTCTCTTTCTGGGATAAAGGCTTTGAGAAACTGTTGCAAGTCAATAGGGAGGCTCTCCCACAGTACATAGGGAAAGCTCCTTATGAGCAAGAAGCCCCACAACGAGACTTTCTTTCAGCCCATAAACAATAGGGTTATGAGTTTCATAAGGTAAGCATCAGGCTGGAAAATTGTTATAATGTGAGTTCTGATTCCAAATCTGTAATTTACTGGCTTGTTGAGTGACAATGGGCATATAACTTCACTGACGTGCCTTTTCTAAAGTTTAGTTTTGAAATCTGTATTAGTTACACATTTGATCATAGTAAAACAGATCATTCTAAATAATAAAATTCTAAAAAAAACTTAGTTTAAAACCAAAAGGCTAAGTAGAGCCTCTGAAAACATAAAAAAACACACACTATAATTATGAGTTGCAATAAGCCACTCATAACATCTTTAAACAAAAAGAGCTGGTAGAATCTTGAGCTATAAAATATTAAAATGTATTGCTCAGTGTAAATATTTTAAAGTGTGGACTTCTGTAAAATCAATAAACAGATCAAGATATCAGATTTGTGTTCAGAAAAAAATCAGTGTACAAAAATAGACAATATGATTCAATGGTTTCCAGAATGAATATACTGAAACATTAAATATTTCTAGATATCAAATATCTCTCTTTATCCAATGCTAAAATTATTTCCCAATTGGTTAAAATGTTAAACTGAAACGTCAAATAAAAGCATTTCAGTTAAATATGAAATATATGACTGTATAGTCTTTCTAAATTTATAAACAATGAAAGAATTCACAAAGGAAAAAACCAATAGATTTTATAACATAAAATTGACTTCCTAAATGTCAAGGAAATATATTGAAGTTCAAAGGTAAATAAAACTAATGACAATTTTACAACTAATAGATATATAGTGTCATTCTTAATTTATAAAACTCTTTGTTGGGCCCAATAAAATGACCACTATGTAATAAAAAATTGGAAAAAGGATGAATAAACAATTCACAAAATCAGAAATAAGACTACCCAATACATTCTCATTAGCAATCCAATCAGTAAGTTTAAATAATATAAACATATTTAAATATTTAAATAAATTTAAATCAAATATATTTTTAATTCAAAAATATATTTTTCTAGAATGGACCTCTTCTAGACTACTGGTAGGTATATTAGTCTTCATAAGCTTTATGAAAAGGTAGAAATTATTGAAAATATTATTAAGAATTTTAAAATTGTTATCCCAAAATTGTATATCTTTTGTTGCATTAATTCTACTTCCAGAATTTATCTTAAAGACATTTTCAGACTCAGGCCAAGATTCATATATGAATATGTTTATTGCAACACTTAGAATAATAAACTAGTGGAATAACAAAATGCCCATTTACTGAGTTGAATTCAGGCCCATGTACAGTGTTCTATAATGGAATAGCATGAACTCAACCAAAATCATGAAGGAAAAAATATGTAAAACACAGTTTAATTAGAAAATAACCGCATAAAATTTTACATTTACCAAAATTTGCTTTGGGCTTAAACAGTTATATAGGTATAAAGAAAATAATACTTGAAAGAAATATATCAAAATATTAAGTGATTTTGTCAAGAATGAGATTATGTAGTATTCTTTTTCTTTCTTAATTTTCAAATGCCTATAATTTGAATCCAATACTTTTATAATTAGAGGACAAGAACATATTTTTAATAGGTTTTAAGGAGTCCTGAAACTTACAGTCACATAATATCAAAGTAAATTGAAAACTGAAAATTAAATAAAAACACATAGAATGCTCTTCAATGGTTGTAATTAACAAAATGTCTTTTCTTCACACAAGTGAATGTTTATTTTTAATTTTTTAGCATCATAATTACTGGCTAAAGCAAATATAGCTCTGTTTAGCAAGATAGCAGGAAATTTTAAAGGGCTAGGGATGTGCAATCACTAATTCTCATAGGCTTGGATTCATAGATAATTCTGATGAAAAATTCTAAAATATCTGAGAATAATATAATTGATGGATACCTCCCCAAAGCTAGAGGATTATTAGTTAAGGTTCTTTCTATTAATGTATCTATAATCTAATAATTATTTTCTTAGTCTGTAATGGCCTTCCATGCAACACTCTTTCTTTACAATCACTACCTTTCTCTCTCAGAAGGAAAAAGATGAAGAAATAAAATGTAAATAGTCCAATCCAAAGGGACAAAGGATGAGAACAGAGTAAGAAAGCCAACACTGGCAGACATGGAGGAAGGACAATTATTTTGTTCAACCTCAGTTTATTATTTTTCAACCCAAGGAAGAGAGTATAAGCTTAACCACGTGTACAAAGGCAACTCATACCCAAAAGCAGCAACAACTGCTTCACTTCAGATGATTTAACTGGTCTTTGCAAACGTGTTCAATCTGATTCCTGACCAAGAGAAAAAGAGACTCTTTTTCTCCTACTCCCACACAACGTGCTGCACAAACACCCAATTCTATGACTTTATTGTTTCCTGCACAGTGACTTTTAAGGCCTGCCTACCTTATTCACAATCTCGTGATTCCACCCCCATCCTCCTCCCCTTCCTTTGTAGATTCCAGTTCCTGATCCATGGGTTCAGGGCCAGTCTTTACTCTGCCAAGGGAAGACACCCCTAGGAATGTCCCTGTGGGGCTGCTTGTACATCCTCAATATAAGTAAGATGGAAGGACAGAAAAAGGATACTATCACTGCAAGTTAGAAGTTTAAAGTGAGTCCATGATAATTTAATTAGGTTTTCCATAGAGAACTTCTACATAGAGTTTTGTATGCTGATAGCCCTGCACTCAGGCAATCCCATGGGAGAAGTCATGTTTGACTTAGTGGTTATTGACCCTCCTCTCCTATCAACTCTGTTTCTTCCCTGTGGCATTATCTAGTGCCCTTATATCACAGAGTCTATCTTTCCTGTAGATAGGTAATCCCAAGAATATGTTAGCTGATGGATTTAAAATTGAAAATAATAAAGTTAAAATGTTGGAAGATAAGCAGTACTTCTGAAAAGACTCAAACTCACTCTTCGTACTTTTGCTCAACCAATCATCAAATGTTTATTTAGGACCTAATATGCTCTTCTTCCTGCCCTGGTTCCCAACAGTAAATTGTCATATATGACTTTCCTGTCTTTGGTAATGTAGGTTTTCTGCCCACCTCAACACTGGAGAAGTCAGTGTACGCTGTAGAACATCTCAGTAAATGTGTGAGATGAAAGAATAAATGTATATATGTGTGTTTGTATATATGCAGGTATATTGTGTATAAATATATGTGTGTGTATATATATATATATATACACACACATATATTTATATGAGCACAGACCACATGTAATTCATTGATTAGTTTTTCTCTCACAATTACTTTGTTGAAGATATCATTACACAGTATGTATAAATTATATTAAAATAAAAACAAGTGGTCTGAGGCCAGGCATGGTGGCTCATGCCTGTAATCCTAACACTTTGGGAGGTCAAGGCAGGCGGATCACATAAGGTCACGAGTTCAAGACCACCCTTGCCAACATGGTGAACCCCTCTCTCTACTAAAAATACAAAAATAAGCTGGGTGTGGTGGCATGCACCTGTAATACCAGCTACTCGGGAGGCTGAGGCAGGAGAATGGCTTGAACCCAGGAGGAAGAGGTTGCAGTGAGCTAAGATCACACCACTGCACTACAGCCTGGGTGACACAGTGAGACTCCATCTCAAAAAAAAACAAAAAACAAAAAACTCTAGTGGTCTGAATAATATTTCATCGATGATATCATGTGTGCATTTGTGAAAAGTAGCCTGATCTTAATTCTTTTCCCTCTGGCTCTAGCATCTCTTTAAGAAGTACAAAAAGGTGCAGAGACATAAAAAAGTCACTGACACTGAGTGTGTTTCATGAACTAAATTTGAGTCAGATTCAGGGTGACAATATTAAAGGAAATGGTGGTTTCTAATTTCTGGTGACCAATGTAGTGTGCCTGATCTGGGCTCGGACCATTGAATGCCTTTCAGAGGAAATGACCATGGGGCAAGGAATAGCCCCCGATATACATTCTGATCCTCTTTGAATGCATTGAGGGGAGAAGATGCTCTGGGAATAATTCTCTCTGCATCTAATCTCCCACTTCAAGATAGAGAAAAAGCAGTTTCTTGGAGTTGCAAATCATAGGATTTCTATTCAGGCCTGCTACTAACAAGCCACTTAACAAACATCTCAATTCCTGTGGTTTAAGCCTTTTCTTTAGTTATAAACTGTGCTTACATCCCCTGAATCTGCCAGGGTCCCCAAATGAAACACATGGCACACACAGAATTTGATATTTCTGAAAAGGTTTCTTTATAGACAGGACAGGAGGGAGTCCACAGGATCATTGTGGTACTACCCTGGGTTGGTAGTAACTAAAAACACTCCTAAGAAAGAGTGTCCTGTAGTGTCAGCAACCAACCTTAATGACTTTTTTTTTTAACTTTAAATTCTGAAATATATGCTGAATGTGCAGGTTTGTTCCATAGGTATACATGTGCCATGGTGGTGTGCTGCACCTATCAACCCATCATCTAGGTTTTAAGCCCCACATGCATTAGGTATTTGTCTTAATTCTCTCCCTCCCCTTTTCCCCTAACCCCCAACAGGCCCCGGTGTGTGTCCGTGTGTTCTCACTGCTCAGCTCCCACTTATAAGTGAGAACATGCAGTATTAGGTTTTCTGTTCCTGTGTTAGTTTGCTGAGGATGATGGTTTCTAGCTTCATCCATGTCCCTACAAAGGATATGAATTCATACATTTTTATGGCTGCATAGTATACCATGGTGTATATGTGCCGCATTCTCTTTCAGTCTATCATTGATGGGCCTAACAACTTCTGAATCCCAAGAATTTTCCACTTCAGTAAACTTTCCACATGGTAAAATGACCAATGAAAGCATTCCCGATGTCTCACATGTATTTTAGAAGTTAGCTTTCTAACCGGTCAGGGTGGATGAATGGAAACTCAGAATTGGATGGCACTGCAAACATTCTGGTCAAAATGAAGAGCCCAGGTAACTATCTGCCTTTCTTCTCTACCTGAACTATCTCACACTGGGTCCTAGAATATATTGTATAATACACTTTGTTCCTATTTGTTCTTGCAATGTATTTGATACCCTAGGCAAAATAGCTTCAGATTAAAGTTTATTGTTAATGAGTAAGTATAAGTTAATGAACAATATAAACTTTGAAAATTGTGGTAACACCTATTTGGTGTAAATGTAGGGGTCATTCTTATGTAGAATATCAAAATTAGTGTGCAATCATTATTGAGTTTCTTTTGCTCAAGAGGCTTAAAATTGGGAACAGATACAAGAACATAATGAGTTATTTTCATTTTTTAAAAAAGATGGATATTTCTAATAGTAATAATTGACTAAAATTGTTTTAAAATGCTTCTAATATATTTCAAACACTGCCAGACTCATTTTAACAGGAAACCTTACAGAACAGCTGAAAATTCACTGGAGCTCACAAGCTTAATTTGCTTCCATTCTGCTGCTGATAACTACATTTCCAAAATTTCGGTGCTTAATTTTATCTGAGCTTTTTTGCTTTCAGTTTCAAAAAAGCTGCAACACCAATTTTTATGTGCAAAGCTTTTCAGAATACTTTGTTCACCAAGTCCTGGTGGAAGCATAATATGTAAGGACATACCCATGGGCTGCCTAGATAGGGCAACCGAGCAGCTAAATGATCTTTAAGATTCGGTCATCCCTAAAATTGCAGCACCCTCCTGACTTTTTTTTTTCTTCTGCTTGGCCATCTGTCCAGTGTTTTCAAGTTCTTTATAACAATATAAACAGAATCCCCAAATAGAGTTAAGACAGGAAAATCAGGACCGTGAGTGACTGACGTTCATTCTGTTGAGATTATGTGTGATGTATGTAAAACACCACTCAGTGGTGGCTTTCCCAGCTCTAAGAAAATAAGTAGGTTCCTGTGTCTCAGAATCATCTAAATCAGTGCTTCTCAAACTTTTACAAGATTGTAAGTCTCCAGGAGGTCTCGTGAAACTGCATGATCTGATTCAGTAGGTGTGAGGAAGGCGAGGTCTGAGATTCTGCATTTCTGACCACCTCCCAGGTGATGCTGAAACTGCCAGCCCAAGGACCAGACTTTGGGCATAATATATTAGCTCTTCTACTCCTACCTTTAGATCAAAATTTAAAGAGATCTTGGATTTTCAAACTTGAAGCATGTCTCTGTACTTTCTTCCAGCTCCTGATTTCTAAAAATAATATTGGACTGAGCTGGTAGGGGTATTTTGGATTCCCAAAAGTTGGATTAAATCAAGGTCAGGAAAACACTTTAAAAATGCAGTTCAGAAAGTCCTAAATCCCAGATCACTTTCCAAACCATCCCATCTGAAGTCGAAGTAGGCTCTTGTCTGGGACAGTCTCTAATGCTCACCTCGCTTATCTCACTTACTAAATATACCTCCTTTCTATTATCTGCCAAAATGCTGCATTCCCTCATCTCTCAGTCTCTTCCTCTAGTTATGGATATTCCACAGAGGTGCCCTTTCACATATGCAGACACAATGGGATAATTGTACATTAAATAGGAAAAAAGTCTTTATCATTCGCAGTAACAGGAAATCCCAGACCCAGGGCAATATGTATGTAATATCTGAATACACAATCAGACTCTTTGAATAGTATTACATTGTAGGAGCAACAAACACAGCAAAGAGTCCACAAAAGCTGTCTTTTTTCAGAGCATTCACAATGCAAATGAGCCATGATGAAGGAGAAAAATCTGGTTAAAATAACCCACTGACTGGGTATATATATCTCACCTTTTATCTTCAATTCCAATTTTCCAATTTAATATCTAGCATCTGTTAGAAAATAAAAATATAATGGTCAATGCTGTGGAATTAAATACACAGCTCCCCAAATTTATTAGAGGTTACCCCAACATACTCCCAAAAATCTGATACATAGATTAAAATGCTTAGTGCCTAGTTTTGCTTTTAAACCGAGTCTAGAAATACAACTTGGGAAAGATGGCTTCTGAAGTCTCTATATTGCTCTAAGAATTATTGAAGTTCTGAAAATGATCTCTATTTTTTGGGTTATTTACTAATGAAAACAGCATTGTAGTGCTTGTAGAAAATACTACCACCACCTACTGGCATATACTGTACATAAAATTGAAAATGTTTCTAAATCATTTTGAACAGTGCCAAATAAGGGCGTAGGGAAATGCATAAGTATAGGGACTTTATTATAACTTTAATTTTAAATTTAGTCAAATAATTTCATTTGCTTTTTGACAATATAACATTAACTTTTGCCACCTGAATATGTAAACAGAAGCAAGAGCAAAATAAGGCATAAGATATTTAGAAAGTAATAAGGTAGAGTTATATGCTTGAAATGACAAATGCCTTTGCTTTTCACTTGTTGCTGTGTTCATTTTTGCTTTTATTGGAAATTTATTTTTGTAAACTCAGAAGGAAAAGGGATGTCCATATCAATGTGGTAATTGAAAAAGTCATTTATATACCTTGTCATGCAAAATTATATTCAACCAACAAAAGTATCTAAAGCAGAATATAAAGATATGTACAAATTCTCTACTATTTCAACAGCTATTTTGATGAAGGAAAACAGTAAGAACAATACATGTATACCAGGTTTTTTGAAATTTTTATTTCACAGTTAACTCTCATTAGCTTATAGGTTAGTATTAGATTATTTTCTCTTCTTTACAACTTTCCTTGGGGAAGAATTAAATCCTCATGTTATTTCCTCCATGGTTATTTTGAATTTTATCCTCAGACAATCTAGTCTTTGGTCCCATAAATTTCGTACCTCTAAAGGAAGTACCTCTTGCATAGAATCTATTTTCTTGTTCAATAGTTTAATATTTTGCATCAATGAGCTAGGTTCGTGAAAAGGATATGGGATTAAAGGCATGGATTTTCTTCCCAAAATGCCACTGTGACACCCCTATTTGTTAGAATTCCAACATGGATAATTTATCACTTTAATGATAATTATAATGACATCTGTATATATATATAGAAAAAAAGATAAATTTAGTGGAGCCTAATGATAATATGTGTATACATTGTAATTATACTCAAGAAACTTTTCTGGAGGGTGAACATGTTAAATTTTAAAGAAAGAAAAAAGTCCTCTAATATTTAATTGCAGTTATATATTGAAAGTACATTCAATGCATTATTCAGTGTATTCAAAGTATATTAAATGTATATTACTTTTATTTTATTTCATGGGTATGAAAATATTTGTAGAAGATAATGGTAACTTATTCCTTATTATCTTATTTAAATTACAATCAGTTCTCTACTGGCTTAGTGATTGTTCAGTGCCCTTTAGAAAAAAAAGTTATTGTTCCCCAAGATATTGTTTTGCATTACATTGATAATTAGGATTTATTGTGAAATACTAAACTACTGGCTTTGTTGAATTGTTTGACAGCCCAATTTCTTGCTTCTGTGCCTACACTCACCTTTTGATATCTGACACTATTTCTCCTGCATTTATTTTATCAAGACATAGTCAGTGAATCCCTACAATGTGCCCAGCATCAGATTAGCACAACTGATTCGGTAGTGGATGTACAAGGCAGACGAGTTCCTTGACTTGTTGGAAATTAAAACAGAGTGATAGAGAAATGCAGTAAAGAAGCAAAGTGCAACAAATGAAAGAACACATTGGAATAAGTGAGGTAAAGTGTAAGGGAGCAAGTAGGTAAGCATTGTAGCTCTGGCCAAGAAAGACCTCATCAGCAATATGATTATTGAGCTAAAAGAAAGATAGGAGTCCAATAATGCAAAGTTTAGTTGTATATGATTGACAACAGTTATCTCTTTAACTCAGTCCAATAGATTAACTATTGAAAGTTATTAAAAATATTCCTTTTTTCTATTGTATGCAACAGATTTATGATGAATGTAATATATTTTGAAAATTTATTTTAATAAGAGCTGAGTGAGTATTATCACCTAAAATTGAAAGACAGTGTTGTGGGCTGAATTGTGACCCTCCACAATTCAGATGCTAAAGCTTTAACCCCCAGTATTGTATTTGGAGACAGTGTCTTTAAATAGATAATTAAGGTAAATGAGATCATATGGGTAGGCCTTAGTCCAATATAATTGGTGTCCTTAAATGAGGAGATTAGGACACAGACACACACAGAGGGAAGGCCATGTGAGGACACTGGAGGCAATGGCCATCTACAAGGTGGAGAGAGGCATTAGAAGAAAGCAACCCTGAGGATACCCTTGATCTTGAACATCTAGCTCCCATTTGTAAGAACGTAAATTTCTGCGGTTTGAGCCACCCAGTCTGTGGTCCTTTGTTACCATCTAGCAAATGAATGCAGGTAAAATTTGAAAAGCACTGATGATACAATAAAAGTGAAAAGGGCATAATGGTCTGTGTGATAAGAATGAAGTAAAGAAATCAAAGAGAAAAAAATAGGTAATATAGCAAACAAATTAAGAACAATGAGTTTTGGTGGAAGTGCAAAGTGAATGGAAAATAATAGGGACACTGAATTTTACTAACCAGACTGGTATTATATGAGAGAAGATCTTGATTGTCAAGCAAAGAAAATGCTTTTAAACATGATTCTGAAAGTAAGGAAACCTATTATTTCCCAGCCAAATAAACCAAACACAGGTATCTAAATAGAAAATAGATGAAAGCAGAGCTATTATGTAAGGAAGGGCACATAACCTTGCTCCTCTAAATTTATCTTGCCTTGCCACAGCATCTCCAAGGAGCCTCATGGATCTGCATCATATTTTGAAAACCACTGGAATAAAGAGTTAAACTTTATTAGTGTTCATGGTGAGGCATTATAGTAATTTGTGGTAGGTTCATAGTATGGTCCCCAATTTCTTGTTCCCATCCTATCCTGGAAAGGGAATATACACTTTCATTCACAATTAGGTAATTTGCTATACACTGTTAGTATGAGAAGCATAATCCAAACACAGCATTGTTAGTTCTGGCCGCGTGATATAGTTTGGCCAATGTAACCTGAGCAGAGGTAATACACACCACATCCCAGCAGAATCTTTAAGAGATAGCACCCAGTTCTGCCAGCTCTCCTGTCCTTTTTTCTCTTCCATAAGAATATTATGTCACAAATGGTCACCAGTTCTTTATCATGTGTCTGACTTAAGAACACACATAGCATACCAAACAACCATCACATGTGAAGTGAGCAAGTAATACATGTCAATGAAAAGTCAGATATTGGTTAAAATCCATTGTAATTTTTGGACTGTTTATTACTGCATCAAAGCTGACTAATACAGTGTTTATTAGGAAAAGTAAATAAATCAAACAAGTCAAAAAAGGGAATACCTTTGCTCCAAACTGTATTTAGTAGGTTGTAGGTTGGCCTACAATGAGAAAAATATGAAGTTGATTAATAATGAACATTTAGATATAGAAATACATTACACTTATGATAGAGTTGTCTATCACTTTCTACTCTCCGTTTTTTTTAAGTAACCTTATCTCCACTAACAAAATCTGCTGAGTTGGGTCTGCTCAACCATGGCACCATTGCTTCAAAAAAGATGGATGGACTTTGAATCTGTGACTTTTAGGGGGTAGATTTAGGCTGGCCAGAAACTTGGAATGTATGACCTCGTTCAATTAAATTTCTCTTTATGGGAATTTTTTTTTTCTTTTTTTTTTGAGACGGAGTCTCGCTCTGTCGCCCAGGCTGGAGTGCAGTGGCCCAATCTCGGCTCACTGCAAGCTCCGCCTCCCAGGTTCCCGCCATTCTCCTGCCTCAGCCTCTCCGAGTAGCTGGGACTACAGGCGCCCGCCACCACGCCCGGCTAATTTTTTGTATTTTTAGTAGAGACGGGATTTCACCGTGGTCTCGATCTCCTGACCTTGTGATCTGCCCACCTCAGCCTCCCAAAGTGCTGGGATTACAAGCATGAGCCACTGCGCCTGGCCCCTCTTTTCAGGAATTTTAACTAAGATACCTAGAGAGATTTTTGTATAATGATTAGCTAAAAAGTCATACTCACTCAATTTTAGAGCAAAGCATTTTGAAGTCTCATGAATAATATTATGGTAATAGAGAGTGGACACCAGTTAAGAGAGAACAAGAAGTAGAAAACCTGAAAGAAACAATGACTTATTCTCGCCATTGCCTCAGGTCCTACCCCAAGTGAGGCCTAATTTTCTTTTCCGCCACATTTTCTACTTGAGCTAATTTGAGAAGGCTTCCTTTCCTTGTGTCCAAAGCAAAAAAACGTTATTTTTTCAGGACATACAAACAAATGTAGTGATTGCCCAACAGAGGTGTGCAATGTTTTGGCTTCCCTGGGTCACATTAGAAGAAGAATTGTCTTGGGCCATGCATAAAATACACGAACACTAACAATAGCTTATGAGCTAAAATAAAAAAAAATCACAAAAAGCTCATAATGTTTTGAGAAAGTTTATGAATTTGTGTTTGGCTGCACTCAAGCCCTCCCAGGCCACATGCGGCCTGTGGGGTGTGAGTTAGACAAACTTAGCCCTAGTGGCTATATTGAAAAATAAAAAATAAAAAAAAAGACAGATGGCTTTGGACACTTAGAATCAATGTGTGAAACCGGTTGGTATATGCAGTAATGAAAGGTAAACATTAAAGGTTTCTTTGAGGTTCCATATTTAGGTGGCAATAATACAGGAGAACAATTGGGAAAGAGATGCAGAAGATAATAAGGTAAATTTCTGAACACCCTTAATGTGAGAGGCTGGGAGATTTGGTTGGAGAGGTCTACCAAGCAGTTATGAAGAAAGGATGTCTATGCCAAAAGAATGAATAAGCAATTGAGCACTCATTTGCCACAGTATGTGAAGTACTACATTAAATACTTATGGGAACACAAAACTTACTTTTTTGAATGCTTCACATTTGTAGCTTGCATTGTTTGTGCAAAAACTCTTATTCCTTTGCCAGAATTATGGCTCATTTTTGTGATTTTATGAGTTTATGAGAAGGGCTAATGAATGATTGAAAAGCAGTTTGAACTATATTTAAAATCTGGTCCTTCTAAAGATTTTCATTGATTTCTTGTTTAATCCATAGTCTCCAAAGTTTGGCACGGCAAAAGGAAAACTTTATGAATTAATTTCACAACTCTACAGTGTTCAAAACAGAATAACTAGAAGCTGTCAAAGCTGCAATACAATCAGATGAATACCTCTAAAACCAGGTGAAGGAATTAAAGCAAATTTAAGTGAAAGATTTGGGGAATAGGAAACTCATGAAGCCTCATTCATTTCCTGGAAGTAGACCACAGATATGGCTCTAATGATTTTGGTAGCCAACTCAAAAAAAGAAATGCAATCAGTATTGATTAGGTAAAATACAACTGTGTCCCCCAGGCAGATAAATGTTTTCTCCTGACTCTTAGAGATGACTGTATGATACGGAGTTGATAGCAAAAATAGCTCCAAGTTTTATAGCAACCTTTTAAAGATTCCCTCCAGAAAAGTGAATAGAATATCTACAAAAGTAAAACTAGTAGGAAACCAATTTAATATTTTGAAGCACATAGCTTTCCAAAGAACAAGCTTAACACCAAAATAAATTTCAGAACATCAAAAGAGTATCCTTATATTCAAGATTGTTCTTGACAAGTTCAAGGGTGATGTATGCTAGGTGTTAATAATTACAGTACAGGGTACAGAGGCATATTCTTCTTCTTTTTTTTTTTTTTTTTTTTTTTTTGAGACAGGGTCTCCTTTTGTTGCCCTGTCTGGAGCAGTGGCATGAACATGACTCACTGCAGCCTCTGCCTCCTGGGTTCAAGCAATCCTCCTGCCTCAGCCGCCCAATTAGCTGGGACTACAGATCTGCACTACCATGCCCCACTGATTTTTCTGTATTTTTTGTAGAGACGGGGTTTTGCCACATTGCCCAGGCTGGTCTCGAACTCCTGAGCTCAGGTGATCCACCCACCTTGGCCTCCCAAAGTGCTGGGATTACAGGCATGAGCCACTATACCCGGCAGCATATTCCTTCAGAACAAACCTGGTGGGACTAGAGAATCACATGCTCCTAAAGCCATTCCACTGTGTGGGATACAAGATAGACATTTTAGGAATTTTTTCTCTTAAAAAATAAATGTGAAAGAATGGATGATAGATGTTTTGAAAGTCTAGATTAAAGAGCAACCATGATAGCATGGAAAATGGTTAAAGCATCCATGGTCAACATGACCATGAAGTCTAAATAAAGTCATCAGAGAACATCTAACTTGGAGGAGTACAACTTTCTCTTATATTCTCAACTAGTTGTAAATGAGAACCTACAATATTAAATGAGTGAGATGCTTTTCAGGTTTATTAACTGAATGTTGGGGAATGTCAACCAAAAATAATGGCTTAGGCTTTGGAATAGTTCATCTGTAGATCTTTTTGCCAGCCATAATTAGATGGCAGGCTTGGTTGACACAGCAATTTAAGAAATACATTCATTCGTTAAAATGGTTTCAAGCTAAAGTTGTTTCAGATTGTCCCCTTTAAGCATTCTACACAGGAACCTATCACAGCTTTGTCTTCATAATAATCATTAAATTCAGTTCAAATACTAGTCATGGGAATTGTTATTTGACATTTATTTATTTTGCAATTCATCTCGAACTGATTTTACTAGGGGAAAAATGCACTAAGAAAGTCAATCTGCTGTCTCAGCACTTATTTGTTTACAGAAAATTTCAGTGTAGGTGACCCTGTTCTGGTCGGAAGCTTTACGATTAGAGCTCTTTCTGCCTCAGTGAAGAGCACATGTACTTTTTGTTTTTCTTTTCAGCTATTACCAGACTTTTAAGGGAAACAAGGCAACAGGCATTTATTAAAGGGCCAGATAAGGGACATACTTGGATTTTGTAAATATCTAATAATTTTAAGGTAGAAACTGATTTTTAACAGATAATTTGTCACTTTATATGCTAGCATGGCAGGTTTCTTCAAAATAAAATAAAGTTTGGGAAATTATAGGTAGAGCTGAAAAATATACAAAATAATAGCCATCCTTACATTCATAATAAATATAAAATGCATTAATTTTTGTTTATGTATTCAAAATAATGTTAGTGCTCTTGGATATGTTTTTATATTTCTTTTTTCTTTTTTAAATATGTAAAATATAATCCTACATATCCGAATACATGCATATGTATTCTCTTAGAAGAAAACAAGATTTTGTCATTATTTTGACATCTCCAAAATTGCGTTGTTCTCTATTTGTAACTGCTTTCCGTCAATCACATTTATTGTACCTTAATTCTTATGCAATCAAATATAGGGTATTGGAAAGAGGTATGAGCAAAGATTGCCTTATTTTTGAGGTAAAACTCTACCGATAATTCAGTTTATTTTGCTTAATTTCCAGGGTCTTTATAAAATAGCTTTGTCACAAGTATATATATTATTTTGCTACATGGTTTTACTAAGAATTAATAATTTTAATTCTTCCATGATGATTTCTGATGATTTTGGCCCACTTCAAAAGCCAGAATGAAACTAAAATCATAAAATAAATAGAAAAGTACTGATGGCCTATGAGGTCATTAGAGTGTGGACACATAAATTACAGATATGTACATTCTAGAGACCCTGAAGAATTAAGAGAAAGTTAAAATTAGCCAATTCATTTGAAACATAGAAACAGATTAACTAACCCCCCAAAATCTAATTTGATTTCTTCTTTTTACCTTTCAAGTGTTCTTGTCTATTTTAAGAAGGCATTGAAGCTGCTAGTCTAAACATACAAGATTAGGGATAGGGCTCACAATAAGGTAGATTGGTCAGAACTGGTTTAGAGAAGTTTTTGTTTGATTTCCACGTTTTCTTATTTTAAATTTGAACATGATGCCAACAATTAAAAATTAAGGTTCTTTATACTGAAAAGAAAATCTATATTTTGGTCGTTTCTTGAGAAGTCAGGACTAGCTCTTAACGTGGACCACGGCAGCTATCTGCTAGGGCTGTGCACTGGTGGCTTATTTTACCTGGGCACTTCTCCCCAGGTTGCCCAAGTTCCATTTCCAGTATTTATCACATAATACCTATCTCCCACAAGATTTTAGCTTCTGTCTCCTAGGCTAGCCTGAGACCCAAATGATTCTTATTTCTTCTAGTAAAATACAGAATCAAAGCATTTTCTTATTTTCTTTCTGGCAACTTCCCCACCCACTCCCTAATGACAGTAATATAATGTGGAAAGTAAAACAAGCAGAAATGTTAAATAATCCATTGTGAGATAAACTGGCCACAATCTCTCCCACTCACTTGGAGCACATCTCTGTAGAGCACATCTCTGTGCGTGAGAACTCAGCTTGAAATGAAATCAATGAAAAGACCAACTATTTTTATGTCTTTCTTAACCCGGGTTTACGTGATCTTTAAAAGATATACTCTTCTGAATGGCAACAGCATTGCAGTTTGTGCAAACCTTCAGGCTACACTACAGATGGTGCCATTTAACAATGGCCAAATTGCCAGTTACAACCCTCTAAAAAATGCAGAGTTTATCATAGAAACTCTGACAGTCACCGGAATATCATGTCTCTTTTGGGCATTGTTTTAACAAATGCATTTGAAAGAAAAATGTTCTCAGTTAACTACAGTTCCCAGAATACCTTGTAGAACATTCTGTCTCTATTGATCATAAACTGGCATAGCCACTGTGCTTCCTCTGGCAGAACTCAGGGGAAAGCAAGCAACTGCATTATATCATGTGACAAACTTTATGGAAAACACTAGTGTGCAGTTTTATCAGTATATGCATTCTCTCAGTACAAGATAGATCTGAAATCTATTTTTATCCAACAGTTCTTATTAAACCAAGAAGATTGCCTGTTACTATATGTAGTTGTTTCAAGCAGTAGTGCCTGATGATACTTTTTGTAAACAATTGAGAATAAATCCAAACAAGCTAAAAAATGTTTATTGCAAAATACTGTAGTTCAAGAAAAATTACATCTGCAGGGACTGCATATTTTACATGAAATTTATGGTACAGTTTCTCTTCATTAACCACATCTCAGAGAATTTCCAAAGCATCAGCTTACATATTATTAACATGTACTTAAAATAACAATATAGAAAGCTTCAAGATTAAAATAAAAGGTTAAATGTAAAATCTAAGGTGCCTTCAGTGTGTTTGTATACATGCAATTTGCTTTTTAATTAAAGTGAACTAGACCTTACCTAGACCAGAGAGATTAATAAGTATCTCATTCTAGTACAACTATTCTCCTTAATAAAAGCAGATGGAATTCATTTTCAAAAGAAAAAAAATTAGTATTAACTATCATTGCTTCTTTTATGTGGTTAAACACATATAATGATTCTACCACATTTTTCATGGAAAGGAACAGTGACAAAAAGGCAATTATAGCATTTGAATTCAATCAAATTTTTTTCTATTACTCTATGTTATGGATATATGTTTTGTGGGGTGTTTGATTGGTTTTGTTTACTTTTTGCCACTTGTATGCATTCCCTATTATTTTACAGCTTGAAATTCTTAAAGAAAAATCTGTGTCATCAACTGTATTTACGATGCATGTAGTATTTTAACCCATTTGAAAAGCTAAATATGGGCCATGGTGGCTCACACCTGTAATCCCAGTAATTTGGGAGGCCGAGGCAGGAAGATTGCTTGAGGCCAGGAGTTTGAGACCAAGCTGACCAACAAAGCAAGATTAAAAATTAAAAACAAAATTAGTTGGATGTGGCAGCACATGCCTGTGGTCCCAGATACTTAGGAGACTGAGGTGGAAGGATCTCTCGAGCCAGGGAGATTGAGGCTGCAGCAAGCTATGATTGAAGCACTGCACTCTAGCCTGGGTGATAGAGCAAGACCCTGTATCCCCAAAAAAAGTGAAATAGGAAAACTATTAATAAAGGAATCTCTGCAAATCCTTGTATTTTATTATCCAAGTGTTCTTTCTTGTCGGTTATACCTAGATCCTTGAGGGTACTCCTTCAAAGTCAGTGGCAGACGGATTCTGATGTGTTATTTCCTCTATGTACAATTTCCATGTATGGTATCATGGAATGACCATGATTCATGGAATTGACAGAACTGAATTTTAATCCAACTATTATCTCCTAAACTGTGTGATGCTGGACAAGTCAGTTAATCTGTCTGAGCTTCAGTTGTTTCATTTGAAAAAAACAGTTAAAAATGTCTGCTTCAGAGAATTGAGAGGGTGATATGGTTTGGATCTGTGTCCCCACCAAATCTCATGTCAAACTGTAATCCTCAGTGTTGGAAGTGGGGCCTGATGGGAGGTGATGGTATCATGGGGGTGGATTTCTCATAAGTGGTTTAGCAGCATCTGCTTGGTGCTGTTCTCATGACAGTGAGTGAGTTCTCACGAGATCTGGTCATTTAAAAGTTTGTGACATCTACCCAGCACACCTCTCCTCTCCTGCCACGTAAGACATGCCTGCTTTCTCTTCACCTTCCACCATGATTTTAAGTTTCCTTAGGCCTCCCTAGAAGCAGAAGCCACTATGCTTCCTGTACAGCCTGCAGAACTATGAGCCAATTAAACCTCTTTTCTTTATGTATTACCAAGTCTCAGGTATTTCTTTATAGCAGTACAAGAACGGACTGATAGAGAGAGTTAAAGAGATAATCAGATAAGTGCCAATTACAGTTCCCAGCACATAGTAAGCCCTTTAAAAAGGCAAAAACAATTACCGTTATTTACTCTTCAAATGTAAAGTAATACCTGAAGGTGGTCCAAGTCATCCTGAGTTTGTATAAAATGCTGTTTGTTTGTTTTTAATAATAGAGTCAAAATCCTTCACTTTTTAACTGCTAACCACCATTATTTACAAACTTCCCATGCTGGCATACCCCAAAACTTTCTTTCTAACTAAGCCTCCCATCAGTGGTGTACCTAACCCTGCCCTGCATGTTCTCTAGGCTCCCCTAGTTTGCACGTGCTTCTCAATTTTGTCACTCTAATGAATTCCCAGTCGTCTTTCAATGATATCTCTTCAGATGCAACAAGATAGAAATAATCACCCAGAGCTTCTCTATTAGAGCAGCATCAAAATCTTCTCCATGCATCTGTTGATATTGCTTCTTGGACTATAAGCTGTTTGAGCTATACCTTAACGTTTCTCCAGCACTGATGTAATATCTGCAGGATGCCAGAAGAGAAGGAGCAACATTATTTGAAAAATACACCCTATGGAAAAGAAAGGAGAGTTCTAATACCTAAATGGGAGGTAATAAAATATCGTCAAAAGTTAGTAGAAGTCCAACTTTTAAGAAGGAAGAATTGCAGTTTGTGCAAATGTTCCTCAATCCTTTGTTTTCAGGTTAGAACTCTCAAATTTGTTTGCTGGTTCACTCTGCCCGTGTTCTACAAAAGCCCCAGTTGCAGTCTGAGCTGTGGCTCAGCTTCCTCTCCTCATCATAGAATGATGGCTCCGTGTTATCCTCCCCTAACCTGCCCAGCCTCAGGTAATTTAGGCATTGAAAAAAATGCAATTCCAGTGACTTAGACATTTAAAAGTAATTCTTAGAACAGTAAAATGTCACTGCAGATAAGAAAACATCATTTGATAGTCAATACTTTTCCTCTTAATTATTGTTGCTCTAAAACATGTATTTTATTTGTTTCAACTGTTCTGAAATGTTTGCTAATGTTGCTTGCCATTTCTTTGCCACTACCTACTCATTCAATTCCATTTGACCTGGACAATTCGATGGACACAAAGGCTGAAAACACTGCAGAAAAATCAGTCTCCATGTGCTCATCAGAGATTTTGGTGACTGAATCTTATTTTGGGTGGTGGAAGATGAAGTTATAAATCAGGATGTTTTTAAAATAGCTAAACTCTACGTAATGCTTCTATGATTTCCAAGTGAAAAATAAACTCAAAGGAAATTTGAAATGTAAAAGTCTGTAAATCTTTGTGAATGTTATGAATTTTGTACCATATTCATGTATTCCTATGGAAAAAAATTGAATTATTTAAAATAAATTAAACAGAAGAGTCTTGTAATAATAGATTTGAACTCAGATGAATGCAGTCTTTAATTCTTTACTTTTCTGTCTTCTCATCTATGATTTATTCACAGACAAACTAGAGAAATCTCATTGATCTTCTCTTTAAATAAGATAATCTGATATATTTCTCAATATATTTTTATTTGAATAGTTCACATGTAACAGGAACCCAAGTGCTCTTAACCCTTTTACTCTCCTGCTGCACAGAGCTCTTAGGCTTCAGACCAGCATTGTTCTCCCTCAGTGGAATTATAGAGAACCATACAATTTCCTTTTTGATTTTATAATATGTGCCATAAGAACTCAGAAAACAAAAATTCCCAGTTTTTTCATTTGCTAGCTAGAGCTCAAATCTTTACTACACCCAAAATCCAGCATTGAAGTTAGAGCAGGCCACCCCCAGGAAATACCACAGCAACTTCATTTTAAAAATATGTTTGATTTTATTTTCCTAATCTTCTTGCAGCCTTTCTTTCTTTTCCTTTTCTCCCCTATTCCACTGCTTCGTGCTTTAATTTTGCTTTCAGTCAGTAGTTTAAAAACTTTAGCTTCTAATAACTGGAAAAAATGGTTATTTAAAGATAACTGCAACTTGCTTAACATGCCAGGCTATCATATGCTCAGTGCTTTGAAGCTGCAAATTAATGACGAGCAGGAACAGTGACTATCTTTCAGAAGAAACTGACCTCTTTCTAATGGCACATCGCTAATGTCATCTGTCTACTGCATCTCATTATGTGAATTTCACGGAGTTAAAAAAAAAAAAGTATCTTAAGGCTGTGCACAAATAAAAAGGACCTTCTAGTATTAAGCACTTTGAAAATTTTTGATCTCTCAAAACACCTTCCTTAGATACTGCTTCCCCCTTTTGTGCATGGCATGCTGCTTATGTCATCTATTCTCTGTGACTAATTATGTTAATTTTGTGCCATAAAAGTAACTGAAGGCTGTTAAGGAATAAAAGCTTTTGAGTGGCCTTATTTCATAAACACCCCTTTTGAACAAGGCACATTTAGTCATATTTGCAGTAACAGAAAGAGTCTTGTGCTAAAAATACAACAAAGGCTCTTGAATATGGCCATTTATTCCCACTTTATTAGGTAATTTATGAAAAAGTATGAAGGGAAGCCTTTTTGTTACTATAATTTGCATAAAGCTGGTGCCCCATTAATGAGATAACTTCCTGCCTTTTGTGTATCACCAGCTGGAAATAGAAATGGAGGAACTTTTCTGTAGCCCAATTACTTAACCTGCTGAGTTCAGAGTTGGAAAATGAACAGGATTCCTATTTGCCAAAGAACTTTATTTTGGTTCCTCTACCCTGATTTTTTTAAAATAAAAATAATTAGAAGAAAGATGAAAGCCAAATTTTAAAACTAACGAAATTTCAGCAAGGCTTAATGTTAGAATACATATCTACTTCTGGAGAATATTACTTATTTAATAATCATATTTTCATCATTAGAGGACAATTCTGATCTACTTTTGCTTTCATTGGTCGGATCAAATAACATTTGATTATCCATTTGAGTATATGGAACTATAAGTATGACAAAAGAAAAAAAATTGTGAATAAATTCTAGATGACTATTTGTGGGAGAAAGGGAGCAAATACTTATGATCTGCAGTCCTTCAATAAAAGATATTTAAAAATTTCATAATGATCATAATTGTATACTAGTGAAAAATACCTTGGTAATACAATAAATAACATGATAGCTATTCATTAAGGCCCAAATATGCCCAAAATAGTATATAATTTTGCCATGTAGGGTAGATATTCAATATACACAGTAAACATATAGAAGAATAAAATAGGGGCAAAAGAAGAGGGAGGATTCTGAAGTTATAACTTGTTTTTACACATGCTCACATACACACACACACGCATGTGCACACACAATATTAGTAAGGCTTTGCTGAATTCCCATAGAGTCTATGAAAAGGAAAATTTTGCTTATTGATATGTAACGATATTATTTACTTACTCATTTGAAAACTATAGTTCAATCAGATTATGCCATTATACTTTTTCTTCCCACATTCCCTAACCCCAGCACTGTAAATGTGCTTTCAGATGACACATTATAAAGGCTGCTCAGTGGAAAATAAGAGTAAGGACAGAGGGGCAAAGCCATTGTCTTTGACTAGAGTTAACAAATAAGTTAGAGAAGTGGACGGTCAGTCCTGTGGTTTCATCCTTAAAAAGAAGGCATTGAACAATTTGAGACTGTATTAAGAAATTACCTTACCATTGGGCAGAAATGCTGGTTTTCTGTACACCCCTTATAACATCTTGGGTATATTGTGTTTACTGAAATAAAAGAAATAGTTGCAAAGCCTTGGGCTTTGAAAACCATCACCATTCAAGAATGTAGTTGCATTTTGTCAGCCACTGAGCTCACAGGAGCTAATTTTTAGAGTTAAGCATGATCACGTTTACATTCTACTTATATATTTCTTCTGTAGGTCATCTATAGTTTGATGCAAACAAAGCCTGGCTTCCACTGTGTTGCATTTCCTTCATTCTTTAGGAGCCTGCTTGTGTCTTACACCATTGAATGGAAATTTATTAGGCATACTGTACTCACTTACTTCAGGTCAGCATTTCCTAAACATAATAATCCACAAGATGGTTTTTCCATGATATGTGTACCTTCTATACCTTCTTAAATTCCAAATAATTCAATGTGAGAAATGCTGTTCTAGGAAAGTAACTTTCATATCTGAAGTGATCTATTGGGGAATTTTTTCTTTTCATTTGGTTTTATGTTCTACATTGTTTGATTTAAGAGAATTAATAAGCATAGAAAATAAGTTCTATTCTTAAATCAATGGAGCTTACTTTTTTTTTCAACATAGACTTAAGGTAAAGAGCATAAATAGTGCTCTGGCTGTGGAAAACACCTCAAAATCCCAAGCAGTAGTATCCAAGAAGTTACCAAGAAATCAGTTGGTCCCGAATAGGCACTTCCTATTCTGCTTTCTTCTATTACGTGCAGTGACATACATTCCACTTGCAGAAAGAAATGCACTCCACAAATTAGTCATAGTTTCCAATTTTTTTTCAACTGGACTTTTGGCAAAATCTATAATTTAAATTTTCATGATGGTTAGTCATTTGAACCCCTGGAACATAAATGAAAAAAAAAATAGTGTAATGAGTAATCATCTAATAAAAAAAAAAAACCTACCTAAACTTAATTAAACTCAGTGGAGAAAGTAGCCAGAATGACAAAGCAAACATATATTATTTTTATTTCATTTTTTTGGGTCCCCAATATTTTATATTTTAGTTACCCTATTAAAAAATTCTATGTTCTGACTCTACCGTTCTATATTTTGACTCAAACTTTTCCAACATAGACCTGAAAATCAGTTGATCTTACAATCTGTGACAGTTGGAATGAAGATTTTAAGTAAGCTCTATATTAGTTAAGTAATATTTAACATGGAGTGTTAGAATATTAATTAAGCAATAATTTGAGGACGTATTATATGGGCATATGTTATCATCTTATAGAGTGAAGATGTTATAAATATATAGTTCTCTCTCCCCTTGCCACTTCTTTAAAATTTATACGAACTCTCTCAAAATAGCTCATAAAAGGAAAACCTCTCTCAGCATAAAGTTGCTATACTGTTAAAACTATGTAAAAGTATTGGGAAGCTATAGGGGAAAGTTTGAATCAACAAATATTTTCGACATTCCTACCGGTAACTCCAAGGCCTTTTTTTCCCCTGTTCTTTTTCCCCCTCCTTGTCTGTTACAAGTTATGATGTGTGGATGAAGGCTTTTTCCCATGCAGTAATGACTGTATACTGAGATTTCAAGGGGCTGTTCATGACAATCCCATTTTCTGTGTAATTTCATGGTTGTCTTCTTGAATGAAGATATTGGCTGCTCTGAAGCAGGGGTCAGCTGCTCCTGCTCCTTTTCAGTATTGTTCCGGAGTATGTTTCCTTTCAGCTGATGAAAAGTAATTCATCATTTACACCCCTGAATTCTGCCAGCATTTTTTGAACAACTTTTCTTTCCCTGTGGTACCTTAGGCCCATGAAAGAGATAAATAGGTTCAATACAACACTAGGCCCCAGATCCTGGGAGCAGGTTAGGCCTCTGAGGCCCCGAGCTGCCCCTTTCTCATGATAGAGTTTGTCACCTTTCTACCTCCAGAAGTCAAATCCTGTCGACTCAGCCATCTTTCAGGCTCTCTGAAGTGGCTTTGGCACCCACTGGGGCATGTGAGTTTAAAATTGATTTTTTTTAAGATCTGTCAAGTTCCCTTAAGGGACGGAGTTGACAGCCAGCAGGCCTCAACTATCACAAAGCATTCAATGTGTAAAAGACACCTAAGGAACTTCCTTTGAGGGGCCAAAGGGCTTCAGACTTTGTGACACATTGAGAGGGTGCTGTTGCTAAGAAACTGGCTTTTGGCAATAGGATTTTTTTCTGCAACTCTGCCACTTTGGGAAGTACTTTAAGCTACCTCTCTTCTTATGGCAAAAGACAACATTGCCTATTATAAAAACAAGATGCCCCCCAAAAAGATGTTAAATGGACTCATTACATGGTTCTTCACACTCCAAATGCCTATTACTTAGGCGTTTTAGAAATCAGTTAACTCTAGTATTTGTACCTACTTTCAGAAGAATAAAACATTAGGCAATCTAACTTAATCAAAATAAAATCCGATATTTGTTTCTAAAAGCAAGGATATTAAGTGTTTAGGAGTTGGGATGTTGTAGAAAATCATGCAGAGATAGATTGTTCTTTCTCAACTTAAACTGACTGGCTTAACACCCCAGCAGTAGTATTGCCCAGGCTACAGCTTACATTTGGTTTGTTGCAAAATAATGCTGGTGCAGGTATGGCCATTTGCTCCTGCCCAGAGTCTACTGGATCAAGAAACTGTTTAATTCAGCCTTTTATTTAGCTATCACCTTTAATTTTATATGTTCTCTTGGAAGTCAAAATGATAGGAGCAGGGTCCTCCTATATTGTTTTGAAGGATAATGAAATATTCTATTCTTTCTGTTATTGATTTTAAACAACTTCAATGTAGCAAATAATTCTTTTTGCTGTTGTTGTAAATGAAGGAAACAACTTAGCCTCTTTTAGTGACCACGGCATAACCACGTTCTCCAGCAAAACCATTTGTGCAGAGCAAGCACAGCATCCTTTGGAAGATTAGCGATTCCTCAAAAGAAATCAGAAGACAGATTTTCACATTCAATTCCAACCTGTGTGGTTTGAAGGCTTTGAAACTTTCAACAACAATATAAATACTGCATGTGTCTCTCTCTCCCGAGGCTGGATTTTACCGACTGGTATGTGAAAGGCCAATTGTATAAGCAGGTGTAGGTCTGAGTTGAAAGGATTTGATGGCATTAATCTCCCTTTAAGAGGTCTTGTTTTCACGGGCTGTTGTCAAACACAACTGAGTCATTCTGTGACTCTAACTGCAGTTATCTGTCCCTTGCTATAGTTGCCCTAGCTTTTGAGGGAATTTCTGCATGACTTTTCCAAAGAATGTTTCGGTGTTCTCTATAGACAGAGGTAGTATGGCAATGAGAGACAAATATAGGCTCTGCAGACAGACATACCCTGGGTTTAAATGTTGGTTTGCAGGATCTGTGTTGCTTCAGTAAATTCATGAAAATTCTCTGAGACACAACTTCCTGTATACAAAATGAGGACCATAATAGCTGAGGTTTAAGTGAGGTTATGCATGAAAAATACCCAGCATGGTCATTGGCATAGAAGTTCAATAAATGATAAATATTATTCCTCCGATTGACCAAATATATGCCACGATTTCATGGTCCTTGCCACTGAAGCTCAGACATCATGAATATTAGCTATGGATATTAAGCAGTTATCCTCCTAATTCCAAAATACTAAACACGTCAATTTCCAGACTAGAGAGATGATTACCTAGGGCTAAGTCAAGAATTAACCCTGATAGTCGTGAAGTCATAACCTGGTCAAAATATAAAAGGAAATGCTGAGTCATTGTCTGCACGATTCATTACTAATCCACCTAAGGTTACTAATAAAAACAAAAAGTGGCCAGACACAGTGGTTCACACCTGTAATCCCAGCACTTTCGGAGGCCGAGGCTGGGGGATCACCTAAGGTTGGGAGTTCGAGACCATCCTGACCAACATGGAGAAACCCCATCTCTACTAAAAATACAAAATTAGCCAGGCGTGGTGGCACATGCCTGTAATCTCAGTTACTCAGGAGGCTGAGGCAGGATAATCGCTTGAACCCGGGAGGAGAAGGTTGTGATGAGCCAAGATTGCACCATTGCACTCCAACCTGGGCAACAAGAGTGAAACTCCATCTCAAAAGAAAACAAACAAACGACAAACAAAAAGGAGCTGGTGAAAATAGATGTTAATACTATCATACTTCTTTTGTTACACAGACTTAATTTGCATTGCCGTTATTGACTGGCTGGGCCCTTCAACCTGTAAAATGAATGTGTTGCTTTCATGGGATGAGTGAATGTGGTCCTTCTGCTTGTTGGTTCATTGTTATTTGGTCAGCTCTCCTAGTTTCCTGGTTTATTTAGTGTAGGCGGAGCATAATTATTTTGTGAAAAGTTTCCCAGGTGATTCTAAAGTCTAGTCTGTACTGAACATCACTACCTTAAGTAAATAAAATTTAATAACTTGGTTATAATTTTTTCATGAGCTACGTGTCAGTAGCCATAACCAATTTTCTGGGAGAAATAGTACACAAGCAGGTAGTTGCTGAGTTGCCAGAGACAAAATAAAGCAGCTGAAGTTAAAGAGAAGCAGACAGAGAGTCTTCAGTGTGTAAAATAATAAATTATATTGTTATCTCACTGTATCCTCTTAAGAATTAGTAACACACAGCAATCTCACTCAACAAATTCACGGTATAACAGTACACCACATGTTTAAAGTTTCTTTTAACTCCTCTTCCATGTAAACACATTGAAGAGATAGAAATGGGACTCACTTTGGCCTCCATCACTTTCCACTGCAGCTTTAAGTTATCTAGTTCCTTTTTCTAGGAAGTGTCCCCCGACCTCGACAGTAAATTAGATGTGCCCCTCCTGTGTTTGTCTAGTGCCCTCCAATTTCCATGTTACAGTGTGGGAGTGATTGAATGAAGGCGCTGAGCACAGTGGATGTACTGCCTCATTAGATTGTAGGCATTAGGATTAAGTACCCACGTGCAGAGGAATCATCCCTGTTTCTCCCAAGCTTGTTTCAGCGTTTGTCAATTGCAGTAACTTATGGATACACTGCATATGAATGAATAAAGTGTATGAATAAATAAATGAGCTTCCCACAAAGACTTTCCTACAACCAACAGCCTCCCAAAAGGCTTAATATGTCCAGTCTTTGCTCAAGAATATAACAATTGCTCTACTACCAAATATTGCCATATTCTTTTAAGAAAGGATGACAAAAAGATCCATGATTCACTAGAATAAAAAAGATGGACTTTCTATCTTGAAGTGAGAAAACTGTGGAATTCATTCAAGAAAGTAGAAATGAGGTGGAACAGACTCATCCTCTTTCCATATTGGGATATAAGTTCACCAGGAGGGTGGGAAGAAATAAGCATCTTGCCTATCTTGGACATTTTTACAGCTATCTCTGATAAAGAAAAACTGCAAAAGTTTCAGTGCTACACTTCAATGCATCTATGTGTTACAGGGTCATCATATTATAGTCATTATGGCAGGAGGCTCACTTCCCTCCCTGGTCTATTATAACTGACCGTAATGTACCATAGAGGTTCAAGATATTCTCTTCTTGACTGAGCCTGGAGAGTATCTATTTCACAGTGTATTCCTCTTAAAGGGTGAGTCTAAAAATGGCAATAGACAAGGCACTTATCTGTACATAAGTATCAGAGACAGAATGGGAGGAAATGATGCACTTCATGGAGTTGCATTACTTCTTCAGTACAATTTGTTGCACTAAAAAAGAAAGAAAGAAAGAAAGAAACATAATTTGGTAAGTGGATTATAGTGGTCTGAAAGAGTTAATGTGCCTCTTTCTACTAGAAGCAGTGAGCCATTTATATATAGGCAATCCCTTCTCTTCTCCTGAGTCACATCACTGCTTCAAGAGACGTTTTAAAATGGATCTTCGCAGACTCTAGGGATGGAGCAAGAGGATTGTTTTCACTGTCAGTAGTAACTACAAAATGAGTTTGTATTTTCTTTTCTTGTTTATACATTTTTCCCCCTGTGGTGTCACCCAGAAATGAAGGTTTGAAAGACATCCTTTGTTACATTTGGATTGAGTGTCACGGGGAGGTTACCTCTTGGTGTTCTTATTTCACCCATGCTATAACTTGAGGGATTAGCAAATACTCTCTATTATAAGAAGGGCTAACTTGTCCTTCAAAATTTTGATAGATTTCTATTAGCTTCTTTCTTTTTACTACCTATTATCAATTCAATTATATTTATGTAATATCTGTTTCAGGATATTTCAAGCATAATTTTGCTTAGGCTCATTTTTAAAGTATATCAGCTTTTTCCTTAATCATAATTTAAATGGCTACTAAATGCATCACCACTTTTTTAAACTACAATTTTTCCCACAAATTCATTATGAGTATAAGAAAAATTTTCTTTGTGGTTTTTGCATTCTTTCAAAAATATCCTTTCCCAGAAGAACCTCCCTTGAAATCTTCTATTTTCATAATAAATACTTATCTAGGTGTTTCAATAGTAAATATTAAAAAAATAACTTTTATTCACTTATTTTTCAAATTCTAGAGCACGATTTTGCAAATCATCATCTTTAACTATGCATACATGTGAATTACTTTTTTTGCCTAAACAAGTTTCAACCCTGCTAAGGGTGTTTTATTAAGAAACAAAACAAAATAAAACAAAACATTTCCTGTGTATTTTCTCTTCCTGCCCTGGAGGTGTATTTCAACATTCACAAAATACCTGACTACCCTTATTTTCCTTAATGTCTGTCCAAATAGCATCTGCTGTGTCAGCTAAAACACCCACAGCATTTCTTTTTACTGGCTATCATATGTGTGCAATATTGAGCCCTCCCTCCTCCTTCTTATTTGGTTTCTACTTTCAGTAAACCTTATCCTAGCATTTTAATTCCTCAGTCATTTCTCTGACTCAACCATAGCATTTCTATTTCAATAATATCATGCTTATCCTTGATACTCATACCATACTTATCAGCGATAAGGCTTTGATGTAATAAATCCTTGATATAATATACTTATCCATGCTATGAGATATAATCAAAAATGAAAGCAGAAACTTAAGATACAGAGTGAAATATATTACTTGCCAATTTTCCACAGTAACTTTTCATCATTACTCCAAAATTACTTTTTAATGCAAAGAGTAGTTTCAATCACATTGAGGCCCACATGATTCAGATACTATCATAATCACAATTAGATTACATTACTGCAATCAGGAATGGAGATCATTAAGAGAAAGAATATAAATTGCTTTAGTTTTACAAGTACTGAGCTAGCAAAATTATAATTAATCTCCATTTATAATCTTTTCTTTCATAGAACTGCAAAGCATGCTACTTTTTTTAGGCCATCAATACAAATTAGAACTAAGTAATAAAGCCCTAACTACTACTACTGTGCTGTTCACAATTGAAGGAATTTTCACATTATGTATAGAAGGCTTTTGATACAAACAGTGCCCATAGAGTAGATTGTTTCAATGCAATAAGTGCAAGTATCACAAGGTGCTATACAGAACACAATGCTGCAGAAACTATCCTTCTTCTCAGCGTAATCAGCTTTTGCATTCCATTTCTTAAATGGGATGGTGCTACTCATGGAGATGAAGAAGCAATTACTCACAAATCACAGTGAGTGCCTCACTCTGTATGTCCCAAGTTTTAAATATAGTCTTTTAAAAGTGCATGAAATAAAACCATTTTAAAAATTCAGGATATTGAGACCTTCAAAATGCAATCAATTATAATTACTGTAATTGTTTCATATTTTTAAAGTGAATTAAGTTCTGTTATACCTTGATACACCAAGTCCTTATACAGTACTATATATATCTTTTATTTATTAGTCCTTAAAAACTATCATACATTAAAACAGAATATATTATTAAGCTCAGATTTTAGTGAATACATATAGAAAATAGCTAATATTATACAATTTCAGAATTTTTTTTCCCACATTGCTAAAGTCAAAACAGTGCTAAAAATTTAACAATTTTTTAGAACTCATTTGGTGGCAAGTTGACCTCACATGAATTCATTTAGGAGGAAGCTAACTTGACATGAACTAATTTAGCAGAAAAACTTGGCCTGAACTTGCAGAAAGTTGCTTATATTCCTTAACAGTGATTTTGTTTGACAAATAAAAATAGTACATATTTAAGGTTTACAACCCAATGATTTTATGTACATATACAATGTGAAAGGATTATCACAATCAATCTAATTAATATCTCTATCGCCTCACATAGTTAACCTTTTTGTGTGTGTGATGATAACATTTAAGATTTGTTACACATATCGTTAACTATAGTCACCATGCTGTACACTAGATCTCCAGAAGGTATCGTCTTGTAACTCACTGCTTGTACCCCTTGGTTAGCATATCCCCATTTGTCCCCTCTTCTAGTCACTGATGGCCATCATTCCACTCTGTTTCTATTGGCCCAACTTTTTAAGATTCCACATATAAGTGAGACCATGCACTTTCTATGTCCAGCTTATTTCCCTTAGCATAATGTCCTACAAGTTCATCCACATTGTCCAAAATGGCAGAACTTAGTTCATTTTAAGGCTGAATAATATTCTTCTGTGTGTGTCTATGTATCAGATTTTCTTCATTCATTCATCTGTCAATATACACTTTTGTTTCATAGCTTGACTATTGTGAATAAGGCTGCAATGAACGTGGAAGTATGGGAGTACAGATAGCTCTTCAAAACAGTGAATTTACACACACACATACATAAGTGAATTTATACACATTCACACACATATATAAGCATACGCATGTGTGTGTCTATTTATATATATATTCCAGTTGTTCTTGCACAACATTATTTTAACTATTCAGGGTCATTTTAGATTTGTACAAATTTTAGGATTTTTTTTCTACTTCCGAGAAAAATGTCATTAGAATTATGATAAGTATGGCATGAAATATGTAAATCATATATATATATATATATATATGCCCTGAAGTGGTGAAGTGGGATTACTAGATCATATGATAAAGTTTTAGTTTTTTGAGGAACCTCAGTGGTGGTGGAAATGTAAATTGCTAGAATCATTTTATAATTGATTCTAGCAATTTACATTTCCACTAACATTATCCAAGGATTCTTTGGTATTCACATTTTTGCCATCACTTGCTTTCTTTTGACTTTTTGATAATTGCTATCTTAATGGGTATGATGAGGTGATAACTTTCTGTGGTTTCAATTTGAATTTCAATGGTTATCGGTGATATTATGCACCTTTTCATATACCTGTTGGCCATTTGTATCTCTTCTTTGGGAAAAAAAAACTATTCAGATTCTTTGCCCATTCTTTAATCAGGTTACATGCTTTTATGCTGTTGACTTGCATGAATTCCTTATGCATTTTGGATATTAACCTGTTCTTGGATACCTGATTTGCAAATATTTTGTCCTATCTATAAGTTGCCTTTTTTTTTTTTTTTTTTTTTTGAGATGGAGTCTCACTCTGTTGCCCAGGCTGTAGTGCAGTGGCACGATCTCGGCTTACTGCAACCTCCGCCTCCCGGGTTCAAGCAATTCTCTGCCTCAGCCTCCCGAGTAGCTGGGATTACAGGTGCTTCCCACCATGCCCTGCTAATTTTTGTATTTTTAGTAGAGACGGGGTTTCACCATCTTGGTCAGGCTGGTCTTGAACTCTTGACCTCATAATCCACCCACCTTGGCCTCCCAAAGTGCTGGGGTTACAGGCATGAGCCACCACACTCGCCAGCCAGAAGTTGCCTTTTAATTGTGTTGATTGTTCCTTTTGGTGAAAAGAAACATTTTAATTTGATGTGGCATAATTTGTAATATTTTTGCTTTTTGCTCTTTTATCTGTGCTTTTGAGGTCATATCCAAAAAATCATTGCCCAAACAACGTCAAGAAACATTTTCCTATTTTTCATCTAGTAGTTTTACAGTCTCACATCTTAAATTTATTTCTTTAATCCATTTTGAGTTGATTTTAGTGTATAATATAAGGTATGAGTCCAGTTTCATTCTTTTGCATATGGATATTCAACATATTCCCAATGTTATTTATTGAAGACATTATCCTTTACTCATTGCGTATTCTTGGAACTTTGTGGAAGACTAGTTGACTATATATATATATATGTGTGTCTGTATATATTATATATATATTATGTATACACACATATCACACTTTATTTGTGAGCTTTCTATTCTATTTTATTAGTATATGTGTTTGATTTTGTGGTATTGTCATAATGTTTTGATTGCTATAGAGTTATGATTTAATTTGAAATCACGAAGTCTAGTGCTTCCAGTTGTTCTTGCACAACAGTGCTTTAGCTATTCAGGGTCATTTTAGATTTGTACAAATTTTAGGATGTCTTTCTACTTATGAGAAAAATGTCATTGGAATTATGATAAGTATGGCATCAAATATGTAAATCACTTTAGTATAGAAATTTTGATAAAATTAATGCTTCCTATTTAGGAACGTGGACTATCTTTTCATTGATTTGTGTCTTTAATTTCTTTTATCCATGCTTTATAGCTCTCAGTGTATAGATCTTTCACCTCTTTGGTTAAATTTATTCCTAAGTATTTTGCTATTTTGATGCAATTGTAAATGGAATTGTTTTCTTAATTTCTTTTTCAGACAGTTTGCTCTTGGTGGATAGAGATGCAACAGAATTACAAATGTTTATTTTGTACCTTAAAAGTTTATTAAATTTGTTTAATAAGAACAAATTTATTTATTTATTTATTTAAAAAGTTTATTAAATTAAATTTATTAGTTCATTAGTTGTAACAGTTATTTTCTGGAGTCTTGAGGATTTTTCTCTACATAAAATCATGTCATCTGCAAACAAAGACATTTTACATCATCCTTTTCTATTTAGATGATTTTACTTCTTTTTCTTGCCTAGTTGCTCTGGCTAGGATTTCTAGTACTATGTTGAATATAAGTGGTGAGAGTGGAGATTCTTGTCTTACTACTGTTGTAAGATGAAAAACTTTCAGTTTTTTACCATTGAGTATGATCTTTGGCTGTGAGACTGTCATATACGTCCTTTACTATGTTGAAGTGTATTCTTTTATACCTATTTTGGTATAAAGGAATCCATCAGTGATATTGGCCTGTAATTTACTTTGCTTCTCTGCTTGCAGTATCAGGGTAATGCTAGCCTTGAAAAATAAGTTTGGAAGTGTTCAATCCTCTTCAGTTTTGAGGGAGAGTTTGAGAAGGCTTGATGTTAATTATTCTTTAAATGTTTGGTATAATACACCAGTGAAGCAATCTGGTCCTGGGCTTTTCTTTGTTGGGAGATTTTAAAATACTGATTTAATCTCCATACTCATTACTGGCCTGTTTATCTTTTCCAATTCATCATAATTCAGCATCAGAAGGTTGCTAGGAATGTATTCATTTCTTGTAGGTATACAATTTGTTCACATGTAATTGTTCCTAGTAGTTTTTTTTATCATCCTTTGTAGCTCTGTGTTATAATTTATAAACTCTCCTATTTCATATCTGATTCTATTTATTTAAATTATTTCTTTTTTTCCACCTGGTTAAATAAAAGTTTGCCAGTTTTGTTTATCTTTTCAAAAAACCAACTCTGAATTTTAGTAATATTTTCTGTTGTTTGGCCTCCATTTTATTCCAGTCTTTATTATTTTTTTCCTTCTGCTAAATTTAGGCTTACTCTGTTCTTTTTTTTTTCTAGTTCCTTATGATATAAAGTGAGATCATTTATTGGAGAGCTTCCTTTCTTCTTTATGTAAGCAATCATCACTATAATCATCTCTCTTCAAACTGCTATTCCAGCATCCCATAAGTTTTAGTATGCTTTGTTTCCATTTTTACTTCTTTCAAGATACTTTTTATTTAACTTTTGATTTTTTTCTTGCCTGTTTTTGATATCTAGTTTCATTTCATTGTTGTCAGAAGAGATACTTGATATGACTTCAGTCTTCTTGAATGATTAAAGACTTGTCTTCTGACCTAATATATGATTTACCCTGAAGAATGTTCTGAGTACACTTGAAAAAAAATGTGTATTATGCTCGTGTTGGATGAAATATTCTGTACATTTCTGTTAAGTTCCCTTAGTCTAAAATGTAGTTCAAGCTCAATGTTTTCTATTTGATTTTCTGTCTGGATGATGTATCCACTGTTGAAAGTCAGGTATTGAAGACCTCTATCATGACTGTATTGTAATCTGTATCTCCTATCTGAGTTGAATATATGCTTTTCACATTAGATATGCTGGTGTTAGGTATATATATTATTACAGTTGTTATACCCTCTTGATAAATTGATACCTTTATCATTATACAATAACCTTCTTTGTTTGTTGGGACACTTAATGTCTATTTTGTATTTTGTCTGATATAAGTATGTCTACCCTATGCTCTTTGGTTTCCCGTTTGCACATAGTATCTTATTCAATCCCTTCACTTTAAGCCTATATACATCCTTAAAGAAAAAATAAGCCCCTTGGGGGCAGCTTATAATTGGTCTTGTCTTCTTTTTCTTTTTTCTTTTTTTTTTGAGACGGAGTCTCACTCTGTCCCCCAGTCTGTAGTGCAGTGGTGCAACCTCTGCTCACTGCAAGCTCTGCCTCCCGGGTTCACGCCATTCTCCTGCCTCAGCATCCCGTGTAGCTGGGACTACAGGTGCCTGCCACCGTGCCCGGCGTATTTTTTGTATTTTTTTAGTAGAGATGGGGTTTCACCCTGTTAGCCAGGATGGTCTCAATCTCCTGACCTTGTGATCCAACCGCCTCAGCCTCCCAAAGTGCTGGATTACAGGCTTTTTTTAAATTATTATACTTTAAGTTCTAGGGTACATGTGCACAATGTGCAGGTTTGTTACATATGTATATATGTGCCATGTTGGTTTGCTGCACTCATTAACTCGTTATTTACATTAGGTATTTTTCCTAATGCTATCCCTACTCCCTAACCCCCACCCCACGACAATCCCTACTGTGTGATGTTCCCCACCCTGTGTCCAAGTGTTCTCATTGTTCAATTCCCACCTATGAGTAAGAACATGTGGTGTTTGGTTTTCTGTCCTTGCGATACTTTGTTGAGAATGATGGTTTCCAGCTTCATCCATGATAGAATAGAATAGAAACAGTGAAAGTGGGCATCTTGTCTTGTCCCAGTTCTCGGGGGGAATTATTTCAACTTTTCCCCATTCAGTATAATGTTGGTTGTGGGTTTGTCATAGATGACTTGTGTTACCTTAAGGTTTGTCCTTTCTTTACCAATTTTGCTGAGGGTTTTAATCATAAATCGTTGCTGGATTTTGTCAAATGCTTTTTCTGTGTCTATTGAGATGATCATGTGATTTTTGTCTTTAATTATCTTTATATGGTGTATCACATTTATTGACTTGAGTATGTTAAACCATCCCTGAATACGTGATATGAACCCACTTGATCATCGTTGATTATTTTTTGATAAGCTGTTGGATTTGGTTAGTTATTATTTTACTGAGAATATTTGCATCTATGTTTATCAGGGATATTGGTCTGCAGTTTTCTTTTTTTGTTATGTCCTTTCCTGGTTTTGATAATAGGTTGATAGTGGTGTCATATAATTTTGACCCATGAAAACGTGAGACAGGGCACAGATAATTTAGAAAGTTTATTTTGCCAAGGTTGAGGACATGTGCCCGTGACAGACTTAGGAGGTCCTGACGACGTGTGCCCAAGGTGGTCAGAACACAGTTTGGTGTATACATTTTAGGAAGACATGAGAGATTGATCAATATATGTAAGATAAACATTGGTTTGGTCTGGGAAGGTAGGACAATTCGAAGCAGGCAGGGGGCCTCCAGGTCATAGGTAGACAAGAGACAAATGGTTGCATTCTTTTGAGTTTCTGATTAGCCTCTCCAAGGAGGCAATCATATAACCATTTATTTCAGTAGGAAGAGGAGTGACTGAATAGAATGGGAGGCAAGTTTGCCCTAAGAAGTTTCCAGCTTGATTTTTCCCTTTAGCTTAGCGATTTTGGGGGCCCCAAGATATTTGTCTTTCCCATGACTTAGGGAGGATTCTCTTTCTCTATTATTTGAAATTGTTTCAATAGGATTGGTACCAGTTCTTCTTTGAATGTCTGTTGAAATTTTCGAGTGTATTTAGCATTTCTCTTAGTGTGTCTTCCATTTCCAGAGGTTTTGATTGCTTTTTTTTATGCTATCTATTTCTCTGTAGATTTTTTGGTCCATATCCTGTATTTTTTTTAAGTTTCTTCAAGTGGGATTTTTACCCTTCTCTGGTGCCTCCTTGAGTAGCTTAATAATCGACCTTCTGTTCTTTTATTTGTTTGTTTGTTTGTTTTTGGCAACTCAAAGTTTTATTCTTGGTTTGGACCCATTGCTGGTGAGCTCGTGTGATTTTTCAGGGAGATTAAAGAACATTTGTTTGTCATATTGCCAGAATTGTTTCTCTGGTTCCTTGTCATTTGGGTAGAATATATCATAGGGAAGATCTGTGGCTTGAGGACTGTTTTTCAGATTCTTTTGTCCTATGGGGTGATCCCTTGACATGGTGCTCCCCCGCTTTCCCTAGGGATGGGGCTTGCTCACAGCCAGCCTGCACTGAATGTTATCACTCTTCTGGGTCTAGCCACCCAGTGGAGATTCTGGGCTCTGGGCTGGTACTGGGGAGTGTCTGCAAAGAGTAATGTGATTTGATGTACCTTCAGGTCTCTCAGCCGTAGATACCACTACCTGCTCCAGTAAACGTAGCAGGGGAGTGAAGTGGATTCTGGGTGGGTCCTTGGTTGTGAAGTGGATTCTGGGTGGGTCCTTGGTTGTAGTTTTGTTAAGTGTGCTGGTTTCCTCAACTGCTGGTTGTGCTGTCAGTGAAATTGTCACAGACAGACTCAGGAACTCTGGCTAGCCAGGATGTTACCAGAGGTGGAATTAGCTGTTGTTTTCTTCTTTTTGGAAACAGGGCTGTTCTTTTATGAGTTGTTATAATGGCTTGAGTTGGTTGGCCTCCAGACAGGAGGTGGCACTTTCAAAAGAGTATCAGCTGCGGTAGTATGGTGGGGATACAAGCTTGCCCTAAGGTTTCCTGGATAAGTATTTGGGTTTCTCAGGTGATGGGTGGGGCCATAGAGCTCCCAAAAGATTATGTCTTTTGTGTTTGGTTACCAAGGCAGACAGAGAAAGTCCATCAGGTAGAGGCAGGGATAGGTGTAATTGAGCCCAGACACTATTTGTGTGGGGCTTGCTGTGTCCACTGTGGAGGATAGGGGTGTGGTTCTCAGGGCAATGCAATAGTGTTCCCAGGGGGATTATGTTTGCCTCTGCTGAGTCATAAAGGTCACCAGGAAAGTAGGGGAAAGTCAAGTCAGCAGTGACAGGCCTCAGATAGCTCCTATGCAGCCAGAAAGGCCAGTCTCACTTCCACAGTGCCCCACTAAAAGCACAGAGCTTATATACAGGTAGCCAATGAGCAAGAGCTGAGATCTTGCCCCAGGCTACAAGCTTCCCTGCTGAGAAAGCAAACCAGGCTTACAGAGCTTTCAGGCTCCACCTCTCCCCACAGCTAGGGCTTCTCTTCCTATCTGCACATTCTGTTTGCCCTCTCCCCCAACTCCACCCACCTACCCACCCCGGCCCCCAGATTCTGCTCAGGAAAATTTACACTCCATTGAAATTATTACAGAATTCAGCTGATGTTTCTTTCTCCCTGTAGACCTTCTCCAATTATACTGGCAGCCCTCCCCAAGGACCACTGTGAGATAGAGTCAGAGGTGGCTTCCCTGGGAACTGGGAGTGCCTACAGGGCTCTTCCTGCTGCTTCTTCTACTTTTATATTTCACTTGGACCTCTAAATTCCTTTAAGTTCTAGGTAAATTTAAATGCTTCTTCCGTGATCTGGATTTTCAGGTTCCCCATTGTGGATTTGTATTTGGAGGTGAATTTTACTTTTCTCATGCTTTGGGCACTCAGAGTTTTGGCTGTCTCAAGGAGTTTGCAGCCACAAGCCACTTCTTTCAAAGGTCATTGAATTCTTTGGTTTTCCTGGAATGTTCCCGTGGTAATTCTTGGAAAAAAAGTTCATGATTTGTCTTCACAATGCTGTTCTGTCCTTCCAAGTGAGAGGTGCCTCCTATCTGCCATCTAAGTCTCAAGTACCCTTGATGTCTATCTCTCAGGATTTGGGAAATTCTCAACCATTATTTCCTTATATAAACCTTTTCTCCTTTTCTCTTTATCTTCTCTTTCTGAGACCTCCAGGATCTTTACACTCTTCCTCTTCATAGTGGCCAATACAAGTCCTGTAAGCTTTTTAAATTCTTTTTTTTTTTTTCCATCCTCTAACTGAATAATTTTAGGTGCCTTGTCTTCAAGGTGCAGATTCTTTCTTCTGCTTAATCAAGTCTCTCATTGAAGCTCTCAATTGCATTTTTCATTTTATTATTTTATCTATTGCATTCTTCAGCTCCAGAATTTCTGTTTTTCCTTTTTTAATGATTTTTATCTATTTGTTGAACCTCATGTTTTGTTCATGTGTGTATGTGGTTTTTAAACTTTAATTTTGCTTTCTATGTATCTGTGTTCTCTTGTTCACTTCCTCGTTA
Organism: Nomascus leucogenys; assembly: GCF_006542625.1. NCBI lineage: Eukaryota > Metazoa > Chordata > Mammalia > Primates > Hylobatidae > Nomascus > Nomascus leucogenys. Next base: position 6,128,056 of record NC_044400.1, on the reverse strand, counting down.
AGGAAATTCACTGAGCTTTCTTAAAACAATTATTTTGCATTTTTGTCAAATGTTTTATAGATTTCCATTACTTTTAGGTCAATTACTGGTTAATTATTGTTTTCCTTTAGTGATGTCATGCTTCCTTGGTTTTTAAAGTTCTTTGAAGTCTTGTATTGATTGCTATCTTCACATTTGAAGAAGCAGTCACTTCCTCCAGTCTTCACTGACTGGCTCTGGGCAAGAAATTACTTGCCCAGTCAGCAGCCTAGGGATTCTGAAGCTCTTTCAGACATTTTCTATGGATACAACCAGTTGACACCTTTTGTTTCCTCGTGGGGCTGGGGGAGAACTGATAAGATCATATGCTTTTGTGTCTGGAATTGGTGGGTTCTTGGTCTCACTGACTTCAAGAATGAAGCCGCAGACTCTTGCGGCGAGTGTTACAGTTCTTAAAGATGGTGTGTCTGGAGTTTGTTCCTTCTGTTGTTTGGATGTGGTTGGAGTTTCTTCCTTCTGGTGGGTTCGTGGTCTCACTGGCTTCAGGAGTGAAGCTGCAGACCTTCGTGGTGAGTGTTACAGCTCATAAAGGCAGTGTGGACCCAAAAAGTGAGCAGCAGCAAGATTTATTGCAAAGAGCAAAAGAACAAAGCCTCCACATATGGAAGGGCACCCCAGTGGGTTGTCACGGCTGGCTCGGGCGGGCAGCCTGCTTTTATTCCCTTATCTGACCCCACCCACATCCTGCTGATTGGCCCATTTTACAGAGAGCTGCTTGGTGTATGTACAATCCTCTAGCTAGACGTAAAAGTTCTCCAAGTCCCCACTGGATTAGCTAGACACAGAGCACTGATTGGCGCATTTACAAACCTTGAGCTAGACACAGGGTGCTGATTGGTGTGTTTACAAACCTTGAGCTAGACACAGAGTGCTGATTGGTGTATTTACAATCCTTTAGCTAGACATAAAAGTTCGCCAAGTCCCCACCAGATTAGCTAGATACACAGTGCTGATTGGTGCATCCACGAACCTGGAGCTAGACAAAGAGTACTGATAGGTGCATTTACAATCTTCTGGCTAGACATAAAATTTCTCCAAGTCCCCACCTGACTCAGGAGCCCAGCTGGCTTTGCCTAGTGGATCCCACACCAGGGCCGCGGGCGCAGCTGCCTGCCCGTCCCACACCACGTGACAACACTCCTCAGCCCTTGGGTGGTCGATGGGACTGGGCACCACAGAGCAGTGGGTGGCATCCGTCAGGGAGGCTCAGGCCACGCAGTAGCCTACCACTGAGGGGCGCAGGCATGGTGGGCTGCAGGTCCCGAGCCCTGCCCTGCAGGGAGGTGGCTGAGGCTCCGCAAGAATTTGAGCGTGGCACGTGCGGGCTAGCAGTGCTGGGGTACCAGGCACCCACTCCGCAGCTGCTGGCCTGGGTGCTAAGCCCCTCACTGCCTCAGGCCGGGAGTACCGGCAGTGAGCACTGCACGCAGTCCTGGTTCCCGCCTGCACCTCTCCCTCCACACCTCCCTGCAAGCAGAGGGAGCCAGCTCCAGCCTCGGCCAGCCCAGAGGGGGGCTCCCACAGTGCAGCAGCGGGCTGAAGTGCTCCTCAAACATGGCCAGAGCAGATGCCGAGGCCGAGGAGGCACTGAGAGCAAGTGAGGGCCGCTAGCACATTGTCACCTCTCACTTTCTCCTCTTCTCCAAAAGAAGGCTGGATGCCTAGAGTCTCCAATTTATTTTCCCTAAGGCAGTGCCTTGAAAAGATCAATTTTGCCTGCCTTCACTCAATTCTGGAGAGTCAAGCTGGCTAACTGAACATACTCACAAGCCATCTTCAAAAGCTCATATTTGCCATCTAGGGGGCACACACAGGGTGTGTGCCATGGGGGAGGGAAGAGGTTCATGATGCATTGGTGGTGCCTATGTGCCAATTGGTGTGAGTCAGCTGGTGAGAGGTCTGAAAAAGTGGACAGGTCTCCTAATATAGTCTGAAAAGCAGTTTATAGGAATACAGCCCTTTGTTTAGTTTTAAGCACTGATTGCTATAAATCCCTACTTCTCTTCTTTTCTCTCAGCCTCTCTTAACTATTCAGCTGTACTGATACCTTCAGTATTCTATGTGGGTTGAGAAGGTGGGCCTCTTGGGTAGTGTCTCATTACACACTTCTTTCCCCAATGGGAGGAATCACATGCCAAGGTGCTCTCTTTTGGCATAGAACTGTGCTGCCTTGGGAGAAGGGTGATGGGGATATAGTGAAACTCTTCTTCTTACCCTCTTTAATGCACCTATTCTTAGATTTTTTCTCAAGTGGTACACTGAAGTATCTCTGCTCTACTCCCAGATTCCCACAAATGTACTCTTGTCCATTGGTGGTTTTCAAATTTAATGCATTTTGAGAAGATGACAGTAGAAAACTCTTATTCCATCATTTTGCTAATGATATATACATCAGTGTACCTTTTTAAAAAGGGAAAAATTGTTTTCCAAACAACATATTGCCACCAGTTGTCTGTGATAAAAAAAATTATGGACCCAGTAGCTGCATATAGGTGACTGGACACAGCTGAGTCAAAACTGTTAGTAAAAAAGAAAGTCTCCTTTCCCTTTTGCCTCTGTGTATTTTGTTTCTTCTTTTTAGTGCATTCTTGCTTTCATATTCCCATGAGTCAGAGCTTTTCACCACTGTGCTGTGAATGGGTTGCAATTGTGCCCAGATTCTGGTCCATCTGAACTTTGAGGGAACTGATAGAGATTTCGGTGTCTGGACCTCTGGGTAGACACCACCAGCTTTGAATCTACACATCTAGTTACCCATAAACCAATGGTTCCAGTGAGCTGCATAGATATCATTGATGCCTATGTGTGCTGTGACCTGGTAAATGTTAGGAAACATTGTCTTTGGGGGTCAAATTCTTCACACCCTCTCCCATTTTTCCCTTGTAACAGGTATAGGCTATTAGTAACAGTGCCTGCCATTTAATAGACAATCATTATTTTCTAAATGTTGAAGGCATAAAATCATGCCATTCTATTATAATTATTTTTGTATTTTTATAGGAACATAAAGCACTAATTTCAGAAAATCAAAGTATCAGAGATCAAGCTATGAATAACTTAATTCAAATGTTATCATCCTGATGTAGACTGGCATTTTTCTAAGACAAATCCCCAATATATGGCCTGTTTAAATAAAGAGAAAAATAAATCTACTATGCTATTTATTTGTAACAGAATCCTCTGTTAATGGTGGAAAAGCTATGGCAGCACAGATTTTTAAGGTCATAAATTATAAAATGTCTTGGCCATTAGTAAACATCTTACATATCAAGAATTTGTTATAATCCTTAACAAAAACAGGGATGAGGAAAAACGATTTTTTAAAAAATGTAGCCATCTCATTTTAACCATAAAAACAGAATAAAACGTATTTTTACAGATAATTATTTTAGTTTAAATTGTTAAAAGGATATATTAGATGGTTCTACATTGAATTAAATTTAATTAAAAGATGTGCACACTGCTGGCCAAATTGTACTTTTACTATATATGTGATATAGTCATAATTTAAAAGAACAAACTGATACCTCTACTTATAGGCAATAAAATTAGTTTTTACTGCTAATAAACTCAGGCTTTGTAGCTATAATATTCTATGGCTCTATGTTAGGAATTTTTAAGAAAATTTTTAAAAAGCTTTGCAGAAATTTTTCTTGCCATGAAGGACAGCATGCAGGTTTGATACATAAAGAAAACCAAGAGGGCTAGAGAAGGATGAGTAACAAATTTGAGCACAATTCATCAATAATTATTGGAGAACTTAATAAGTATTTTCTAAGATACACTGTAAATTAAAAGAATAAGGGAATAATAAAACGTCAAACAAAACACATTTATAAAAAGCAAATGATCTGTCTTTTCTAGTACAATTTTGAAAACATGAGTTTAATATATCAGTATTATATTTTTCTATTTTTGTTAATTGATTAATTTATCAGAAGTAGATGTTGCTAGGATATTGATATGAGAAGACATAGTGTTTGACCTTACAGAGACACAAAATAGGCATTAAAACATATTTCAAAACAGTATAAATAAATGAGAGAATAAGAGCTATCAGGTGACAGAGTTTGCTTCTGACTGCAGTCAATAGAGAATATTCTGTGTGTGTATGCTTTATGCTCTCTGAAGTCTGAATTTCTTAGCAAAACATTTGAGGTTTAAAATTTAGTCTCAGTTTGCTTTTATATTTGTATAGCATATGTTTCAACTAAATAAAATTTCGTGCCTTTGTTCTAAGTGAAAAGCATAAGACTAACTTTGTGTTAGACAATAAGTAATATTTGTCTTAGAGTTCGTTGTCTGAAGAAAATTTATTTGTTCATAGTACTTGGAATGAATTGGAAGGGGAATGATTAGAGACAGAAGCAAAGTTTAAGAGTAGAGGTAAGAAAAATTAAGACCTGAAGTGGGAAAACAAAGGACAGGATGAAGGATCAATATTTTGAAGCAAGTACTCACACAACTCAGGGGATAAGGGAGAGACATAAGTTGAAAAAAGAGCAACAAAACCCTTTAGTGTCTTGAGTCTGTGAACAGTCAGAAATATAGTTCCATTAAAGAATTAGGGGAGCGATCAGAGGAACTTTCCTTGAAGTACAGAATAACAAAAGTTTTATTCTCTTTTCTCCCTTTCTCTAAACTTCCCCCCTCCTTTTTTTTTGCCTTGACATAAAAAACTGAAACAAAAAAAGAAAGTATAAAAACATCGTAAAACCAAACCAAAAGATTGTTATGTTCCTGCCAGATACAATTAAATATGGATTAAAATGTTAGTGAATGTTGAAAATTGTGCATATCTTCTGAGACTTAATCAGAAAATTGAGCTCTCAAAACAGAAATGCTATCACATAGGTCTATCCTATTGACTTTTTCTTTAGCATCTCCAGAACCAGAGACTTGACTATCTGTAGAGATACAGGGTGGCACCACACAACATCAGCATAGGAGTTTCTGGAGAAGAAATCATGCTAATGTGCCATTTCTATGGCTTAAGCAACACATCTAGGAAGAATGAGGGTACTAACAGACATGGAAGATGGTGGAGAGGAGTATGTGTGTGACAGTAGATCAATATGCAAATTACCAATGACTTAAATAGTATTTCTATGAATCCTACCCACATACTGAGGCCAAAAGTTGAAGGGAAATACACTTTTGATTGAAAGAAGTAGTAGAATTCATGAGTAAGTAATAAGAAAAAAAGGTTACATTAAAATTGGAGACTGTATAACCTAGCTGACCCCCACCCAAACTTGATTTGTAGTAATCATTAATGTTGCTCTCCAAATATTGCAGGCACAGGCTAGAATTGCACTTCTTAACTTCCTACAGTACTTGGGAGCCATGTGACATATTCTGGTCAATGGGTGATGAGCATAAGTTATGAGAGATAATTTCACTGCCCCAGAGATTGTTTGTAGGAATTCCTTTTTCTCTGTCTCAGTGCCAGTTAATATTCCATATAGTAACTGTTACGTATACTTTGATCCTAAAGTGAGGAGGGTAACAAGATAAACCTGAACTGTGTGTTATATATAATAATTGTAATTTGGGCATTAATTATTAACATATCATTTAGCATTTCCTGGTAAGTGCACCACCAACTACCCCAAATTCAAATACGGGTAATAATAAGAGAGAAATAACAAAAAGGATAAGAAAGGAGAAAAAAAAGAAAGAAGGAACAAAAGCAGCAAAGGCAAATGTGACAAATCTCATAAAGGAAAAACCCAAGGAAACAGAAGAAAAGTTATGATGATACCAATCCCACATTTAAAGGAAATAGAGATAATATGTTCTTTTTGTAAATAAATGCTCAAACAATAGATGGTTTTAGACATATTATAAACCAACAGAAGAACATTAAAATAGAAGAAAATATGTCTAAAAAATTAGAAATAAAAATTATATCATATAAAGGAGTCTAGTGGATAAGAAATAGTCAAGAGCAGGAATAGAAAGACTTACTGTAAAGGGCCAGATGTTGTCAATCTTTTTTAATTTAGTTATTCTAGAGGGTACATAGTATTACCATATTATGGGAGTAATTTGTATTCTCCAATCCAATCAGTATATAGAGAAAGACTTTTACTGTAAAGGGCTAGATATTGTCAATCTTTTTTAATTTAGTTATTCTAGAGGGTACATAGTATTACCACATTATGGTATTAATTTGTATTCTCCAATTCGATCAGTATATAGAGTTTATTAAATTTTTATAGACTTCTGTGAATTTTCTGTTAAAATACTTGTCTAATGTTTATTGAATTGTATTATTATGTTTTGTTTTTATAAATTATTTTATAAATTATTATTCATTAACAAATTCTTTGTGCGTGTATATATATATAAACACTTTTTCTCATAGATAGATGAGAAATGCTAGCAGTGAAACTACTCTGTATGATACCATAGTAGGTACCTGTCATTATACATTTGTTAAAAATTATTTATATTTTATAGCCTTTTTATTTTTTTTTGAGACAGGGTGTCACTCTGTCGCTCAGTTTGGAATGCAGTGGCATGATCACAGCTCACTGCAGCATTGACCTCCCAGGCTCAGGTGGTCCTCCCACCACAGCCTCCTAGGTAGCTGAGACCACAGGCATGTGCCCCCCAACCTAGCTGTTTTATTTTATTTTTTGTATTTTTTGTAGAGATGAGGTTTTATCGTGTTGCTTAGGTTGGTCTTGAACTCTTGGGCTCAAGTGATGTGCCCACCTTAGCCTCCCAAAGTGCTAAGATTACAAGTGTGAGCCACCATGCCCAGCCTCATTTAAAAAATTAAATGGTACTTTGGAGAGTAATTTTTACATTAATGACATTTAATATATCTTATCTTTATGAGTTGTGATGTGATTACATGTCCCATTTAAGAAATCTTGGTCTAGTAGAACTTACTCATAGGCTTTCTTGTGTGCTTTCTCCTAGAATTTTTATAAATTGTAGCTTTTAAATTAGATCCATGATCCATTTTTATTTTTTTCATTTTATTTCTTGATAGACTTTTTTAGAGCAGTTTTAGGGTCATAGCAAACTTGAGCAGAATATACAGATCTTTCCCATGTATCCATTGTTCCCACATATACACAGACTCCCTCACTATAAAAGTGTTGCACCCTAGCAATACATCTGTTACATCGATGAACCTGCATTAACACATCATCATCACCCACAACCCATAGTTTATATTAGAGTTCATTCTTTGTGTTTTCCATTCTATGGGTTTTAACGAATGTATAATGACATGTATGCACCACTAGGGTATCATACAGAGTAGTTTCTACTTTTCCCTCCTTCACTCGTGACCCCTGACAACCACTGATCCTTTTATTATCTTCATAGATTTGTCATGTAGTTTGTTAGAATCATACAGTAGGCAGCCTCTTTATGTTGGCTTCTTTCACTTAGTAATATGCATTTAAGATTACTTCATGTCTTTTCATGGCTTATAGTTCTTTTTTTAGCATTGAATAATTCTATTGCCTGGATATACACTAGCATATGTATCCATTCTGATACTAAAGGATATCTTGATTGTTTTCAAGTTTTGGCATTTATGAAAAAAGCTATTATAAACATTTGGGTGCGGGCTTACCTGTGGAAATCAGTTTTCCACACATTTGGGTAAATACCAAGGAGTATAATTGCTGGATTATATATGGTCTTTAAACAACTTTATCGAGGTGTGATTTAAATACCATAAAATTCACTCCTTGTAAGTATATATGTTAGTGAATTTTGGTAAAATTTAGAGGTTGTACAATCATCATCACAATCAAGTTTTAAAACATTTCTACCACAGTAAAATTTTCCCCTTCCAATTCCAAACTATAGGCATTATGTCTGTACTGATTTGCCTTTTCTGAAGTTTATGTAAATTAAATAATTCTATATGTGTTCTGTTATGTCTAGGTTCTTCTATGACATAATGATTTGCACTTCACCCTTGTTATAGCATGTTTCAATAGTGTATTCCTTTTCATTTCTGATGATTATTCTATTTACGGATATGCCACATTTTGCTTATCCACCTTCCAGTTGATGGACACTTGTTTTGTCTTAGGGCTACTATGAATAATGCTGCTAATGAACATTCACAAATAAGTCTTCAGGTCTTTATTCAATAGGCTATGTATTCAACAAGATCTATTCACTCTGCCTGGTAAGAACATGAATGGTTTCTGGCCCTTTTGAGTTCAGAGAATTGTTTGGCTTACAGCTCCTAGGTAATTGTATTTGCCCAAAAGTTCCTCTTTGTACAACTATGCAGAGTTTCACCTTATGCACGCACAGATTAATCTTCAGCTAGTGACTCGTGGAGTCAACTATACAGATTTCTATAATCTTTTTCTGCATATTTTCCTCTGTTTTAGCATTGAGCACTGAAAATTATCTGCAAACAACCTCCACAAGCTCCAAATTCTGCCTCCTTACATCAACCAGAATGATGGTCTTTATTCGGTTATATCCAACCACTGCTACAGCTTGAAACTGGCTTTATCAAGAAAACCATAGCAATTATAAAGCTTCCCTCATTTGTTTACCTTATCTCAATTATCATAGTCCTGAGCTGCTTGTGATCTGCTGTCTAAAACAATAATTTTATATAGTTGTTCGGATTTTGAATTGTTTGCAGGCATAAAGTAAGTCGTGTTCTTGTTGCTTTTGCTTATCTGGAAGTAGAAGTTCTCTTACATAGTGAAAAAACTCCAAGACATAGTCTGAGCAATGATTTTCAGAATAGAAACCCCAGAGCACAAGAAACAAAAACAACAATATTCAAATGGAATTGTATTAAATTAAAAACATTCTGCAGAGCAAAGGAAACATTCAGCAGAGTAATGAGATAACCTACAGAATAGGATAAGATATTTGCAAACCATACATTTGATAAGGGGTTAATATATAAAAAAATAAAGAAGTCAACAGTGTGAAAACAAATAACCAAATTAGAAAATGGGCAAAGGACTTGAATAGAAAATCTCAAAAGAAGACATATACTGTCTGACCTGTCTGAAACATACGTGTCTCGCCAACAAAAGAAATATACTTCTTTGGCCAAAAGGTATATAAAAATGCTCAAAATAAAGAATCAGGGTAATGTAAATAATAACCACAATAAAATATCATCTCACTTCTGTTAGAATGACCATTATCAAAAAGATGAAAGGCAGCAAGTGTTGCCAAGGATATGGAGAAAAAGGAACACTTAGATACTGTTGATGGGAATGTAAATTGTACAGTAATTATGGAAAACAATATTGAGGTTCCTCAAAAAAAAATTCAAAATAGAACTACAATATGATTTAGCAATTCTGCTTCTGGGTATATATCTTAAGAATATGAAACCTGGATGCCCACAATATGTTTGTACTCCCATGTTCATTACAGCATTGATCATGATATCTTAGATATTGATTTAACCTAAGTGTTCATGGATAAGTGAAAAGATTTAAAAAATGTGATACACACACACATGCATACACACACACATATGTAGAAGGAAATATTATTCAGCCTTAAAATGAAGAAAATTATATTATTTGCAACAACACAGATAAAGGTGAACAACATGTTATGTAAAAAAAGCTAGAAACAGACAGACAAATACTGCATAATCTCATTTATATGTGGAATATAAAAATGGAACTCAGAGAAATAGAGTAGAATCATAGTTTCCAGGGCTGGAGGTGAGGAAGAGAATGGGGCGATATTGACCAAAGGGTATAAAATTTCAGTTATGTAGGATGAATAAGTTCTTGAGATCTAATATACAACATGCTGAATATAGTTAATAATACTTTATTGTATACTTGAATAAAGTAGATCTTGAATTTTCTCAGTACAGAAAAAATGGGAATTTATGAGGTGACTGGTATGTTAATAAACTTGATTATTGCAACCCTTTTATAGTATATACATATACCAAAACATAATTTACCACCTTTATTTTCTAATTATACCTGTATTAATCTGTTTTCACACTGCTGATTAAGACATACCAGAGACTGGGCAATTTACAAAAGAGAGAAGTTTATTGAACTCACAGTTCCATGTGCCTGGAGAGACCTCATAATCATGGCAGAAGGTGAAAGGCACATCTCACATGGTGGCAGACAAGAGCTTGTGCAGGAAAACTCACATTTTTAAAACCATCAGATCTCATGAGACATATTGACTATCACGAGAACAGCATAGGAAAGACCCGCCGCCATGATTGAATTACCTCCCACCAGGTTCCTCCCACAACACATGAGAATTGTGGGAGTTACAATTCAAGATGAGATTTGGATAGTGATACAGTCAAACCATATTAATACCCCATTAAATCTGGGGAGAGAAAGATCTGAGTGACTCCTCTACATTAAGAAAAACTTCCTTTGATATAGCACATGAAAGAGGAGCCTAAGGGCCGGGCGCGGTGGCTCACGCTTGTAATCCCAGCACTTTGGGAGGCCGAGGCGGGCGGATCACGAGGTCAGGAGATCGAGACCACGGTGAAACCCCGTCTCTACTAAAAATACAAAAAATTAGCCGGGCGTGGTGGCGGGCGCCTGTAGTCCCAGCTACTCGGAGAGGCTGAGGCAGGAGAATGGCGTGAACCCGGGAGGTGGAGCTTGCAGTGAGCCGAGATGGCGCCACTGCACTCCAGCCTGGGCGACAGAGCGAGACTCCGTCTCAAAAAAAAAAAAAAAAAAAAAAAAAAAGAAAGATGAGCCTAAGAAGCCTGAGAAGGTTGAGCACATGAACAAGAGCTTATCCAATGCAATGTAAACAAAAGGCCAGCAAAATTGAGAGTAATAATTTAGGCAGTCTCTCTTGGCCACAAAGAACTCCATGCTATTGGTATTTTCCTCACCAGAAACCCTTGCTATGCCCTTTAATACTCTGAATTTAACAGCAGAATCTTCAAAATAAAGAATGAATATATTTTTCTTTGCACAGTTACTTAATTTCTTGGAAGTTGACTTAGCTTTTCTCTTTTAGTGCTTTATCCTATTAATTTTGACCAAAAACCTTCAGAATGTTAACACTGACTATTCCAGTAAAATTACTTGACTCTCATAATCATTTGTTGAGAAATTACTACATGCAATGTAGAAGTCCTCAAAAGTAGAAAGTGAGAGCGGAATTAAAACTAACTTTCAAATAAACAACTTTTTTTTTTTTTTTAATTGCATTAAGAGCTCAAGAGTTACTGAAAGTCTTTGATGCAACCCAGTATGGGTTCACCAAATTCACCATTTGAAACCTCTCCTTCACTAGCTTTGACACTGCGCTGAGACAGGGGAGTTTACTGCCACTTTTTGCTTTAAGCCTTCTCTTTATTTGCTGGATGACTAAAAACTATTATTATGGGGACCCACAGGTTATTAAGGCTATATAGAGATCTAGGTTAGTAATTATGATTATAATATTAATAGCAATAATAATAATACACTATACATATATTAACTTTTTTCTGATTTAGTAAAATGGCAGTTTAGACATATAACACCTAAGTAACTGGGGGCTAGTGAGGTACACTATAGATTTTTAGTTTCCTGATTTCTCTCAGTTGAGCCTAAATGTATAATACCTCTTATATTATTTAAATTATGTTTTTTATATATGTCATAATTATTCACTCATTTATTACAAAATGATCACTCAGGAAGACTGCACTGATATAAGTCTACAAACTCTGAAGTCCTCAGGACAGTTTCTATCTTAACAATATTTCTTTTTGGAGAATATGCACTATGGCTGAGAGAAAGTGGGTTTTAAATTATTATTTGTTGAATTAATGAATGCATGTATGAACAAATTAATAAATGAATTCATAAACATATTTTTATTGTAGATCTATTTTAAAATAAAGAAGGGTCATTTTATCCAACAAACTGAAATATGTTTCTGCTAGATTAAATATAGAAAAGTAATTCCAATAGAAAAATAATGAAGGAATCCTTATCAAATTTCTAGAGTAAAAAATATCTTGAGCTTAAACAAAATATAATTATTTGAGGACAAGGTAAGTTGATTAGAAAAAACATAATTTTACAAGACATATATTAAATAATAGAATGAACAAAATACTAGGACAAATTCACATCCAGTATAATAACAATCCAGTGTCATTGTTAATTAGTTAGGTTACACAAATTGATGTGAAATACAGTAAAACATAAATAGATACATTTTCAAAGAGCATGAATATAAAATTAAAGCAAAAATGCCACCAGTAAGTAAATGTGAAAAATTTCCAAGCTAAAATATATAAATTAAAACAATTACATTTTTATCACTAGCAAAGTTTTAAAGGAAAAAACCTCTTAATATCTAATGCTGGCAAAGATGTGAAGAAAGCTGCAACATTTACAATGCTGTTGATAGTGTAACTTATTATGCTTTATAAAATGTGTACATTTTGAGCAAAAAAGAAAAGGTATATATTATTTTATTCTCTAATACAACTTATAGAAATTTTACTAGAAAATGAATTATAATTTATAATTTATTATAAATGAATTATTTATAATACTTATAATTATGATCAGTTTTAAAGGCACTATAGTTAGGAAGATGATAATGATTACAGAAATTTGGTTACAACCTAAGGAACTATTTTGTGGCTCATCTAGCATAGTGGTAAGAACTTGAAAGCATCAGGTTCTCTTTGTTTGAATCACAACTGAAACATAACTATCAGTCTGATTTATATATTTTTTAAAAATTCTGGGCCTCGGTTTATTCATTTATAACATATGGATATATGTATTTGTATATGTGTCAATAAATATATTTGTGTATATGTTTTCCCACATACTTGTGTAAATTCATGGATTGCAAGGTGGGGTCTCTCTGAATTAACTCCCATATTTTGATCTATAAACATCTTCTATGCTTTTACTCTTTACCAGATGCTCAGGATTCAAAGATGTATAAGAGACTGACCTTTTCCTTAAAGGGAAAGCCTATCTGAAAGCATACATTCAATGAAGGGGCATATTTCTATCAACAGGATATGGCAGAGGAGGAGGAAGTGAGAGGCCAATTTTATCTTAGATGTTATTACTCTTCTATCAATGCGGAGACTTTATTTTTTTCTTAACCTGTATACAGCTTAATTTTCAAATCCTGTTGAAAAAGTATATGTATTCTTAATTAGTTTAGGAGTTATGGTAGATTATCCTCTGAAAGATTAATTACATGCTTTCCAGTGAAGTATTATAAACCATAAGTTTAAAGTTGGACCAGATGCATTTCAGCCCTGAAAACTCATTAACCATCTGACCATGTTGCACATATGGTAACAAAGTGAAGAATGTATCCAGTCAAACACACATAAACACTTCTTCATCATTATAGGACAACCATGTCTTAAAGTATGCCAGTAATCTTTCTATTTCTGATACCTATGAATATCAGAGAAACTAGTGAAGGGGAGATTTTAAATGAATTTATAAACCCACACTGAGTATACAGAAGTCAGGACTGTGGTCCTTAGTCTGCTTTTTTTTTTTTTTTTTTTTTTTTGGCCAAAGTCATCATTTATCTCTCTTAATCTCAAGCTTAAAATACACTTGGGTTGAAAATGCAAAACTCCATGTTGAAAATGGACCTTTTCTCTCTTGGGGATAGCAATTGCAATGATTTTATTGGCTCAAATGTTGTATTACGCCCAATCTTCCTATGAGTTTATCCGAGAGAAACTTCCCTCTCTTCTTCCTTAGGCAGGTGTCAAGCTTGAGGCATATCCCAAATCTCCTTCACAACTTCTGCTCACAACACAGTACAACAACTGTCAAAGTAAACATTTTGTGCAGCTCTTCTCTCGATCAAAAGATGGCAGCCAGCCTCAGCAGCCCAAACCCTTTCATAGATGAGAGGGTTTCAAAGAGGAGTATTTGACAGTTCCATGTATACAGCCAGAATACGTCTGTCTATATTTGCAACCATGAAACTGATATTTAAAAGATGCATAGTGTTTTCACGGGGAGGCTCTCAATCCATCAGATTGGTGCTATTGTTATTAATATACTAGTCAAAATAGTTTACTTCTGTGTTGTTCGTTCTGTTTTTCTTTTTTTTTTTTTTTTTTTTTTTTTTGAGACAGAGTCTTGCTCTGTCGCCCAGGCTGGAGTGCAGTGGCACAATCTCAGCTCACTGCAAGCTCCGCCTCCCGGGTTCACGCCATTCTCCTGCCTCAGCCTCTCCGAGTAGCTGGGACTACAGGCGCCCGCCACCACGCCCGGCTAATTTTTTGTATTTTTAGTAGAGACGGGGTTTCACCGTGGTCTCGATCTCCTGACCTCGTGATCCGCCCGCCTCGGCCTCCCAAAGTGCTGGGATTACAAGCATGAGCCACCGCGCCCGGCCCTGTTTTTCTTTTTAATATTTTTGGTAAATTTCTCAGTTTGATAGGTATTTCCATATGCATAACAGACACTGTACTAAGATTGCTGTGTATTTTAGTTAAACTTATTAATAAACAAAAGTTGGCAAAAAGAAAACACTCTATTCATAGCTTTCTTTGAATGTGGCCAGTCCTTTTAAATTCCTTAACAATAACCAGAACAGCTTTCAAATTTTATATTGCTGTAATATATCCATATCAGCAAAGGAAGGCAATATCATATGATTCTTGAAAATGTGGCCATTTTGTCACTGAATTTTTAGTTTAAAAAAAAGTGCATGATGTCTTCTGATTTGAGTAGACAGTTTTGCATTGTTTCCAGGTACAGATGGACCTACAACAATGGTCAGGATCTGTTAAGCAAATAAGTTATTATTTTTCTCTCTATGAATATGAATAAATAAGAGGCAATTTGACTTATTATTTCTCTTACTTTTGAAATGGAATGAATAGGGCTGATGGCAATTACCAAATTTCTAAATATAAACACTAAATTGCTTGCATAATTTTAAAAACAACCTGAGTTATTATCTTCTTTTTCAATGGATATTTTTAGAATAATTTGTATTTATTTGCTGATTGTGGGTGTTTATTTTCATGCAAGAACTTGAAAAAGTATGTGAACAAACTTATCAAAATAAAATGAGAGAAAAGAGACAATATAGTGTGACATAAAATGCACAGGGAAAATTTAGAAACTTTTATTCTTTAAATATATAATTACTAATTTTCTTATATGTTCATCTTTACTATTATCTTTTTTTAAGCTAGTAATGAAAGGTTGAAGTTTATCAAAGATTTAGACTGAAGGAAAAACAGTAATAAGGATTGGGAAAGCATGTAGCGTAATTTAATTTAATCATTTAATGTCAAGAATATTTTGAACAGATGTTATCTTCATGTTATAAACAACATATTTAAAGTATCACACAGATAAGCTTGATTGTACAGGTGATGAATGAAACTCCTTTCTGCAGAGGTAGTACATCTTTAATTAAACAGAGAAAGAAGAAAGAAGAAGATTATAGAAGTAAATAAGTAACTACTAAGGAAAGGAAATCGTTCTGACTCAAATTATACTTAGATTGCACAGAAGAGACAAGATCCACAATTTGATGTTTCTATTTTAAATTTTGGAATACAAGTTCAAATATCTTTGCTGATTCAATAATGTTTATTTTTACCTCTGCCTCATTCTTAAGTAATGTTATGTACCAACTACCAATTATAAATAAAAATGAGAGAAAGAAAAAGTAAAGTTAGAAGAAAATTAAAAACCAAACCACAGTAAGTTAAGGACCTTAACACACTGAATGGTATTCCAATGGCATTTAGCTTGAGGGCTGCAAATCTGACCACAGGCATCTTTCTGGCCAATGTAAAGTGAAACATAATCATTTGTTTTATTCCCAATACCAAAAATGTTTGTAAAGAAATCAGAACAGTTCCTCAGCACAATAATATTTTTTAAGAGACAGAAGCTGTGGATAAATTAAGTAAAAAAATAAATCCGCTAATAAAATTTCAGAAAACACTGCAAATTCTGTTGGCAAGGATGGATATTCTTAACACTTTAATGCAGTGATTTGCTTGAGAGGAATGAAACAAGTATGCAAAATTTAGTAAAAGAAAACAAAATATCTTCTAAAAGTTTTGACCAGGAATCTTGACTACTGTTATTATATGATTTCAGCTCTGTAAAATATTATAAATTGGGTAGCTTAGTTATACATAATATAAATTAAAGTACCTTAAAATGCATTTGAATTAAATACAATTTTGACAAAAAAGTTCATCTTGCATTTTGAGACGTTAACATATTAGTCTCCATATTAATGTAGAATTTATTTTGGGAGGTAAAAACACCATTTAATAGGCTACATACATGCATGCATACACACACATATGCAATGGAATATAATTCAACCTTAAAAAAGAAGGAAACTCTGTTACATGTTATAACATAGATGAACCTTTATATAGTGTATGAAGATATTATACTAAGTGAAACTAGCCTGTTGCAAAATAACAACTACTGTATGATTCCACTTACATAAGATATATAAAGTAGACAATTTCAGAGAAACAAAAAGTAAAATGGTTGTTAGCAGGGGATAGAGTGAGGAGAAAATGGGGTGTTGTTTAAAGGATATAGAGTTTCAGTTTTGCAAAGTGAAAAAAGTTCTGGAGATCTGTGAATATACTGAACACCGCTGAACTATACACATTAAAATAGTTAAGATGGTAAATTTAATGTTAGGTGTTTTTTTTATCAAAATAAAAAAAGAAAAAAGGCAAACAAACAGATGTGCCTTTTAAGAAGTTAAAGAGAAACTTGCATTGTATTATTGGAAGTAGGACATACTACATAACATCAAATGGCCTGCTTATATTATCTCAATGGCTTCACTTTCCAGAAATAGTAGACTCATTCCTTTGGCAGTCTTCATGAAACACTCTATCTTTTGCTAACTTTATTTTAACTCATTTGAGTTGAATTCCAGTGATTGAGGAAATGTTACTATAATGGATTTTGTCATTTAAATATTTCAGCCTGGTTACCACCTGTTCATTGTAAACTTCTTGCTACAATTAGCAATGTCATCTTCACTTTTCTATTTCAGTCCTATTCATAATGGTAAACATGCACACTTGGGGCTATAGGATTGTAAGAATAATTAAAGAAAGAATATTGCTAATAGCCTGATTTGATATAACTGGTGTTTTGTGAGAAATTTTTAAAAAGATGTTCTTCTTTAAAAACCACTGTTTGAATTTCAGATTTTATAAGAAATCCCAGTATACTTGATGTAGCTAAGAACAATAAGTTAGCTTTCTGCTTCATTATTACACACTGTACTATGTTAGTAATATC
Organism: Nomascus leucogenys; assembly: GCF_006542625.1. Classification (NCBI taxonomy): domain Eukaryota; kingdom Metazoa; phylum Chordata; class Mammalia; order Primates; family Hylobatidae; genus Nomascus; species Nomascus leucogenys. The sequence goes on along the minus strand of NC_044400.1, from coordinate 6,110,738 downwards.
TTACTTTATTAGTTATTTCAAAGAAACTTTTTATGAAAAACGATATTTAGAAGAAGTGCTAATATGTTTTAAACAATATCATATATTCAACGTTCATTTTTGTTTCTCTATTAAGAAAGTTTAAATTGATTTAATTATATTGAAGTATATTAATGGCTTAGTAACTTCGTGAATATATATTTATTTCACTAGTTTCCTTTCTGTGTTTCTGAATCCTCTCATTTCTTTAAAACCCAATTCCATTTATTTGCACAAAATGTACTTATCTTCTTATGTTTAACAGTTTTATCTTTTTAAAAATAATTCATTTGTAAACCTATCCTTGTTTTTAAATAATTTATTTTTATGGATAATTTCAATGCCCTTCTTGATAAAAATAAATATCTCACATTAATCATAGGCAATGCTTCTCTAGTTTACACCTTCTTACCTGATCAGTTTAACCTATTTTCAGGAATGAAACTCTCAGTTTGGGATTATCCTTTATATATTGTTAATTGCTTTCAAAAATTTATGATTGTCTAGTGTCCCCAAGCTTATTAATTTCCTTTTGCTACCAAAATGGTTTCACGTCTGGATCGTTACCCTTAGCTAAGCAGTTATTCTTCTGTATTTTTTTTCATATTGCAAAATAGGCAAACAATATTAAATTTCATTCTCCAAGTATGTTCATTATAGCTTAAGAAGTTCACTTTGGATACCTTTGGCATTTACAAAATAGTGTAATTTTCCAATAGACCACTCAAATTACTTGATGAATTGTTGCCTTTATTTCCTAATATGGGGGTAAGTAATTACTTGCATAAAGGGTAAAAATGTATTTCTTCTCACCATACATCTGTTTCAAGACAGATGATTTAAACTTTTCCCAATATCATCACTACTTAGCCATTTTACAAGCTGCATTAAATTCTCTAGGTATATATTTCCATCAATACAATACTACAGATTTACCACATTACTAATTACTCTGTTTAAAAAGTAAATTCTTCATCATTTGATTTGAATTTTAATGGCTTTTTAACCATAACTTCAGTTGGAATAGAGATATCTACAATGTAATTTTCTACAAGAAAAACAAAAATTAAACTAAGAAAATTTAGCAACAGATGCTTCAGAAATGTCTTCACTTGGGGATACATATGTTTGCTTTATGAATCTTGTGAGGCTTGAAAATACAACTTTCAAAAATCTTGCAGACTGGAAATGTCATAGCACAAAGAAAGCGCCCAAACAAAAGTAATATAGGCAGTGGTCATTAAAGTTATTTCCCCAGTGATACCCTGAATTAATGGTGCAGCATCTACACAAGTGAGTTCCCATTTCTTTTTCTTGTCGTTTAAGCTCTTTCCTCGTTTACATTTTGCATCTTTCTTATATGGCATTTCTCTTTTTAAATTGTCTTTATAAACTCTGTCTTGCCATTTTTCTTGTCTGTTTCAACTATTCCGTATTTATTATTAAATTTGCAAACTATTCTTTCTTCAGAATAAAAAAAATAAAGAAATTCAAAATAGATTTCAGGATTCTCCGGTAAAATTTCTTGTCTGTTCACTAATGTGGAAGTCCTCAATAATGTAAGGATATATGAAGAAAATTTCTAGCTTCAGTTGCACTAATGGAAACTAGCTCCTGCAAAATGGTAGTTTAAGAATTGACTACACAGCAGTTACATGTTAGTCAAACCCATTTGCAAATATATACATAATATTATGTATATATAATATATATACATATATAATATATATACATATGTAATTATATATATAATATATATTATATATACATATATAATTATATATAATATATTATAATATATATACATATATAATTATATATATAATATATATTATATATACATATAATATATAATATAATGTATATATAAAATATTATATATACATATTACATAGGTATATATAATTTGCCTTTTGGTTTCTGTTTAGATGTCTTTTCTCATATATGTAAACATACTTACTTTAGACAATTCCTTTTTTAAAATCCTGATAATGCCATGAAAATACTGTATGTAAATGCATTTAAAATTGAGTAAAGGTCAGGGTTCTGTCTTGATGATGCTTGTCAGGCACTAAATAAATATTAGTAAATTAATTAATCAGTCATACAAAAATAACAAATTGACTCAAACGATTCCCTAAACATATAAAACCAAATTAACTAGACAATTCTGTTAAAATGGACTAATACATAACTGCTGTGTAGTCAGTATAAATCAATGATGGGCAGTGGGCTGTCTCCTGGCCACCTGCTTCCTGTCTAGATGCTGGACTCTATAATCTCATTTCAAATAGGAATTTTTTCAGTTTATAAAACAGAAGGAAAAGGAATTAAGTGAAAAGCAGAGATAAATTTAGACAAAGAAGGAAATAATGCTTTCTACAACCACCTCTGATTAGAAGAGAAGTCCTTTAAGAATATTCTAACTCTGCCAAAGAGGTCCAGCCAGGTGAGAAGTTAAACAATGTAGGAGGCTGGGAAATGTCCAGGAGAATTAACCCTGAAAGAAATAATACCAAATCCCTTTAGTCCCAGTTCATCTAAACCAAACATTGATGCCTGTGGCTGTTTTTTGAAAATGGGGGTGACAGCCTTGCCCTGGCTTGTACAATTTGTCCTTGTTTCCCCCAAACAGCAATTATTCCACAATCGTAAGAAAGGAAGGTTCCTCATGAAGAAGGTCTACTTCAGTCTTTTCATTATTTCTGGTTTCAAAAATAAAGCTTGTCATAGGGTAAGCACTCAGAAAATGGGTTATGGATAGAAATTAATACATTCTAGCCACAGATGTGATAATAATAGCGGGTGACTCTCATCAAGTTACTTAATCTGTCTGAATACATTTCTCTGCCTATAAAGTGGGAATAACAATACTCATCTCTCAGTGTTTCATGGATGCCAATGAATAAAAGTAAATACATTCCATGAACTCTTAAGGAGTGTGGAAACAAAGGTCTGAAAAACAGCAAAGCTTTCTCCATGCCAAATGTGCCCACTCATTTGTATTTTTTGTGTGTTTTAAGCCACTTTATTGAGGAATAATTAGCATATAATGTATTGCACATAAAGTTTGATAAATCTTGACATGAATATACATGTAGAATATCACCACAACAAGAATAATGAACATATCCATCACTCTCAAATGTTTTCTTGTGCCTCTCCTCCCTCCTTCTCTCCACTTCTTCCTCTAAACACTGACTTCCACTATTTCTATAAATTACTTTCCATTTTCTAGAATTCTATATAAATGACATCTTATAGTGTGTGCTTTTTTTTTCTAATTTCTTTCACTTGTCATATTTTTTTTCAAGATTCAGCCATGCTTTGACATGTATCAGTAGTTCATTACATTTTATTGCTGAGCATATTCCATTTTATGCATATGTCATAATTGGTTTATATATTTAAATGACAATGGGTATGGTTTCAATGATTTAAGTAATCCAAAATAAAGGCAAAGGAAGAAGCAGATACTACAGATAATACACTCACTAGGGCATGGATTTTTTCTGTCACTCATGTTTGCAGTATGTTGAGAACTAGTCACTGTCACCTAAAGTGCCTCATTTCTCTTCCATTTAGTCTCTCTTCCTCCAACAGGCTAGTGTGAGCATGTTTACATGGCAGTGGTGACATTCTCAACTCACCAAAGAAAAAAACAGAAAATATATGCTATTTGAGGCCCTGACTTTGAAGAAGGGAAAATATAGATAAAAGCATTTCTTCAGTTGTACGTCTCTGAATCGATATTAGAACACATTATTTCCACTTCTTTAATAAAGTAAATTTAATATTGAAGAGTGGCATATATATGATATAAAAAGTGACAAATTTTAATTGTATACCTTGATAAATATTTACAAAGCAAACATATCTGTTTAAACATCATCCAGATCATGAAATAGATCACTTCCAGCCTCAAGGATAATATTTGAATCAGTGACCATCCCAACAAAGTAACTGCTTTTGATTTTTAACAACATAGTTTTATTAATTTTTGAACTATATATACATGACATCATGCAGTATATATTCTTTCTGCTCTGGATACCTTCAGTCAATATTAGTTTGAGGGAGTCACCATGTTATTAAGGTAGTATACAAATAAATAATATGTATCTATATTTTTAGAGTTTGGGGCTATTAGAAATAAGGTTGATATAATATTTTCCACATATTTTGGACACGTGTGTACAAATTTCTGTCGGATATGTACTTGAGAGTATAGGATATGTATGCTATAGAATTGTTTCCAAAGCAGTTGTACAATTTGTGTTCCTACAGCGATTCAAGAATATTCCGTTTGCACTTCTACCTCATCAAGTTTTGTTATTACCAAAAAAAAAAAAAAAGAAGAAAAAACTTTGTAGCAATACTTAAATGTGTAGCATGTTTTTTCATTGTGGCTTTTTTTTTTTCTTTTGAGACAATGTCTCGCTCTGTCACCCAGGCTGGAGTGCAGTGGCTCGATCTCGGCTCACCGCAACCTCAGCCTCCCGGGTTCAAGAGATTCTCCTGCCTCAGCTTCCTGAGTAGCTGGGATTACAGACGTGCACCACCACGACCGGCTAATTTTTGTATTTTTCAGTAGAGACAGGGATTCGCCATGTTGGCCAGGCTGGTCTCAGACTCCTGACCTCAAATGATCCACCCCCCTTGGCCTCCCAAAGTGCTGAGATTACAGGCATGAGCCACCCCGCCGGGCATCATTCTGGCTTTAATTTGTATTTTCCTGGTGATCTGAGCAACTTTTCATATGTTTATTGCAATTTTGATATTCTCTTAAGAGCACTGTTAGACTTCTGCATATTTTTTTGTGGTCTGATGTCTGTCTTTTTATTATTGATTTGTAGAAGCTATTTAGGTAAACTGGATATGACCATTCTCTTTCACATAACTTTGATGAAAATAATTTGTCCTACGTAGAGGTCTGCCTATTCAGTTTATTTCTGGTGTTTTTCGTTAAAGAGAAATTATTATATTTATTGAAGAACTATTTACCAATATTTTCTTATATGGTTATTGCTTTGGATGTCTGGTTTAAAAAATATTTGCATAACCTCAAAGTTATGAATATATCTTCCTATAGGACTCTTCAGGACTCTTTATTATAATTTTCACACATCTGCATTTTACATGGATTTGAATTGTGTATGTGGTGTCAAGTATGAGTTAAGATAAATTATTTTTCTATATAACTATCCAATCTCAATTGTATATATATATAAGTAGATATATAATATTTTAATATTCTTGCACTAATACTACATTATCTTAATTACTATATTTTTAAAATATAATTTTTTATGGGGTGGTAAAAGTTCTTTACATTTTTTGTTACATTTCTTTCTATGAATTAGACAGTTTGGAGTTATTGTAAAATGTTTTAAAATATAATGTTTTAAAATATAATTTTCTAATTATTTCTTGCTTTGAAATGTAGAAATAAAGTTTATATATTACCATTGTCTATAGCAACCTTGCAAAATTTACCTATTAATTGTTAGTTTCACTATACATATTTTAGATGATCTATATTCACAATTGAATCATCTATGAATAATAATGTTCTTAATTAATTATTTTCCTTTTCAATGCTGATACATTTTACTTCTTTTTCTGATTTATTATGTAGGTTATGACATCCAATATAATGTTTAATCTGTATAGTGACAGTGGCCATCCTTCTTTCATTCCCAGATTAAAGGGAAATGTTTTCAACATTTCATTATTAAGTATAGTGCTTGCCACATTTTGGGGGATAAACATGCTTCACATCATTTAGGAAACTTTCTTAAGTTTCTACTCGCAAAAAATAAATTGGTATTGAATTTCATCAAATTTTTTGTCTCTATGTATTGTTTCTTCTTGCTTTCCCTAAATTATGTAGTTAATTATATTGATGGAATTTCAAACTTTAACTTATGTGGTATTTATTGAAATATCATGCTCTTTTCCTTTTAATTTTTTATTTGATTTGTAGTACACAAAATTGGTTTTTTTTTTTTTTGCATATTCATGTGAGAGATGGACTTGTGATTTCCCTTTCTTGTTTTCCCCTTGTTGGATTTTGCCATAAATATTATGCTTGCCTTATAAAATAAATATTGATACATTTCATTGTAAATGAAAATAAATGTTGGCACATTTCATTAACACAGTATATTAAAAATCATATTTGTAGTTTTCTTCACCAATCTCATCAGAAGGCAAGTATTGGGGAGCAATCAAGCTAATGGTATTAGAGATAAGTTTTCAATAATTCTAATTTTTTCTTGAGAGTTCAAATTTTATGATTGGCAACAAACACTCCTGTTTTGTTTCTAGTGATAAGATCACTTGATTTATTCATAAGAAAATATCTGCCATATACCAGGTTTGAATTTCCATATTTCCTTATCAGTCATTCTTTTAAGTAAAAAGTAATGCTTCATGTAAAAAATAGTTGAGTTCGCAACCCAAATAATTTCATATGTGCTTTTCTTTGAGATAACCATCATATTTTGGAGTTTTGGAGTTCAGTATTGGAGTTCCTATTTAGTATTATGTGGGTTTCCCATTCAGTATACAGGATAGTAATGATGTCTACTCAAAGGCATTCTTAACTGAAACTGTTTTTGTTTGTTTGTTTACCTTGGAGTGTATGAATACAATGACTACTGATATCACTTAGTGCCACTGACTTGATTCAGGCTAAAATGCCAGCTGTCTTATGCGTCGTTACTTTTGCACAGAATAAATGTTAATTCAGTGAAAATAATAAAAAATGTCTTATAATTAGGAAAGTAGTTTTGATTCTGTGGACCCCTAGAAGGCTCTCAGGGATTCCCAGGGGTTCATGGACCATCCTTTGAAAATGATTGTCACAGAGTTTAGAGTTTCCAAAATTCATATTTGATCTACTAGAGTCAACTATCAATTAGAGCTTTTACCAAATCCCAGAAAAATGCAAGGACTTTAGAATACTTTGATTCCATTTACCATCTCTAATGCCTTGTATGTTATTATTGTCGTATATCTTAATATACATCTACTATCAAAACCTATAGGAGACTATTATTGCTTTGTACAATCAATATTAATGTGGCTTTATCCTCAAGTTTACCATTTCCATTGCTCTTTATTTTTTGGTGTGTATTTGTATCTCTATCTGGAGTCATTTTTCTTTTGCCTGAAAAATGTCCTTTAGAAGTTCCATCTGCATGAGCTCCAAAGAATGAAATTTTTGTTTTCATATTGTTGAATACATCCTTATTTTGCCTGTATTTTTGTAGAATATTTTCACTGAAGGTAGAATTTTAGGTTATAATTTATTACTGTTGTTGTTTTATTATTTTTCGTATTTTATATGTGCCATTCCATTGTCTTCTCTTTTCTACTGTTTCTCGGTCTTGCCTGGACATTGCTCCTATTGTCTGATTACTTCAAAAACCTGTTTTGTTTGTTAGGCTTATATTTTGTCCAGTTTTTCTGCTTTGCTTGGCAAGGCTTTTTTCTCATACAAGATACTCCATCATAACTGGGAGTAGAATTCTCTAATTAATTTTTAATCATAAAGTAAAATAATGGAAGAAAGGTTGTATCTAATTCTAATTGCATTTAATTATTTTAAGTATTCAGGTACTTCAATATTTGTTTAACCTTGATAACTAGAAGATTTGAGAGAAAAAAAATGGGCTACATTTAATCTATACACACACTGCTTCCTGTGGGTTCTAAGGCAGAAAGCTAAAATTTGTCTTTGTGTCACACTCATGTACTTTGGAATGAATCATTTTGATAAACCCTCTTAGTCATGAGTATGTAAGCCAAGTACCTTCACATTGTTTTGGCAGCAGGCCCAAATATTTGTTGAGTAATAAAAATGCCAATTCTTTAAGAGGTTGATAAGTATTTTCATTCTAGTGTGAAAGATTATACCAGTTGAATAGTGTGAAATGGGCATCTCATCAAAAGGACTGTTTGTATATTAAGAAGGAATCTTCAGCATCCTGTGGAAAGAAGTCTGAGGAAAGAGAAAGAAGAAAGTGAGAAACTGAAAATAGAGGGGCTCATGGAACAGAAGGAATAGCATAGCAAGGCAAAGGAAAAGAGGGGAATCACCAGTAAGGGCCTCCCCAGCGTAAGAGGAAAAAACAATGAACTACAGGAAAAGGGGAGAGTGATAAACAATTTTCATTATTCCATTTTTTAAATTTTAATTTTCTTTTGCCTAATGAAATTCTCTGGAGGAAGTATAGTGTTGATCTCTGGAGCATCTACTCGATGCAGACATTTGAAGTGGCACAGAGGAGTAAAGATGATGCCACTGGATGTTGCCTGGGAGGGGCAGTTTGCAGCCAGAGATAGATAGATAGATAGATAGATAGATAGATAGATAGATAGATAAATAAATATATATCAAGGAGTGTCTGCATTTCCCAATGATTCTAGCAATTACTTGAGAAAGTCACTGGACTTATTATGCTATTTCCATAGTGGACTTGTTATTTTATTTTGATACCAAAAGAAAAAAGTAATTTCAGAAAGTAAGAAAATGTGGGCAGTTCCAATATTTATAAAATAAGGAGCAAATTAACTCATTTATGTAGAAAAAGCCTTTGTAGGGGGACATTTTATACTTAAGGAATGAAGAAAAGCAATCTATACTTATAACTAAAATACTAAAATACGCAATCACATAGTGAATAGTACATATGTCTAAATTAAACTCAATATTTGTTTCCATTTTTAGAATTAGCTACTATAAATCTTTGATGACATGCTGTAACTATCAGCAAAGTACTTCCTATTGATAAGAAATTCCAGCCTTTAACCCAGAGAGTTGCCTAGAATGAACAGGCCTCTGGTTACAGCTTCTAATATATAAGTTAAGTAGATTTTTAGTTATGCTCTTTTCTGTGGAACCACAGAATGGCCAGTCTCTAAAACTTGAAGATTTCAAAGCATTGTTGGAAATTGATTTATAGTGTAAAACTCTACATACTATTTGGAGGGAAGGTAAGTTTTCTTCTCCTTCATTCGTTCTTCTTAAAAATGTCTGCAAATGTTAGAGGAAATTTTTATGATTTGCAGAAATAAGGTGAAACAAATCTATATGCATATTACACTAAATCATTGAGAAAAACATGAAAATAAAGCAGTCAACCAACTAGTTGTTTCAATCCTACGTATATCATTTTCTAATTATTTGGGTAGAATGTTTAATGAATGAACTAAAAAAACAGTTTTATGGCTTAGTGTCAAAATAGCATTATTTTATTCATGTAATTATTCTGATTTAAATAGAGACTCCTAACATTCCTTTTCTCCTTCTCTCTCACTCTCTGTCTCTTCCCTCCAACAAATCTGTATTTGACATATGCATACATGTCATACTGACATTAATCCAAATGTACTTATTTGTATATCTACATTTGATATTGATAGGTATACATATCATAAATACAGACAGGTATACATATAACAAATACATTAAATGTCTATAGGTCTCATATTTTTATAGTATTATTTTCAGTTCCCAGCACACATTCAATTCAATAGACTTATTAACCAACCATTAGAAATGTGTTACGATATTGAAGCAGCCATGGCCTGTGTTCCATGTCAGTTGTGTTGGCTTAGGCTGACACATAGCTACCAGACATGATGGATCAAAGTAATTAAAGTTCCAATCATTTACCTTTCTATGTTCAATGTCAGCTCAACTAGCCCTCACCCTGGGTTTCTAATATGTTAATATTGCCAGATGTGTGTGTGTGCACAAATGCATGTGTGTATGTGCTTGTGAATAATACAGAAGTGTGATTACTTTTCCTGTTTTGAAAGAATTTGTCAGCATTCTCATTTTAAAATTTGCTTATGTATTATTAAACTTTTACAACGTTAAGTTAAAAAACCTTGGCCGGGCGCGGTGGCTCACGCTTGTAATCCCAGCACTTTGGGAGGCCGAGGCGGGCGGATCACGAGGTCAGGAGATCGAGACCACGGTGAAATCCCCTCTCTACTAAAAACACAAAAAATTAGCCGGACGTGGTGGCGGGCGCCTGTAGTACCAGCTACTCGGAGAAGCTGAGGCAGGAGAATGGTGTGAACCTGGGAGGCAGAGTTTGCAGTGAGCCGAGATTGCGCCACTGCACTCCAGCCTGGGTGACAGAGCGAGACTCCATCTCAGAAAAAAAAAAAAAAAAAAAAAAAAAAAAAAAAAACAAAAAAAAAACACCTTAGCTTTCAATGCATTTACATTTATTCAAATCTGGGACTATCTTTGCCTTGATATGTTAGGTAAGAATCATTAGTAGGTAGAAGTTATGTTTATATATAGAATTATAGAAGTTGGAAGAAACTTTGCATGGTCCTCCTATCAATTCTTCTGCACTAAAGCAGATAAATACGAATCAATCTATGAAAGTTGGTAATATAATCAACTACTTACAGATTTCTCACATGAAGACATTGCTTACAATTTGTATCTCTAAGAGCCAGCTTTTCTAAATCAAGAAAATAGACATAAAATAATTCGTTAAGATTAAAATTTGAGTTTCCAGCAGAAGTTCACTCTATTTGCATGATGTTCAATTCTGAACAGCAGCAGAGTTGATAGACTCCAGGCAACATTTCTTATTACTCTTTAATAGTTTTTGTTTTCTAGAGGCTAACAACTAAGACTATAGCCAGATATACATTTTAATGGTACAATCAACACCACATTAATACTTACCATGGGAATCTATTCAGTGATACCTATTAATAATCTGCACTCCCACTCCTTGGTTTTACACCTTGGCTTTATTTTGTTTGATCTTGCCTAACACTTTTAATTTGCCATACTAAAATGATTATTTTTAACTTCTTGGTAATAAAACTCTTTAAATGTTTAGATGTCAGTTGACAAAGGTCTTCATATTTATTCCTCTTAATTATTTTAATTTATCTTTTTCAATTTGTTTGTTTAGTTGAAGCTTAGGTGCAAGTGAACCGTACTTATAAAATATTTGCTAAAAAAAAGAGCCCAAGTATTTTTCAATATCAAAAAAAATTAGATCTATGTTATCATATAACTATTATTTGGGAACAATATTAGATCAGTGGGATTACTATCTTTACTAACTGTATCAGTTAAAGTATTAGATCCTTATCGGATTTATGGAAATAATAATGCAGTCATTGTCAGTATTTGATTAGTGTCATGCATTAATTGCTTTTTGTTGATAGATGGCTTTAGGATAATATATTTGTTCCAAGTTTCCTACATGAAACATTCTTTTGATCCTGAAAGTTATCCTGTTAGAATCTCCTAGCCTCTGGCATTCAGTTGCTTAAAGCAACGTGTTCATTTAGCTGTGGATGCTGCAACACTTTAATGCAGTGTTCAGTCAGCACAACTTTGAGTCACGTGGTAAATTAATAACGCAGAATTCTTTTCATAGAGCTGCCTTGCCTTTTTAAGTCAGTGAAAGATTACCACATGCATTACTTTTGTGCCTTTTTAAAATAGAATTCACAACAAATTGCCTGGCCTTTTTAGGCTGACCTTTCTGGCCCATGAATGCCAGCTATAAAAGCTAGCTGGAGTAGTTAGCCTGTATTTGTTGTACTTTCCATAAAGCAATTGAGCATAGAGAAAAAAAATGGAGAATTGATAAATGGCATATATATATATATGTGTGTGTGTGTGTGTGTGTGTACATATATTATCTATTTCACTTTGCAAAGGGTATGTATAAAACAAAATTAAGACTATTATCTATATTCACCATTATTTAAAAAATCAAAGACATTTTAACAAAAAAATGTGTAACAGACCTAATTTAAAATTAAGAAACAGACTTTCTGAAATTGCAATTGGCAAACTTACCCAACAATACATTTTAGAATTTTTATGTTTTAAAATATAAAGGCCAATAATACCATATTGGTCTGGGTACAAATTTAACAGCATGCAAATCTGTATTTGAGAAAATAACAACAGGATATGAGTTTCAGTTTAGCTCTTCATTTTTTTTTAATTCTTAAACACTAAAACAAACTCCCCTCTCTGTGGCCCCATTATCCCATTTTTAACCCCTGCAAAATAAAGAATGAAAAGTAAAAGTGTGCAATAATGTATAGTTAAGTTAAATTTGACTATGATGTAGGAAATTGAGACCAATTTTAAAAATTAAAACTTTAACCAAGTTACAAATACGTCAACAACTAATACTGAGTATCAGTAGTCTTCTTTGTGATCTGTTTTTCATGTTAGGTTGCTATGAACTAATTAGCAACATCAAACATAACATCAGAAACTAATCTGAGAAATGGTCCCAGATGACTGTTACGGGCACTCGCTGTATCCTGGGAGTGCTTCAATTCTTCCAAAAATCCAGTATGTATTTATTGGAAGCAAAATGACATTTATTTAGAAATTGAGCACAGCATTTGCATTTCTCATTTTAAAGTATAAATTCCTATACATCTAACATTCATTGTTTCTGCCAACTTGGACCAATGTATTTTATTTGCTAGATTTTAATACTATTTTGGGGACTAAATCTGCTTAAACATAACTTAAAGCATTGATTCTTAACCTTTTTTTTTCCCCTGAGCACAGACACCACTGTGTATCTGATCATGTTCTTAACCTTTCAAAAATAAATACAAATCTAAAATTGTACATTAAATACCAAGGTTTTTATCAATCCATTATAACTCACTGAAGGGTCCTGTGTTAAATACCTGTAACGTAAGAAATGTATTAACTACTTAAAGTGCCTTTTGGTATTTTGGCTTTCAATAGGATTAAATAAAAAAGAGATCCCAAATAAACATTTTATGCCATAGTTAGTAGTATAGCTTTTGTATCAAGAATATAAAAAATTTTCGGGGAAAACTGACATGTATTGTACAATGAATGTTTTTTAGAACTAAGAAGTACAAGAGAAATTCTGGAATGATAAAGATGAAAATTGTTTTTTCTCACATATGATTTTATAGCTCGCTCAATTTACAACGTATGCATGCATTTATATATGAATGTATGCATGAATGTATATATGCTTTAGAATAATCGATTTACTTTATTAACTAATTTGAAGTCATACCCTCACATTAAACCTGGTTATGTTAAGGAGTATCACCTATACTGACTTTATTTTTACTCTCTTTTTTTAATCTAGGAAAATGTTGAGGTTCTAAAAATCTGATAGGCTTTGCTGAGACTGATTTCTAAATTTAGATATCAGAGCTTTTGTTATGTATATAATTCATAACCATCTCTTCCATAAAATAACAATTTGCATCCCACTTTAAAATGCAGCTACCGTTCTATATATCTGATTTTAAATATTACCTTTTAAACTTCTGGAAAAAAGATATGATGTATTTTTAAATCATTTTCTATGTGGTGAGAAGTACAAACTCTCTGACCTTTCACCTCATATTTCTTCCACACTCACACACAGAGCTTCCAAAAATTCTAACATTTCTATGGTAATTTCTGTTGAATAATTTTAGCAGGCACATGTTAATAAGGTGTTAAATACAGCAGAGTGTTGGTGATATTTGGAGAAGGCAACTATTTTAGACACTTGAGGCCAGAGGCAGAAGGTACCAGAAGAGTATGCACATATATATAAAATCTGTAGAAATATGAGTCTTGGAGAACTTCAGGCTTCACCCAACCATAAGATTGGGAAATTGGAGATTTGAAACACTGATATTTAGCTCTCTTGGGCAAACAGGTCCTATCTGACTTGTGAGTTAAAGGAGATATGTTTCGTCTTTGACAAATTTTTTAATGCAGTGAATCAGTTATTGAGTGATGGACATTCTGCACTACCTCTTAGTGTTTCATGAAGCATAATCTTTTGCACATGCAGAATTTCAATACACAAAACTACATAAAGCATCTTCCGTAATGTTAGAAATATAACAAATATAAGGCAGTCATGAAGGAGTATCTGCATAAGTCAAATTTTTTTCAATGTTTACAAAATTATCTGTATGTATCAAAGAAATTCTTTATTATATCTGCATTATAAAGTCAATTTTTAAAATATTTACAGGACATTGGCAAAGTATTTAAATAAATCTATATCATTTTAGATCCTTATATTTTTATTTTATTTTCTCTGTATGTTCTTAGGGGTCCAAATATTATTATGTGCATGGACAATTAATCCTTTGGTTTTTTAAAATAACAGGTAGTTGAAAAATTACAAACTCAATGTTTTACTTATGCTATTATACTGCCCAAATTCTTTTATGCTGCAAAAGAAAGGCCACACTTTGGAAAATGTCCCTATGTAAATGAACCTGTGAAAATATGGCATCTTTCTGTGTATGCACAAATAACATATTAATTGCCAGATTTTTTTCTAATTTCATGTAGAGAAAATTCAATATTATACTTAAATATAACATAAATTTAAACTAGATTCCAATATGTTATGTACTCATATACTTCTAACATATGTCACTCAATATTCACATGGTGGATAAAGAATGCTTCTTACAGTAATTTCTCATCTCAAGCATGTCAAAATCTATAAAAGGGATAACGTTAACAAAATTGTACCTAACACTACTGAACAGAAAGGTGCAGGTAGCATCGTGAGCCATCTGGAACTCCCAATGGATATCTGTAGACACTCCCCAAAGTGAACACGAGAAAGACACTCCTTCCCTCTATGGGGAACAGAAAACATCTGTTTAGTTTTCTTGAAATGCTGCCAAGTATACATTAGAGCAGGTAGCATCAGGTTAAACTGTGTAACCAAAAGCAAGCGCTAATTGCATTTAATATATATACACTTTTTAATGACCATGATACTTTATGTCAAAAAAACTTTTAAATATTTTTTTAAAGCACTGGAATTATCAGCATTTTGAATGACTTGGGAGAAAAACTGCATTCATTTTTAGAAAGTTTTCACTAGTAAATACAATTCTCCTTAATTAGATATCCCAGCTTTTATACTTTTATTTCTTTATTTCTTCTGTTTTGAACATTTCAAACATTTTAAAAATTAAAAAATAAAAGTTTAAAAATCTAGTCTCTTAAAAAACTTTTAGGTCATTTGAGAATAAACATTTTGCCAATATATTGTTTAACATCTTTCCTTCATTTACTTGCACATTCAGTCCAAGAAGATATATTTAGAAATTTATGGCAATATTTCTTCAAGTATAATGACTACAAATGGTACTATATAACTCATAAAAAATTATCAGAAAAAATGTAATTTAAAATATTACAAATAAAATTAATGTATACTAATATCGCTAAATAAGATAACTTACACAATATTTATTAGACTACCCAAATGTGTAGGTATGAGCTAATTTTTTAAAGTGCATAAGTTTACAAGGCTACACCAATATTATAAATAAAGTAGAATCAATCTGATTTATTTATGTAAAGATTAAAGAGTTCCCTTAAAAATCTCAGATGATTATACATTAATTTTTACATCTGTGGTTGAATCAGAGTAGGTTTAGAATTGTTGTACTATTTTTTCTTTCCTTTTATTTCTGTAAATATCCAACAACCAAATTGTGTTTAACTATTATCGCCTCCCAAGAGCCATAAAAAATGCTATCATTCATTAGGTTATTGATTTCATACACTTGATTTTTATTTTAATGTAATTCAACACTTTAAAAGATCAGAATTAGTATGAAATGATCTTCACATTTTGATATATCTTCTCTCACATTTCTACTTTAAGATACTGTTTTAGTGGTTTGGTGTTACAATAAAGGAATACCTGAGGCTGGATAATTATAAAGAAAAGTGTTTTATTTGGCTCATGATCCTGCTGGCTAGAAGACTGAGCATCTGCTGAAAGCCTGAGATTGCTTCCCCTCCTGGTGGAGGGTGAAAGGGAGCTGGTGAGTACAGAGATCCTACTGTGAGATAGAAAGCAAGAAAGAGAGGGGAGAAGTACCACCACCAGCTTTTTAACCACCAGCTCTCATGGGAACAAACAGAGTGAGAACTCACTCACCATACCCCCAAGGAGGGCATTAATCTATTCATGAAGGGTTCCCCCCTCATGACTGAAACACCTCCCATTTGGCCCCACCTCCAACACTGAGGATTTGGAGAGGACATGAATCCAACCTATTGCCGATATTTTCTATCAACAATTTTTTTTTAATTTCCAAAACTATTCCCTATGCAGCTAACTTATCTGTTCACTGTTCTCAGTATCTCAGAGGAACTTGTGCAATAGCAACATAAAAAATTCTACAGACTTCTCATAAGCAAAACAACCACAAAAATTATAGAAATTTACAAAAAAAGATTTAGTGTGTCTGGAAATTGTCCTAATTGTATACAGAAAATGAAAAGAAAAAAACAAAAAAATATTCAATATAGTTCCTAAATCTAAATGAAAACAACCATTGTGGAAGACAGTGTGGTGATTCCTCAGGGATCTAGAACTAGAAATACTATTTGACCCAGCCAACCCATTACTGGGTATATATGCAAAGGACTATAAATCATGCTGCTATAAAGACACATGCACACGTATGTTTATTGCGGCACTACTCACAATAGCAAAGACTTGGAACCAACCCAAATGTCCAACAATGATAGACTGGATTAAGAAAATATGGCACATATACACCATGGAATACTATGCAGCCATAAAAAAGGATGAGTTCATGTCCTTTGTAGGGACATGGATGAAGCTGGAAACCATCATTCTCAGCAAACTATTGCAAGGACAAAAAACCAAACACCGCATGTTCTCACTCATAGATGGGAATTGAACAATGAGAAAGAACACTTGGACACAGAAAGGGGAACATCACACGCTAAGGCCTGTTGTGGGGTGGGGGAAGGGGGGAGGGATAGCATTAGGAGATATACCTAATGTAAATGATGAGTTAATGGGTGCAGCACACCAACATGGCACATGTATACACATGTAACAAACCTGCACGTTCTGCACATGTACCCTAGAACTTAAAGTATAATAAATATATATATATATATATAAAAGAAAATAAGAGTCTATGACATTAAACCACTGAAACTCTCTCTCCTTTTCCTTCTCCTTTTCCTTACTCAGCAACATGGAAACTCTGTTTACATTGATGCAGCTAATAATGCTGGGCTCCTTGTCTTTCCAACTCCCAATGTAGGACTATAATATCTCCCAGAGGGTTAGGATGCCAGCATTTCTCATCCTTCTTCCCAGATTCAGGTTGTAGAATTTTTATCCTAGACAAAAGAAGTGAGAAGTTAGGGGATCCCTTTCTCAGCTTAACACTCCTTGTAGGTTGGAAGCTCAACCCCAGAGAACGCCCCCATTTTCTTAATCCTAGCTCACAAAGATTCCACCCAGGAGAGGCAAGTTAAGAAAATCACAGGTAACTGTACCTGCTCAGTGCCCTACTAGTAAGGCAAAGGAGTCACTCTGAGAATATTGGGCCATTGTGCCCACTTCCAGCTCCAGAGCAGTGGTCACAGTATTTTTTTTTCCAGGGAGAAAATAAAGCTGTGATGAGAGAGAGAGAAAGAAAGAGAGAGAGAGAGAGCACACGAGAGAGAGAGCGGGAGAGAGAGAGACTCTATAACTATCTTAAAATGACTGACTTAATTGGAACAGCATGTTGGGAATTTCAAGAGTAGGGGCACTCTACCCTCAGAGATTTTGGTGGTAAGCAATTAAGGGAAGATGACAGTTGCATCAGAGCAACAAATTAAACTGTAAGCCCAGTAGTTGATTAACAGAGAAAACTAGAGAAAGAGATAGCTAAGAAGAGTTCTTCTGGAACCAGAATAAGCTGCAAATACTAGCCGCAAAGTCTACACATGCAAAGAGGCTCAGATCAGATGGAGGCACAATTTATGCTCCAGGATATTATTTAAAAATCTGTAGACCAATAATCTAACAACTAGTGTATAATAATTAGTAATAATTAGTAATAATAATTAGTAAACTAATAGCTAAGTGTGATACCAACAGAGGCAGATAACTTAAAAGAGAGTTCAAAGATGCAGTCAAATGAAGCCCTACTAAAGCCATCATCACTCTGTGGTGAATGTGCCCATGCCCGAGGTTGGGCTCTCTGGTGAGGGACAACAGAGAATACACACTGCATGAGAAATGCTTAAATATAGTCCAGTAAGTTACTAAAGCAAGCAAACAACAACATGAAAAAAACCCTGTAGATAGGAAGGGATTGTATCTACAGATACCACATTTTAAAAAAAGCAAAACCAAAAAAACTAAAATGTTTGGTTTTCAATAAAATATTATGAAACTTCAAAAAAGAAAAAAGAGGAAAATGTGACCTATACAAAGAAATAAATCATGAAAGAGAAATGGCATTTAGGAGTGTCTACATGTCAGACAGCAGATAAATACCTCAAAAGTGTGATTATATCTATATTCAAAGAACTAAAAGAAACCAGGCTTAAAGAACTAAAAGAAACCAGGCTTAAAGAACAAAAAGGCAGGTTTGATAATGATATCTCATAAAACAGAAATATTAATGAGGAGAGAGAAATTATTTTACAAAAATGGAAATTCCAATTGAAAATTCTAATACCTGAAATGAAAAGGTCACTAGAGAGACAACTACTAAGTTTGTACTAGAAGAATAAAATATCAGTGAACTTGAAATAAATCAATGAAAACTATGCGTTCTGAAAAGCAGGAAGACTAAGGAATGAAAAAAAAAAGAGCAGAGCCTTAGAGGATTGTGGGACATTATTAAACACCAACATACATATAATGAGAGTACTAGAAGAAGATCATTTTTAAAATGGAAAAAATTGAAGAAATACCGGCTTAAAACTTTCCAGATTATTAAAAAATGTTATCTACAGATGCGAGAGTCTCAATAAATCTCAAGTCAGATAAAAGCAAAAAAAAAAAGAGAGCCACACCCAGATATATCATGGCAAAAAGGCTGAAATCCAAAGACAAAGCAATAATATTGAAAAAAAGAGAGAAAAATGACTCATTATGTAAAAGTGAGACTGAAAAAGAGTAACAACTGAATTCTCACTAAAAGCAATGGATGCCAGAAATGGGATAACATATTCGGAGTATTGAACCAAACAACCACAAACAAACAAACCCTGTCAAGCAAAAATCTGTATTTTTGAAATAAATCAAAACTTTTATTAAAAAATGTTAGATGATATTTCCAGATAAACCAACACTGAGAGAATTGTTTGCTAGCAGACCTCCCTTAGAAGAAACATCACAATTCAGGGTGAAACTTCAGGTTGAAATCTAGAGATTCCATAATATCTTGAATCCATGAAAAATTCAAGCACTCTAGTAAAGTAATTATGTAATTATAAAAGATAGCATAAATGCATATATCTTCTACTTTCTTCTCTTACCTGATTTTTAAAAGTGTTTAAAGTAATATATATATTTGTGTATATATAGTATTGTATAAATATATATATATAATTGTATTGTTAGGTATTTAACATACACATACGTAATACATTTGAGAATACCACAGAAATGAAGAGAGTGGAAACAAAGTTATATTATTAGTTATATATATAAATATGAACAAGAAAAAGACATAATGTTGTAATTGAATTCATGGAAACAAATAAGGCTAGAAATGATCAATACAAAGCCAAATATAACAAATTCTATCAGTTTATTCTTCATTCTCTTATCTTTTTAAAAGACATAAAATCATATATGATAATTAAATATAATTTGAGATTTGTAACTTATATAAGTGTAAAATTTATAACAATAATAACAAGAACAAATAAAAAGAGGGAAAGTGCTTAGAAAAGTAACATTTCAATATCTCACTGGGATTAAGTTCATATAAATCTGAAGAATGTTCTCATGAAGTAATATGTACACGCTAAGCCATAGAGCAGCCACTGAAATAAATCTCCATAAAGTAGTAAAAAAATCACTAAAAGAATTAAAACTTGACTCTAGAAAATATTAACAATGCAAATGAAGGTAATAAAGAAGAAACAAAGAAACAAATACATGAGACAGTAAACAAAAACTAAATGGCAAATATAAACTCAACTATATCAATAATAGTATTAAATGTGAATGGGTTAAATAGGCAAATTAAATGACAGAAATTGGCAGATTAGATTTTTAAAAAAGATTCAGAACAGCCTGACCAATATGGTGAAACCTTGTCTCTACTTAAAATACAAAAATTAGCCAGGTATGGTGGTGTGGGCCTGTAATCCCAGCTATTTGGGAGGCTGAGGCAGAGGAATTGCTTGAACCAGAGACACGGAAGTTGCAGTGAGCTGAGATTGCACCACTGCACTCCAGCCTGGGCGACAGAGCAAGACTCTTGTCTAGAGAAAAAAAAAAAAAAGATTTATCTCTATTTATCTCTGCCTGCCTCTAGCAGATATTAACATTAAAAATACCCAGATATGGAAAGTACAAGGATAGAAAAACATATAAAACTGCAACCATAGAAAGCTGGAGAGATTATAAAGTAGCATCAGGAAAATAAAATAGACTTTAAACTTTTTAAAATGTCACTGAGATAAAGAGAACGTTGATAATGATAAAAGCGTAAATCCATTAGGAAGGTATATCAATTATAAACACATATGTCCAACAACAGAGCCTCAAAATACATGAAGCAAAACTGATAAAATTAAAGAAAGGAACAGATAATTCAACAACAATTATCAAAGAATCTAATACCCCTCTTTTAATAACAGACAGGACAACTAGAGATCGACAAGAAAGTAGAAAACTTAAGCAGCAATAAAATCAACTAGATTTAACAGACATCTCTAGAGCATTAAAAGCAAACAAGCTTCAATAATATGAAATGTTTTAAGTCATACAAAGTATGTTCTCCAACACATTGAAATATAATAAATCAGCAAGAAAAAATTTTGAAATCCACAAATGTGTGAAAGTTAACAACATACTCCCAATTAGCCAATTGTTCAAAAAAGAAAAAAAAAGCAAAATAAAAAAATGCTATAAGAAGAATAAATATGAAGACACAATAAATTAAAATTTATGAAATTTATTTACAGGGAAATTTATATTTGTAAACGGCTATATTTAAAATAAAAATGATTTCAAATTAATAATCTAAATTTTCATTTTAAAATATGTTAGAGAAGGACAAACTAAACCCCCACAAGCAGAAGACAGAAAATAATGATGAAAATAAAAGGAAAAGAAATAGACAATAGAAAAATAATATAGAAAATCAAGCAACCACAAGCTGATTTTTGAAAATATTTAATATTTTGATGAACTTTTAGTGAGATAAATAAAGAGAGAAGGCTGAAATTGCTAAAATCAGCAATGTAAGAAGACACATGTTTACAATGTTACAAAAAAATAGAATTATAAGAATCTTAGTATACAATGTAAGCAACTGTATACTAAGCAATTAACCTAGATGAAAAGGACAAATTCTTATAAACACATGAACTACAAAACTGACTTAAGGAGAAATAGAAATTCTGAAATAACTTGTAACAAGTAAAAATATTGAATAGGACATTCTTAAACCTCACACACAAAAGAAGACCCCAGTCTTAGATTCACTGGTAAGCTTTATCAAACATTTAATGGAGAATTAATATTAATTTTTCACAAAATGTTTCAGAAAGGAGCAGAGGAAGGAAGACTTCTCAACTCATTTTCTAGGGCCAATACCTGAAACCAAAACCAGACAAAAACATCACCAGAAAAGTGCCACCTAACATCCCTATTGACATAGATGAAAATCTCAACAAAATACAAGCAAGTGAATACAGCAATACGTAAAAAGATTATATACCATGACTAAGTAGGATTTCTTCTAAGAATGTGCAAATAATGTAACATCAGAAAATCAATTAACATAGTACACCATTTCAAAGGGTAAAAACTCACATCATCTCAATAGATACAGAAAAAGCATGACTACATCTAACACACCCTGGGTTTTTATTCAACAAACAAGGAGTAAAGGGGATTTTTTTCAACTTGCTAAAGGTCACCTACAAAATATTCACAGCAAACTTTATACTTGATGATGAAAGATGAAATGCTTTTTCTATACACCATTAAAGTTCAACCTTTGAGCCAAATCAAAAATGCAATCCCATTTACAGTAGCCACACACACATAAAATAAGGTATCTAGAAACTAACCAGGTAGGTGATAGATCTCTACAAGGAGAACTACAAAATACTGCTGAAAGAAATCAGGAGGACACAAGCAAATGAAAAAAATATTTCATGCTCATGGATTAGAAGAATCAGTATCATTAAAATGACCATACTGCCCAAAGCAATCTACAGATTCAACACTATTTCTATCAAACTACCAAGGCCATTTTTCACAGAACTAGAAAAACTATTCTAAAATTCACATGGAAACAAACATAAAAATCCTGAAGAGTCAAAGCAATCCTATGTGAAAAGGAAAAACTGGAGGCATCACTTACCCAACTTCAAACTACATTAGAAGGCGACAGTAACCAAAAATCATGGTACCTGTATAAAAATAGACACACAGAACAATGGAGCAGAATAGAGAATCCAGAAACAAAGCAGCACACCTACAACCAACTGATCTTCGACAAAATTGACAACAATAAACAATAGGGAAAGAACTTCTTATTCAATAAATTGTGCTGAGATAACTGGCTATCCATATGCAGAAGATTGAAACTGGACCCCTACGTATCACCATATACAAAAATTAACTCAAAAAGGATTAAAGACTTAAATGTAAGACCCAAAACTATGAAAATCCTAGAAGAAAGCCTAGGAAATACCCTCATGGTCATCGGCCTTGGCAAATAATTTATGACTAAGTCTCAAAAGCAATTGCAACAAAAACTAAAATTGAGAAGTGGGACTTAAGTAAACTATCTTTAGCTTCTGCACAGAAAAAGAAACTGGCAATGGCATAAACAGACTATCTACAGAATGGGAAATAATATTCACAAATCATGCATCTGACAAAACTCTTATGTCCGGAATCTATAAGGAACCTAATTCAACAGGCAAAAAAAAAAACAACTCCATTAAAAAGTGGACAAAGGACATGAACAGATACTTCTCAAAGAAGACATGAAAACAGTCAGTAAACATATGAAAAAATGCTTATCACTAATCATAAAACAAATGCAAATCAAAACCATAATGAGACACTACCTCACATTAGTCAGAATGGCTACTATTAAAAAGTCAAAAAATAACAGATGCCAGTAAGGCTGGGGAGAAAAGGGAATGCTTATACACTGTTGGTGGAATGTAAATTAGTTCAACTACTGTGGAAACTAGTTTTGAAATTTCTCAAAGAACTAAAAATAGAACTACCATTTGACCAAGCAATCTCATTACTGGGTATATAACCAAAGGAAAATAAATTGTTCTACTAAAAAGATATGTGCCTTTTTATGTACGTCACAGCACTATTCACAATAGCAAAGACATGGAATCATCCTAGGTGCTCATCAACAGTGGACTGGATAAAGGGAATGTGGTACATATACACCATGGAATACTACACAGTGATAAAAATAAATAAAATCATGCCTTTGGCAGCAACATGGATGTAGTTGGAGGCTATTATCCTGACTGAATTAACACAAAAGCAGAAAGCCAGATACAGCATGTTCTTACTTGTAAGAGTGAGCTAAATATTGAGTATACATGGACATAAAAATAGGAATAGACACTGCAGACTATCAGAGGGGAGAGTGGCAGAGGGGACAAGATTTAAACACCACCTATTGGGTACTATGCTTAACTTACAACTTGGGTGACAGGATCAATTGTCCCCAAACCTCAACATCACACAATATATTCAGCTAACAAACCTATACTTGTATCCCCTGAATCTAAAATAAAAGTTCAAATTTAAAAAAAATAGACAGAATGCTTTAACAGAAAGATCAGGAACAAGATAAGGTGTATACTCTCACCACGTCTATTCAACATTTTACAGAAGGTTGTAGCAAGGGCAATTAGGCAATAAAAAATTTTTAAAAACCTCCAGATTGGAAAGGCAGACAGAAAATAATCTCTATTTGTAGATAATGTGATCTTATGTATAAAAATCTTAAGGAATCTTGTAAAACTCTATTGGAACTAAATTCATTCACCAAGGTTTCAAGGTAAAAGATCAGTACACAAAAATTAATTGCATTTCTGTACACCAGGAATGCATAATCTGAAATAAAATTAAGAATATAACAATAGTAAAAAAATAAAATAAGGATGTATTTAACAAAAAAAGTGCAAAACTTGTATTCCAAAACTATAAACATTGTTGATAGAAATTGTGTAAGTCCTAAGTAAATAAAAAGATATACCATGTTCATGCATAGGAAGACTTAATAGTGTTACAATAGCAACGATCCCCAAATTGATCTACAGATTCAGTGTAATCCCTGACAAAATCTTGGCTTCTTTTTTTATATAAATAGACAAGCTGATCCTAAAACTTATGTGGAGATGCAAGAGACCTCTCCTCCACCCTTAAAAAAGAAGACCAAAGTCTGAGGACTCAAATTTATCACTTTAAAAATTTGCTTCCCAGTAACCAAGATAATGTACTGTCTTGATAGATATATAGACCAATGAAATAGAATTAAAGGTCCAGAAGTAAACTTTCAAATTTATGGTCAATTGATTTTCTACAAAGCTGCCAAGAAATTCAGTAAGAAAACGAATAGTCTCAACAAATGGTGCTGAATACGAACACGCAAAATAATAAATCTGGACTCCTGCATCACACCACATACAAAAATGAAGTCAAAATGAACCACCGACCCAGAAACAAGCGCTAGTACTATAAAACTCTTAGAAGAAAGCTTATGCATATATCTTTATGATTTGTGGTAGGCAAAATCTTTTTAGATACAATGCTTGAAGCACAAGTGACAAAACCAACAAAAATACATAAATTTAATGTTGCCAATAATAAAATATTTATAATGCAAACAATGCTATCAAGAAAGTTAAAAGACAATCCACAGAATGAGAGAGAACATTTGGAAATTATAGACCTGATAAAGTATTTGCCTCCAAAAATAAAGAACCCTTAAAACTCAAAGCTAAAAGGACAAGAGAGAGAGAAAGAGAAGAAAGAGAAACAAGGATATGAATGGATATTTCTCCAGAGACAATACACAATGGCCAATAAGCACATAGAAAATGCTCAACATCACTGGCAGTTGGGAAAATGCAAAATCAAACCCATAATGGCATATCATTTCACACTCATTAGGACATTAGAATGGCTACTGTCATAAAGACAGACACAAGTATTGAAAAGGATGCAGAGAAAATGGAATCCTCATACATTGTTGATGGGAAGCTAAAATGGGGCAATCACTTTGGAAAACAGTTTGGCAGTTCTTCACACTGTTAAAAATGGAATTACCATATACCTCAGCAATTCTACTTCAGATGGGTACTCAAAAGCAATGACAACATACATTTTACACAAAAAAATTGTATACAGGTGTTCATAACAGCCTTATTTATAATATCCAATAGTGTAAACAACCCAACTGCCTATCTACTGATAAACAGATAAATCAAATGTGGTATATACAAATATACAATGCAATGATATTTGGCAAAACAAAGGGATGATGTATTGATAAAAGTTACAGCATGAATGAATCTTGAGAACATGATGCTAAGTGAAAGAATTCAGTAACAAAAGAACATATTTTATATGATTCTACATAAACAAAATGTCGAAAATAGGCAAATCCATAGAGAAAGAAAATAAATTAGTGGTTTTCTAGTTGGCCAGAACAGGAATGCGAAGTGACATCTAATTGATCTGAGGCTTCATTTTGAGGTGATGAAAATATTTGTAAATTGTTTGTGGTGATGGTTGCACCATTCTGTGAATATATTGTAAATCACTGAGTTATGCACTTCAAATGAGTTTGTTGTATGGTATGTGAATAATATCTTAAAGCAGTTGAATTTTTATTCTGTGTATGTCTAATAATGCCCTTTAATCCCTGCATAACCATATGTCTTTTGCTGTTTCTTTTTTATCATTTAACTGAATAAATTTGAATTCTAGACTTTCCAAATATCTCTGAAACCTGTTCTATTTTCTATGCTAGTTGCCATGTTCATATATAATTTTAATGAATATTCTTTAAACTATTATTTTTTTCAAGTTATTATAGAAATATCTGTCTCTTCTCCTACCACATATCATCATGAAAACTCACTGTGTTTATAATCAACTAGGCAACTGTTCTCACTTTGCAAAATGTTAACTGAATGCTGTATACAATGACTTAATAAACAAGCACAATGGATTCTCTCTCTGTGCCTTCTTTACCTTCAAAATAATGATCTAAGATGAGGCCAGATTCCCTCATTGTTTTCAGCAATTTTATCACAGCCCTGAATGTCCCTATGAATTTAGTCTTTTAAAATGCTTTGTATTTAATACTATGTGTAAATATCTTGGGCCCTGCTTTACAGATAAAGACACTACGGTGTTGTATTAACTTAGTATGGCTTCTTCAACAAATCACAAACCTGGTGGCTTAAAATAACAGAAATTTACTGTCTCACGGTTTTGGAGGCCAAAATTCTGAAATCAAGTTGTTGGCAGGGTCTTTCTCTCTCTTATGGCTGTAGAGAATAATCCTTCTTTGCCTTTTCCAGCTTCTGGTGGTTCTGTAACTGCCCAGCAGGTTCACCTTACCTGCAGCCTAGACACAGCTGATTTATTAAGACAGGAATTGCAATGCTGAAAGAGAAATTCACGCAGAGCCGGCTGTGTGGGAAACCTCGAGTTTTATTATTACTCAAATCAGTCTCCCAGAGCATTTGGAGATAAGATTATTTAAGGATAATTTAGTAGGTAGGGGCTCCGGAAGTGGGGAGTGCTGATTGGTCAGGTTGGAGATGGAATCTTAGCCAGGTGGAAGTGAGGTTTTCCTTCAGTCTTCTGTTTCTGGGTGGGAATCGCAGAACCGGTTGAGCCAAATCATTGGTCTGAGTGGTGTCAGCTGATCCATGGAGAGCAGAGTCTGCAAAATATGTCAACAAGCACCGATCTTGGGTTTTACAATAATGATGTTATCCTCAGAAGCAATTTGAGGAGGTTCATACCCTTGCGACTGGAGGCTGCATGGACCCTACACAGTAATTTCTAATCTTATAGTTAATTTGTTAGTCCTACAAAGGCAGACTGTCCCCAGGGAAGAAGGTGGTCCTTTCGGGAAAGGATTATTATCAATTTTGT
The DNA here is from genome assembly GCF_006542625.1 of Nomascus leucogenys. Classification (NCBI taxonomy): domain Eukaryota; kingdom Metazoa; phylum Chordata; class Mammalia; order Primates; family Hylobatidae; genus Nomascus; species Nomascus leucogenys. The sequence continues at coordinate 6,083,496 of NC_044400.1, read as the reverse complement.
TTCAGAGTCAAACTATAAACTAAATTCCTTCCCAAGGTCAGTTCGGCCTACGCCCAGGAATGAACAAGTACAGCTTAAAGGTCAGAAGCAAGATGGAGTCTTTCTTTCATTGTCATAATTTCCTGTTATATGTTTTGCAAAGATGGTTACAGTTTTGGCATTCCATGATTTATGGCAACATTAATCTGTCTCCGTGTTCACATGGCTTTCTGCTCTGTCTCTCCGTGTCCTTTCTTCTGATAAAGATGCCAGTCATTGAACTTAAGGTCCATGCTGGATTATTTTATTGCTAGATGCCTATTTACAACTGTGAAGACCTTATGTCCAAATATAGTCACATACTGAAGTCCCTGGCAGGCCTAGATTTTAGGGGACAATCTTTAACTTACTACAGGCATGAAAATTTAAGCAATAGAAATTGCATGTCAGAAATGTTGGTTTCCATTTAGTGGCTGTGGGATTTGTAGAAAAATATTTAAACTTTATGAATCCTGGTATTCTCATTGGAACTTAAAAATAATAGTTCCTATCTACTTATGTAATTATTATGTAATTGTGTAATAGAATTTTTTGTAATTATGAGAATTAAAATTATTCATATAAAATGTCTAAGACTCTGGCTTGGAAATAGGAAGCATTTGGTTAATGGGGATTTAAAACAATAACTTGTCCAACGTAAAAATTTAAAAATAAGATGTAGATCAGCATTTTGAATTCAAGGGTCCCTGACTCAAAAACTCTTTCCCACCAATTTTATTGCATTAAAATGTTAAGTCCACTACGGGACTGTTCAGGCAAGATCTTTTTATGTAAAATATGTTTATATGTTTATATTAATATTTGTTATGGTTTGTGGTTATTCCATTTAGGGTAAGTTGCTAATGGCCTCTGCCTCAACTTTTGCATAAACAGGGCAAAATGCCTATCATATGTAACCCATCTGGAGGACTTCCAGACCCACAAACCATGAATGATTTTAAGGAATCTCTTACAAGAAAGCATACATTAAAATGGTGATTACAAATAACGATCAAAATAAAAGCGCCCTTTAACAAAATAGGACTCTTTATTATCTCTCAATGTCTCAAGTTAACAAGTTTTAAAAACATATTTGCTCAAATGGTTACAATCAATGCAATTGAACTAGATATTAAATTGTAATATTTGAGAATTGAATTCAACTGATAATTGTTGGGATACTTGTAGTGTTTTAATTAATATAATTATGAATATGTACATTTTGTAATTGTGCTAATAAAACCACTTTATAATTTATTTTGCTGCTTTATTCTTACTAATATTCTCATTAAAAATATATTTCTTGTATTTTAATAGTCAGTAACAGAGATTTTATTGAATATTGTGCCTTTTCACACAGTGAACTATTATATGACTATTAAAATAATTAACTAAATCCACATGAACCAACATGGATAAGACTAATTATTGTAAAAAATTAAACTATTTTTTGCAATGTTAAAAATTTATGTAATGTAAAATATTAGAAAATTTTGTAAAAAGTTAGAAAATCAACATGGATTAATCACTAATTTTTGTAAGCCTTTTGTTCTGTCTTCTTTCCTCTTCTCAGTCATGCAGTCTTACTTTGAGTTGACCGACAAGCCAAGTCACCAGCACCACTTATGTTAGACAGGGTTCTCACTATCTCATAGCAACATGTAGCACAGCACCCAAAAAAATTAGTGTGGTAAGTCTTTACTTCTCTCCTTGCTTCTATAATTTGCATGTGGGTGCTCACCTGCAGAGCTTCATCTGTGGACATGGGGCTATCTAGCAAACAAAAATTATACTTTGTGGAAAAAGTGAAGGGATACTGAGCTAAACAGGAAAGTGAAGAGATACTGCTAATTTTGGACCTGGGGAGTAAAGAAAATATAACCATAACTATAATCTCTAAATAATAATCTCAATCAATTTCAATCAAATGTCATTTCCACACAGAACTAGAGAATAAAGCTTATATTGCTCTAAATCCATTTAGACTTGGAGAATACTGGAAAGAAAAACTACTAAAGAGAGGCAAAGTAGATTATAGAGTCTTCATTAGTTTAAATGTTAAAATAGTAAATTATTAACTATATTAGAAGATGCAGAGTCTGCCTTCTATAGAATCTAGGTGACAAAGCAAATAGATAGCTGGGTATTTTCCCTTCGAAAGTCATGTGCAATTGGGAAGCTAACATTTACTGCTGGAAAAGTCTATCTCAATTATGACTTAATGAAAGAAACAACTAAGATCATTTGTAAATTCTGAAACTTTTGTTAATTGTGTGTGTTAACAAAGAAGAATTTTATCAAATTAAGACTAATTTATTTTACACCACTTAGTTAAAAATAATTACTTACATATTTTTGGTATATTCATGCTATGCAGAAACAGATGCCAAAATTATTTCTTTAATTAGATGCTCAGCTTCGTGTTTGTGTGTGTGTGTGTGTGTGTGTGTGTGTGTGTGTAGTGTTAGTTTATACACATATATCTTATATACCTGTAATAATGTTAGTTCCAAACTACTTGGGGATGGCTAATTTAATTTTGTAATTTACTGTCTAATTCAAGAGGATAACTCTTGATTTAAAAAAAACTTGGTTTGATTAGTAATTTCATTCAAGTTCTAATCTCATTGAGTACTTTTATACTGAAAAAAGAAAGTATTACTTAATAATTGAAATAAACCTAAGGACATTTAGAGACTAGTCACAATATCTGATTTAGAATGACCTTGGATTAGTTAATTTGTACATTTTCTATGTCTGCGAAAAGTTAACCTCATTCTAAGTGAGTGGGAAGACAAATGAGGAAAAGAGTAGAGGTATAGGTTGGTCAACTGGCTCCTTAGGGAAATCTACTGAGCCAATGAAACTGTTTACTAAGTCAGCTCTAGTTTCCTTTAGAATTGCCTTTAAAGATGTTTTCTTGAACTACTGCCTATCAAACTTAACATTTTGGAAAACCATTTTAAGGTTATTTTCTTTGTATTTTAAAAATTCTTTCCAATGCATTCTTTTGGATCCAGTAAATACCCTAACTTTTGTAATACAAAATATGCCTAATAACCCTATGATTTCTAGATTACTATTAGAATAATCATATTTTTCTTTGCATTTTCTTTCTCTGAAGATTCTTTAAGAACAAACAAACACATAATTTAGTAGTTACTTGCATAGATTTTTAACTTTTCACATAGTCAAATATAGATATTCTGGTAACAAATGAATTTAAACTTTGTATGTTATAATTATTCCTGTTTAGGGTCAATAAATTAGCTTTAAAAGTGACACTTGGATACATGAACCAATGGCTGATGTATTAGAATTACAATGGTACCACTGACAGGGACATTAAGCCAAGAAAATACGGCAGAGGAACTCACCATCTCTGCACATTGACTTACCTGACTCTGATATTGTTCTCTGCTTTCCTGCCATGCCAAATCTCTCAATGTTCCTTAAACATGCCAAGTCTTTCCAGTTTCGGGCCTTTTGCATTTCCCTTTCTCACTGCCTGGAATGCTCCTCATATGGTCCTATATTCAAATTAGTCAGTCACTTCACAGTACTGCCCCCATCAACATGCATATCTCACTTAAAATGCCACTTTCTGGGAGAAGGTTTCCATGACCATTTGTCTCTTGTCACTGTCTGAAATTATTTATTCATCTGTTTATTGTATGTCTTTCCTCCCTTTTTACCCTTCTTCCCCAATTCAGCTACTACAATAAACATAAAGAAAGCAAGGATCCTGCCTTTTATTCACCGCTCTAGTTTTAGTTACTAAAATAGTGCTTGGCACATACCAGGAGCTCAATAAATGTTGTTGATTCACTGATTAATTTTTAAAATACAAATATATTATGACAGTAAGTGAACTTAAACATTACCTTTTTTGCTTACTTAATTTTAATACATATTTTCTAGTTTTCTATATTTTTCTTATACAAAAATGTGAATATAAGCAGAGCCAATAAATGACATTATATACATTCTATTCTACTTTATTTATATTATAGTCATGGAAACAAAAGACCAGATAGCACATTATATTTTCCTTATAATCCCGCCTGCTAAAATCAAATATGAAACTAGAACTTTGCTCTCTGCCAGTACTATTGCTTTGATAGAACATGCTGAAATCTAGTTAAAACGATAAATGAATATTTCTACCAATTTTGAAAAAAGGGAAGTTGAATAGTAATAATGGCATGGGTAATAGATTCAAAAGAAGTGATTTTCAATCTTTCCTGAACCTCTTACTAACAGTGAAATCTCAAGATATTTAACTATTCTGAGATTCAGATGATGTAAGTGAAAATCCTAGCATTGCTTTGAGCCTGAAATAAGAAAATGTATTCAAAGTGTCTAGTAGAGTCCTTGATAATTAATAGACTCTCAATAGTCATGTGTTACATGTTGATGGGGATAAGTTCTCAAAAATGCACTGTTAGGCAACTTTGGCATTATGCAAACATCACAGAGTGTACTTACACCAACCTGATGGTAAAGTCAGCTACATACCTAGGCTATGTGGTACAGCCTGTTGCTCCTAAGCTACAAACCTGTATGGCATGTTACTGTACTGAACACTGTAGGCAATTGTAACACAATGGTAAGTATCTGTGTATCTAAACTTACAAAAAAACTCAGTAAAATTATTATTATCTTATGGGACCACTGTCATATACGTGGCCCGTCATTGACCAAAAAGTCATTATGTGGCACATGCAATACTCTATATGGTATTTTGCAGGTATCATGTTACCTAGTGAGGTAATTGGTATGGTTTTCATGATGTTAGCTGATTGTCATCAATAATTGCATCATTCTCCTTCCAAATCTCTTCTCTATCATTACAAAACTGGGAACATTACCCATCACTGCCTCAGGTTAAGCCATTTGAATACTCATAGTTACCTCTGTAGCTTCATTATAGCACCGTGAAGTCCTTAAATTAAATGGAAGTAGAAGGTACAAAGATTATTGTTCATTAATTACTTCAATTGTTGTTCATTAGCACATTGTTTTGCTTCATTAAATTTCAATCAAAACTACAACTGAAGGGAAGAAAGGTAGTTGTCCCCTTTCTATGAGACCCTGAACAAAGCCTCTTTTGGTTACCCAAGGAAAGATTCTAAGACTCAGGAGGAAGAATTCTCCCGCTTTAACCAAGAGAAGTTGGCAGCGCTTGCACTGTCAGTTGGTCTTCAGTCTTCTCAACCTTTAAACCTCCATTAAATGCTATTAAGCATTGACTAAAACCTAAATCTTTTACCAAGAGTTATGAGAACATCATCACTTGATAAACTCCTTCCTAATTATGCGATGCTACTATTGTCTCTTTGTTGGACCTGTAAAATACATGGCTGAAATGGAGTTGAATTAAAATGCAGCAAGGACCAATGCATCCTTTAAGGTGTGGTATTTAATATGAGCTTCAGAATTTCTGCATGAGCTCAGTATTGTTACACTGTACAAAAATACGTAGAATAAAAAATTATTATTATTATTATTGCTCCTAAGATCCAGCATATTCGTAAGTTTCTTCCTCTTAAATGCCTGCATCCCTTTTTGCACATAAGATGATGTGTGCTGCTCATACTGGGTAACATACATAGTGGTTAGTAACTGCCACTAGCTGGTAAGGCACTGTTTTTCTGAATTCAAGGCACATGTGGTAAGAGCAGTTCTTAAGGTGGGAAACGAAAGGATCAACCAAGCATTGTAAGTAATGATTTATTGCAATTTACTTGGAAAGTATTTAATAAATAATAGCAGTGGTATAATTTTGCTTTTTGGGTATTTAATGTACGGGCTTTGAAGGCCGCAGCCACCCCCAAAGCCAAGCAACCAGCTGCTGGGCTGCAGTCAGGAAGCATTCAAAGACCACTGCTTCAATTAGCTGCCCCCTACTTAGAACAGGTACTTATTGCCAGTAGCGATAAGTTAATCAACTAATGAGCCGATTAAAGAAGTAATTAAAGTGTAAAACAGCAGGAAAAGGACTTGCTTTTAAAAGATGTCATAATACTTAAGGTGAAGTCAAATCAGCTTACTTACAATTGTACCAGGTCTGTCTAAAATAAAAGCTTCATGTGGCTCTTCTATCTGGTGAGTTCTGCTAAATTAGTTGACATAATCAGTATGGCTGCTTACTACTTCCATATAATAAGTGAAAAACTTAGTCAATTATTTTTAATACTATCTGAAAGCTAATCTGTATTACAAACTAAAGGATACGCAAGGAAAAAATAGAGACTTAAAATGTTCTTTGTTTTAATAATTGTGCCAAAATTATGTGGAATTAATTGTTCATTTAACCACCTTTCTTTATAACACTGTGTAGAAGAATAAATGCACATAAACTATACTTTGACAATATCTGTATGCTCTTTGAAGTATTTCAATGACTCAAGCGTAATGTTTATTATATCTCTGAGGCAATTATTTTGTGTGAACACAACTTTGAAATTATAATGAAAATCAATAGAATTATATGATTTAATAAACAAGTACTCAATTGGATGCACATTTTTAGACAATACATATTGGTAGTCACATTGCTTGGCACATAGCGCATTACTATTTGGAGGCTGGAGAAATTTTTATGTTAGTTCCAAAGGTCTTTCTAAACCAAGTGTAATTAGTTCACGTATTAGGAGAATCTCTTTCATTTTCTGTCTTCATTAATTCGTATAAAGAAAAGGTTATTATTGTTATCCCATAGTCAGATTAAGAAAACTAGGGTAGAGGGCAGTCATGCACCTTGCTCAAGGTCATAAGATGTTCAATTGGCCCAGCAAGAGTTCATATGCTGATCTCGAGCTACTTGTATATACAATTAATCACTGAATTTTGCTTTAGCAAAAACCTACAACTAAGTAATATGAGGACATTTTAACTTTTTTAAATATTGTTAATTCCTTGTAGAGAAAGATAATTTTAACAAGGCAGGGAATTTACTCATCCCTTTCTAAGTAGAGTAATGAAAGAGGTGTGTTTGAAATTCCTTTACCATCTGATGCTATTTTACTAGGCCTAGTGGAATACACTAAGATTTCAGTCTCTTTCCTAGAGATCAATATTATATCTATATTAAACTTGGCTGCCGAAAGTGACCTTCCTCTTGGCACTGTCTCTGGCCTTAACTGTACAGTTGTTTCTCTCTGTAAATCACTTTAGTACTTGGGTGATATTTTATACCTAATCACAACAAATATGGGAATAATCAGACAAATTCCAGCATGGTCCAGAGGGATGGCTCTCAAATTCAGTGTACATCAGAATCATTCAAGTGCTTGTTGAAACAGATTGCTGAGCTCCCTTACTGGGTTTCTGAGATGGTATAAGAGATATTAAGAATGTTCATTTCTAACAAGTTCTCGGGTGATACTGCTGCTGCTGATCAGAAGAGTGTAGTTTGAAGAGCACTGGCGTGGAAGAAAGAGCAGATGCTTTGGAAATGGAATATTTGGAATATTTCAGGTTTGGATCCTATATTTCCTACCTGAATGTATGTATAATTTGGGTCAAAGTACTGTATTTCTATAAATCTCAGTTAATTTGCCTATAAAAATCTAAATCTGGACCAGGCGCAGTGGCTCATGCCTGTAATCCCAGCACTTTGAGGGGCCGAGGTGTGCGGATAACTTGAGGCCAGGAGTTTGAGTCCAGGAGTTGAAATCACTGGGCAATATAGAAAAAACCTCGTCTCTACCAAAATACAAAAAAAATTACATGGGCGTAGTAATGCACACCTGTAATCACAGCTACTCAGGAGGCCAAGGCATGAGAATCGCTTGAACCCAGGAGGCAGAGGTTGCAGTGAGCAGGGATGGTGCCACTGCACTCCAGCATGGGTGACAGGGCGAGAATGTCTCAAAAGGAAAAAAAGAATTGAAATCTACCTCACAATCATTTTGGGAAATTTAAATCACTCAATGAATAATGTATGGCATTTCATAGATATTCAGATATTTCTTTTGGAGTGCATCTTTAATGATTTATAAAAATACGTTTGCTCTTTCAAGTATACATACTCTTGGTCCATTAGATTGTATATAAAGTTTGTAAAGTCTGGCATTCATATTTTTTAGTTTTATTTTATGAATCTTTTCTAATATTAAAGATTTTAATTAATGGTCCAAATCAATCTATTATCTTGTGTTTTCTGCTTTTGCCTCAATATTAGATACATATCCACTCATATTTTCATCTAGTAAATTTATGTTTTGATTTTTACTCTTTAATCAATCTGATGTCATGTAGTTAATGTGTTTGTGTATGAGAGAGAGAGGGAGAGAGAAAGGGAGACAGAGACTGAGAGAGAAATTCCAAGCCCAAATCAACTTCTAACTAGATAGACTTAATGTTAAAAGTCTGACAGGAGAAGAGATGTGCCTGTCTTTGGCAAAAAATAGTACCTATCCCAGTCTTTACCATTTTTCAATAAGTGATATTCAGCATTCAGTCAAGAAGTACGAGCACACACATACACACACACACACAAAAGCACAACTCATCTTTAAGACGTAAAGCAACTCATCTTTAAGACATAAAGCATCCCATCTTATGAAACCGATCTATCCCACAAGTATTTTAAAGTAACTATGAATAATACATTTTGAAAACCTAGAGGAAAAAGTAGAGAACATGAGTGAAGAGAAAAGGTATTTCAGCAGTGATATGAAAGTATTAAAACAACCAAATATAAGTTCTAGACAAAAAGATCACTATATCAGAGATGCAGAATCCATCCAACTGCTCATCAGCCAACAGGGCATGGCTGGGGTGGATCAGGAACTTGAAGATAGCTCAAAAAGTTTTCTAAACTGAAACATGTAGAGATTAAAGGATGTAAAAAACATAACTGTGTTCAAGAGCTATTAGACATAAAATGATCTAAAGTACATATAATTGTAGCTGCATGAGAGAGAGAGGTAAGATAGCAGAAACATTTGAAGAAGTCATGGCTGCGAATTCCAAAATTAATGAAAATTAACAAACCATGCACCCAAGAACACTAAGTAGAATGAATTAAAAGACAGTCATAGACAAACTGCTGAGAGAAAGCTGGAGAGGGTTGGCGGGGGGGATGGAAAACATTACACTTACAGGAAAGATGAATAGAATAAGGTCAAACTTCTTATCAAAAATGATGCAAGTAAAAACACATTAGAACGACAACTTTAAAGCACTGAAAGAAAAAAAAATCAACCTAGGTTTCTGAACCCAGCAAAAAGTATCACTCTAAAATAAGGCCAAATTAAAGACTTTTGTTTTTCAAACAAAAGGTGAGTAAATATGTTTCCATTTTGTTATTTTTTATATAAATGTCTTCTAATATTAAAGATATTTTAATGAATAGTCAAAACCAATATATCCCCTTGTGTTTTCTGCCTTTGCCTCAATATCATACAAATATTCACTCATATTTTCTTCTAGTAAATTTATGTTTTCATGTCTACTGTTTAATCAATCTGGTGGCATGTAGTTAATGTTTATGTGCATGTATATGAAAGACAGAGAATAAAAAATATTGAGAGAATCAAAACAAAAATCAATTTCTAACTAAATGAACTCAATGTCCCATATTAAAGATCTAACAGGAGGTCTACAAAACATACTCAAGCATGTTCTTATGGCAGAGGTAGTATGATTTCAGATTAAAATTTTGATCTGTACAAAGGAATAAAAAGTGGCAGAAGTGATGAAGATGAAAGTAAATATGAAAGATTATTTTCTTAATTTTAATTGCTTCAGTAGACAATTCACTAATACAAAATAATGATGTACTCTATATTATTTGCACAGTATTTAGGATTAAAATGTATGATAACAATAACATTAGTGATGGGAGAGCTGAGAAGGATATGTTTTAATGTGAAAGAAGGATATGTTCACTATAGATGACACATATTTACATTTATGAATACGTCTATATATTTATATATTCAATATATGTACCATATAAAGCACATATATATTCATTATATTCAAATATACGAGAGTTAGTAATTTTAAAGGAACTTACTTTTTTTGTAGAACAATTAATTTTCCGAAAAGTGTATATAAGTCTTTATGAGACGTCTTACTGCTTTTATTCAAAGTGCCGTGTTTTCTTGTTTCTGGCCTGTTGTCACTTTCCGTCACTTTCCAATGGATAGATAGTATTTCTGTTTGAATGTTATACAGGCTGTTTTATTCTTCAGCTGGCTATATCTCACATTTTAAAGCCCCTGCCAATGTTTATTTCCCATGTCATTTTATTAATCATATTAATATTTGTCTTCTCTCAAACAAGCAAGAACTTCACAGAGAGTAATTGTCCTTTTCCTTTTTTCTACCACCTAAAATTCCTTCTAAAGTTTAAATTCTTTATTATTATATTTATGTTCCTTTTATATATTTAAAACCAGTACTTACTTCAACAACAAGTCTTCCTAAATTAGCTTCACACCACTCTTCATTGTATCTAATGCTTCTTTTAAGGAGTACCTTTTGTGAATGTTTTCAAAGGGAGTGTGTGCAGAAGCTTTCATGAAAATTAGGTCCCTCAGAATGTACTTAACACTTGCCTTTTAATGGTCATTTTCCATGATATAAAGCTCTGAGTTCCAAGTGATGTTGCTTCAATATTTTGAAAACATTTCAATATCTTCTTGCTTTTGTTACTGCTGCTTAGGATTCTTATTTCAGTCAGGATGTTTCTTTGGGGAAAATTTACCAGAGAATGCTAGTATGTTCTTTCTTTGGGAATAATTTCCAAATTTTACCATAAAGAATCTGGGTTGGTTTTGTTTTCTTTTTTGTTTCTTATATATCCTGTTTTTTACAGCCTATGAGCCTTTTATATCTGAAATCACAATCTGCAATTTTTTTTAGATTTCTGGTCATGATTTCTATTATTTACTACCCTTCATTATTTTTTTTCTTTCATTATGGGACTTTTTTATGAATACTGGCATTTCTATTCCTAGTTCTCTTCGAACTTTTTTCTTTGTAATGCAATTTAATTTCTCCCTGATCTTTTTTTGGTAAGTTCCTTAACTTGATTTTTCAGCTCACCTGTTTTGCCATTTGGCTGTATCCACTTGATTATTCAAACTATCTACTGAGTTCTTTATTTCAATGACTATTTATTTTAATATCCAGATCTCTGCTTGTGTCATCTTTAAAGTCACCTAATGCTGTTTTATGCTTTTCTTTAAGGAGGCTGTTTTAAATTTGTTGTTTTCCTGAACGATTAACTCTGCTTTCTCTGAAATACGTTATTCAGTGTGTTATTCTACTTTCATAATCTTTGTGATCCTGAGATGTCATGTTAATGCACTTTATTGCTTTAGTCTATCCTGGCAGTCTCAGCTATGTACTTTGTGATATCAGATGTTGGAATGTGGATAAGAGGGTCAGAGCCTAAGCCTTAGACTCGTCCCTTCTAGATGAGTTAAGGAAGTAAATACATGTAGAGAAACTGAAGGCAAGGGCCTACTGGTGTCATGATCCATTTTACCTCTTTACTTTTTTGCTTCACCAGAAGGCTTGATTCCTTAGTGAGTTTTCCAGTGGCTTTGTTCTGGCTTCAGGTCTTTCCAAGAATACCTTCTGTGGGTTGTAATTATTTAGAAACATGCTGTGACATGAGAGCTTGGAGGAGGAGGACTCAGGCTGGCCTCTGTACATGTTTTGTGTTGTTGTTGTTTGTTTGTTTGTTTAGTTTTCTTTGAGACAAGGTCTTGCTCTGTCACCTAGGCTGGAATGCAGTAGCACAAGACATGGCTCACCACAGCCTCGACCTACTGGGCCCAAGTGATTCTCCCACTTCAGCCTCCCATGTAGCTGGGTCCACAGGTGTGTGCCACCGCATCAGCTAATTTTTATTTTTTATTTTTTTTTAGAGACAGAGATCTCACCATCTTGCCCAGGCTAGTCTCAAGGTTCTGGATTCAAGCAGTCCTCCTGCCTCAGCCTCCCAAATTGTTGGAATTACAGGCATGAGCCACTACACCCAGCCCTCTGTACATATTTTTGTAACATTTTTCCAGCTGGCTTTCAGGGATAGACTGAAGCTGTTATGCACCTTCAGTAGTTTCATACTAGCATGATTGCTTGTTCTATAGTGCCATGGAACCAGCTATGTCCAGACACTAAGGGGTACAGGAAAGGTCACAACTAGGAGGCTTTTCCCTACCTTGTCTTCTGTCTTAACACCTAGTTGCTTTCTATTCAATGACATCTCTGCCACCAGGATAATGGAACCCACTTCTGTCGCCCTTGAGGATTCTCACGCTCACATGTGACTTGCATGTTAATGACTGCTTCGTGTGAATATCTTTGAGATGTCTGATTTTGAATGTTTAATATATGTGTGCACTCTCTTAAATGTACAATCTCTAAAAAAAAAAACTTTCTTAATTTTCAAGGAAGAATGACAAAGAAAGATAAATTTATTTCTGGGACTTTTTCCAAACATACACACACACACAAACACACACACACAAACAGTCATGCACACACACACACACAGTTCTATAAATGTCACTATTATTGTGGGTAATTGTACTGTTAAGCCTAAGTTGTAAACCCCTAGTGTTTTGCCATAAGAAAATTACTTCCACTTTGGACATATGGAATATCTAGACCATTTTCTTTTAAAATATTACATATAACAACTTGTTCTATTTGAGATTAAGGACTACATATTTAATGTCTTTATATTTACTCAACTGCATAAGCATAATAATTTAATTTTTAATGGAAATTTCATGTTTTTAATCAAGATTTTTATTACTTATACAATATAAAGTCTTCAATTTGTATACATAATAGTGTTTTTTGAAATTGTTGTATTTAAATACTCAAATAAGTTTTCTTATCAAAGAAAAATATATAAGAATTAATATAAAAATCAAACTTAATTCGGGAATGAGAGGCCCTAAGGTATCCCCTATCTTGACTGGGATACATTGTTGTTTTAAACCCAGATAGTTGAGGTTTAGACTATATTCAACTTTTAAAAAGCCTAAATATATATAAGTATATATATTTACATATTATTTATCAAATATCAAATGTGAGTATATTATTTATCAAATATGAGTATATATACACATATATACAAATATGAGTATATACAATATATAAAATATATTGAATTTTAAATTATAACTCTGAATGTGTTTAGCAGGTACTTCACTTTAATATACAAAATATATATTGTCCTAGATTATGATAATATGTTTATGTTCATGCAAATTATATTAGCACACTTTTTTACAAAAAAATACTTTTCTTCGATTTACAAATCACCATTGTTTATGATTTTATTATTATATTTTCCCAATCACTTGAAACAGTAATAAATAGGTGAGGCTGAAAAGAGAATTGATCCCTGCAATACACTGAAAGGGATTTGTTATGTCTTGTGGATGTGCCCTATTTGTGACTGTTCTCTCAATGGGAGGGAAAATAAAATACAAGAATTATTTCCTTTCAGAGATGTGCTAAGTGAAATGTGCTAAGAGATGTCGTAAAGAATATGAAGAATTAAAAATACTGTTGGGTTGTAAGTGTTTAGTTTCACTACTTTGTTTACTCTTCTTGAGTTATGTTTGATATTATTTGGATATTAAATTTTCTTATGGGTTACACTGAAGTAAAAAAGTATATTTTACACAAATAAAATAAAATAAAGAAAAAAAATGCAATGAAAACATGGCTCCCGGATAATATCCTAAGCTTGCTTGTTTGTAAGATTTGGGAGGTTTGTAATTTAGAAAGCTCCTTGTGATGTATTAATTAACTGAAAACAGGAACGCATTGTGTCCAAACAGTGCATATATTGCAAGGTGCAATTTGCTGGAAGGGCCTAAGTAGGCAATTGTGTTGTGAAACCACAATGAAAAGACTCAGGCAGAAAACAGCTTTCTGAAAATCGCACATTTTGATGTGTTGGTGACATGAAATTGATAGAGTTAGGTGGAATAATGACTTTAAATATTAATCCTTCTCAGACAGGCAGTATCTTGAGGTGCTCATTAGGTCTCATATGGAAAGAGGATTTAGCAAATTTTACCTTTCACAAAACTACTAAATATTTTTGATATATATGATTAATCTGCTTGGGAGTTATCCAGAGCTGGGAAGTCTGAGGAGAAGCTAGTCAGAATCACACTGCTAGCACTCCAGGAGAATCTGTACTGCGTGGTACATGGTACACACTAACTCAGCTCTGGACAAGCCCACTGCATCAATTTAATTTCAAAAGCAAGGCTTTGAGGTTTGATCCACTGGCCTTCCCTTCACTACCTTGCAGCCAAAAGCTTTCTTTTATAATGGCTGTGATTCTCGGCTCCTGGGGTGCTTCTGATGTTATGGCTTTTAGAGGAATACCACCATAAATGTTGTAATGCAGAGAAGTACAAAGACAATGTTTTCCACTTGTGTGCATATATTAGTAGTTGCCAAGAGTTTTCACATCAGCCTTAAGGAAAATTGGTATTTGTTTATTTTTAATGTGTTCCCAGGGAATTAGATTTTCTCCTGCATTTGCAGCATTTGTGAGAAAGGTATATATATGCCAATGACCTTTCCAGATGTAATAAACTTTGCATAGCCGTTAAGTGAGCCAACATAGCATCAAAGCCTCGATAATGAACAACTACATGGCTGACCGGCATGATTTTCCTCATATTTCTGTTTTAACTAACATTGCAATTGATGTTTAAATAAGAAAACCACTTTTATATGTGTGTGTTTCACTTTTCACTTACACATGATTCTGTAATAAAAGGCATCATCTTGTATGATCTAGCATTTCAAGATTAAAAACAGCAAAGAAGACAAAGAATTGCTTTTGTGTTAAAAGGTATGAAACTAGGTGAAAAAAGCCAAAGGAAAGGCTTTAAAATACTGGCTATCAGAAAATTTAAAATGTAAAAGTTTTATTAGGAATATTTTTAGACGATTGTGTGTGTTTCCAAGACAGAAGTTTCACGGCCTCAGACCTTTAAAGTGAGCCTCCCAAGATAAAGTTTGGGAATGGAAGTTTCAAAAGTAATCTTTCTGTGAAGAAATGGCCTATCTGACCTAAGTGGGGTCTTTCTCTCTCTTTCTTTTTCTCTCTTTTACCACTTGGAGAAAAGCTGCGTGGGAAGCAAAAATTCCTCTTCTCACTATTTTTTGCACGTTGTCAGAATTTATTAACACAGTATTTTCAGAAGAATGACAGGGTTATTAGACATTTCATGGCAGAAAGTCAAAAACAATTCTGCATCCTGTTTGGTCAAAACTTGTAAAATTTTCAAGAACCCCAGAAGAAAAAGTGGTCTTCCGATGCATGTGTTAAATACAGATCTGCCAAGATTATAGAACTTGAGATTGGAATAGAAAGATGGAGAGTCAAGTATAGAAAGTTATATTATGCATTAGCATATGTGGGATAGTTGCTATTATAATTTATGATAAACAAAGGCTCACAAAGATATAGAAATACCTTCATTTAGAAGGCTAAACCTATGGACACCCCATATGAAACATTATCTGTGTCTATATCATGCCAGGAAAATCAGTTAAATATCTTTTAAATAATAAAAATTATTTTAAAATGTAGTCAATAAATTAATAATTTTTCTTTTAATATTCAGACCTGTGGATCTGACCTTTTTTGTTCTGTTTGACTGGTAGTTTCATTGAGTTGATTGGATTGATAAGTATAGCATTCTGCATCATGGATACAAAATCGAAGCATCATGAAGAACAAAACAAGTTGAAAATAAATAAAACACAGGTGACTGTTTAGCTTGACTGAGAAATAAGGAAATACTTTTTATAAAGATGTTTATTATCATCTATATTTACATATTTGACCAGTTAGTTAATTCATTCACTAAACATTTAGCAACTTATTAGTCTTTGCCACAAACTCTAGACATTATAACAGATGCTAGGAATACAAAGATAATATGACTTGGTCTCTATCATCAAGGAATATGAGACAAACAGAAGGTGGGAAATATAAAATAAAATAAATTTGTGCAAAGGAGTTGTATTAGTATGTTCTCATGCTGCTAATAAAGACTTACCTGAGACTGGATAATTTATAAAGAAAAGAGATTTAATTGACTCATAGTTCAGCATGGCTGGGGAGACCTCAGGAAATTTACAATCACGGTGGAAGGGGAAGCAAAAACATCCTTCTTAACATGGCAACAGCAAGGAGACATGCCGAGCAAAAGGGGGAAAGCCCCTTATAAAATCATCAGATCTCCTGAAAACTCACTCCCTATCATGAGAACAGCATGAGGGTAACCACCCCCATTATTAAATTACCTCCCACTGGGTTCCTCTAATGACACATAGGGATTATGGAAACTACAATTCAAGATGAGATTTGGGTGGGGACACAGCCAAACCATATCAGGAGTCATGATTCTATGACATTAGCCTATGTACATTAAAATAAATTACAAGGAAGCGAATGGGCAAATTTTCCAAGGGCTGGAAGTGATAGAAATGATCAGACAAGTTCCAAAGATGTGGGGGTTTGTTTGCTGCCTTTGAGTTGAAATTCAAGCAGGTGTTTGACAGGCCAAGAGAGGAGCATGCCAGATAAAGTTAAATAAATTTTTGCCATTATTGTCAATAGAACAAGAGCATACTTTCAACTGCAGTTTCAGAGTGTAGTCAAATTCTAGGGGTAAAATCCCAACTACTGTAGAATAATTGCTAGCTTATGTCTGTAGTCAAGACCAGACATACACCAAAATTATGAAATCATTTATTTTCTCTTGGTATCTAAACTATAGTTCTGTCAGCTGTACTTGCCATTTATACCACGCCCCCAGATTTTCATGCTACCCACAGTGTTACACTGTCAGTCCCCTTCAGCATTGCTTGTGAAGTGACTCTCCCCCATCCCAACTCTTCTACTTTGTGCTCCATTGCTTCTCACTTAGTGGTTGATGAAAAACAATCTGATAAGCTAATTCTTACTAAGGTTTAATTACTTAACAGCTTGATTATTAAATCTCCAAGGGTATTTGGATTTTGAATAGAGGACTCTTGGATGTTAAAAGTCTTAATTCGATAGGATTAATTAGTGGGTTTTTAGTGGGGGAATACATTTTTTGGGGGCACAAAATGCAGTGGAGAGGAGGATTCCAGAAACATTCAATTCAAATGTCTTCACACATCCAGCAATTGATGTGAGAAGTATTAATAATAGATGATATACTTTTGAGGAACAATGAACTCAAGTACAAACATTAGTACCTTAGGAATTAAAATCTCATACCTGCCATCATCTAAATTATTATTTTGGGCACTTTAGGTCTTTGAGTCTCACTTTTCTTATATTTATGGAGATAATAACAGTTATGGTATCAATAGTGGTTAGGATCAAAGGAGAAGTAGGTAGAAGTTCTTTATAAAGTATAAACGTACATTATTATCACCTCATTAAGAAATGTTTAGGTTTGCATGCATTAAAATCATTTTCCCTAAGTTGTCATTAATTAAATACAATACTTGCAGGGACAACCACAAGACAGATAGCTGAATTTGTAACTCAAGAAGTTTGTCTTGGTGCATATATATGAGTTTTCTAAATAGATTGTATGTCTTAACGTTTTTGTAAAACATCAAAAAATGTAAGGGATTAAAACATAAAAGTATAATATGGCTCTAAGAGTGGTTCCAGGAAGAATAAAGATGAAATTAATTGATAATTACAAAAACAACAAAGAAATCAGAATAAGAATTTAAGTTGTTTACAGAATCAAATAATATGAATAGACAGATCTGTTACTTAGCATATGTGATATAATTAACATATAACAAGAAGATTAATGACTTAAATCCTATTTGGGAGGTTGGGACAAAGAGAAACAACGTCAATGCACTCTTACAGGCACAATTAAGTGATAAACTTTATTTGGCAATTTGGGAGAACCTATCAAAATTTAACATGTATATATCTTTGACCCAATATTTTCATTTTTATTTTTCACACAGAATGTATGTACACACTGGCAGCTTTATTTTTAATAGTGATTAGAGACAAGCTGAATATCAATCTGTGGAGAAATGTTTATAACATTCTCCATATTAAAAAAGAGAGAATGTGTCAGGTAAAGTATTAAGCCCCCCAAAAGAGAGTGATAGTAAAAGAGCAGCTACCTCACAAAAGAGTTTATCATCTCTTGGCGGAGAAACATTGCTTGTGAGAGCACTGAAAGTGTATGCAACTGGTGCATGTCTGTAAGTGACCTTTAGGAAATCATGGAAAATGGGATGTGCAACAAGAGAAAAATGAGTAAATGTTTTCATTTACATAAAAGGGGAGTTGTGGATCCTAGATTCATTAAGTCTGAGTATAAGGTCTATTCTATAAAATTATGTCATGAATGTTCTGGCATATGTTTTGTTCATGTTATGATAATACGTTACTAAGAAATATTTTTCAAACTTATGTGATTTGATTTATTTTCTTGATAGAATTGTTAGACTAGTAAACAAAAGAAATGCCATACACCCATGGATTTTCATTCAAGCAAGGTATTTGGCAAAATCTCTGAAATCCTTTGGGATGACCAGAAAAGTAGGGACTACACAATCACTTGGTAACCTTTTCTGGAATGTGAATGTGAATGTGTGTGTGTGTGTGTATGTGTGTGTGTGTGGAGAGAGGAGAGAGAGAGAGAGAGAGAGAGAGAGAGAATCACTGCTGGTAGAATGAGCAGGAGGTAAGCAACACATAGAGAGAAAGTAGGTAGTGAGTTACCACCTAAACCTAGACTTTGGAGTAAAACCTCAGTTCAGGAATGTCCTACCTAAATCCAGTTTCAGAAATATCCTATCTATTTAATCACGGGTTAATTTGGTATTATTTAATCTCTCCAAACCTCAAGTTTTCTTTCATTTTATTTGAGGATTAAAATGATGCTACCTTAAGGTTGTTGGAAGAATTCAATAGGAACTAAATAAAAGGTGTTAAGTAAGATGGCAGGCATCAAGCACTATGATATTAAAATGAATACACAAATATAATTGATCATGAGAGTTTAGACAAATAATAGAGGAGTGTCAAATTTATAGCACCAGGGGCAGTAGCAGCAGAGACAGAAGGCATTTGACTTACCATATCTTATCCTTCTTAAAGGGGAAAGGAAGCTTTTCCCTAAGAAGGATGATGAGCACAAAGCAGTCTCCTATTAGGCTAAAGAATATTGTAGTTGAAACATTACTCTATTGAATATCTGCAGAAGCATTCCGTTTTTCTAGAAGATTTGCTTGTGTAACTTCTCAGAATATTTTCCATTTAACATTTTTTTCAAGTGCACTGAAAAACAAATCTTAACTATCTAAGGTAAGTTTGAAATACGTGTTCCTTGTCTCCTAAAAGACTGTAATTATTGAATAAAAACTCAAAATGGAAAATTGTTCCAAACTAACAAAATAAATACAAAAATGTTAAATGTAATGCTACCATGTCTTTAGACAAGACACTCAATTTATTGTGCCTTTGTCTCCTTTTCTGTAAATAAAATTAGGCTACAGTGATTTTAAATAAAATGAGCAAGATAAAATGCTTAGTGTGGTTTTTGGCTGATAATGAGCAATCACAAAATTATTGTTATCGTTAGTATCAGATGGGAAAATTAGTAAACATAGTATTTGAAACAGTTAAGAATGATTTACTTTTTTTAAGTCTAAGTATTGTAGTTAATGGCAAGTTGGTTTGATCCAAGAGGGTGAAAATACCACAAAACAGATAATAGACTTTGACGTTGCATTAAATAGTTTAATAGTGTTTTCACCATTAATTAGTGAACACCATGTACAAGGTGAATAGTGAACACTATTTAAAATTAGTGTTTTCATAAAGAAAAATAATTGTTTTATCTTATACAGTTAAGATACGGTATGAAAGACTCAGTTATAGAAGTAATGTCGTAAGAAGGTTTTGAGCAAATTATAGCAATGGTGAAGAAGTTGGAGCAATTGATGAGTTTTTATTTGAAAATGAGAAATATCTAAAGAGAAGAAGAATGCTGATCTTCAAATATCTAGTTTTCATGCTTGAATGACTAATAGATTAGGATTAGGTGGAGAAAATTACAGTCATCAGATTTAGAGCAAATATGTGGACAAAGTAGATCCATCTGATAATACAATGGGATGTTTCAGAGACCGGGATCTTCTTTTTTGATCAGCTTTCAAATATCTTTAATTTACACTTGATGAAGTGTGGCAAATACACAGTATCCTTGCTAGCCGGGGCCTATCCAGAACCTATGGCATGTATCTCCAATCAGCTAAGGACCTTCTCCCTCACTGAACTGATAGGTAGCCTCAGAGTTCTTCAAATGGAGCCTCAGAGTTCTTCAAATATTACAGACAGTCACTGACAATCAATT
Organism: Nomascus leucogenys; assembly: GCF_006542625.1. Taxonomy (NCBI): domain Eukaryota; kingdom Metazoa; phylum Chordata; class Mammalia; order Primates; family Hylobatidae; genus Nomascus; species Nomascus leucogenys. The sequence continues at coordinate 6,063,064 of NC_044400.1, read as the reverse complement.
ATAATGTTGTTTCTCCCTAGATGATCTCTAAAGCCCTATAAATTATAATATCTCATAATATTAATGTTGAAACTATAATTTATCACCTCTAGATGATACATGGCATTTGTTCTCTATTTACTTATATAAAAGTAAAGGGAGTACAATTTTTAACCAACGTTGTAACATCTATCTCCAACAATAAATGATGTTGAGATATTCCTCAAGTCTCAGAAGAATCACCAGATGGTATGTTTTCTAGACAAGTCAAATTTACAACAATGCATTTTTACATTTTGCGATACAACATAAAGCCTAATAATGAGATCTGAATTCTGCAAATACTAAATAAATCTGCAAGTATAACATTCTTCTCTCCTAGTGAACATCCTGTGAATTCATAAATATTTACATATTACAAGTTATAATTATGTAGCACTGGGGAAAAGGAAAATGTAACTATATATTTATATCCTACAAGAATATAAAAGAACATCCATAAATTACAAATGTGCATTGTTCTAAGAAGGGTACCTGCTGAGCTTTTGTATCTTAAGGCCAACACATAAGACAAGTTTCTACATCCCCCCCAATCAGTGGAATAAAAATTATAAGTTTGAATGACATTATAGTTTCTATTAATAGTTATAAGTGATTATGTATGAGTACATCATTGTGGGTATTTGATAATGTAGAAGGGAAAGTTTGTATTGCCACAGGAATAATCTGCCTTAAGAATCTGACAAGCATGATTATAGAAAATACTGCAAAGTATGTATTCCCTTTAAAACAATGGCCTAAAATAGTACAGTTAAACACTATCTTGGTATTACTTTTTGTGTTAGTTAGCTTGACACAGTAAATTCTATATCATACATTAATCTGAACACTAATAAAGTTCTGCTAAATATAAGATGCGTTAAGTTTAGATATTTGTGGTGCCTATATTAGTTTTGAGTTATCTCAAAGGCTTAATAAATGAATATTGAGAAATATTTTCTATATTTTTGCACTAGGTTTTCCAAATAAATTGTCATCATTTACATTTATTTTTATTATCTATTTTTATACTCTCCTTTTTTATTATTTTCACCACAAAATATTCCAACAGGTTAATTACTCCATGACTGCATTTTTATGCATATTTCTGCAGGTACGTTTATATATTAGAGTAAATTCAGCTCTTAAATAGTCTAATCTCTGAGGTTGACAGCACTTATGTAGCAGTGACCTCCAGTCATCTGATCAAATTTGGGGTTACTTACTGGCTATAATCAAATATATTCTCATCTCTTATTTGAACAAATCATACAGAAATTGAATACAATTTTTTATGAACACTAGCAATATGTTCAGTTCTCTGATAATTTTGACATTAAAATTCCATCTTAATAATCCCATCCTTCAGGCTTTGAAGACTCTTAAGGTATTAAAGCAAAAATTATCCTAAGCAGTTAGATTATAATGTATTTAAAGATTAGACATTTCATGTTGAATATTAACTGCTCCACTTCCCAGGAAAAGAAAACTATGCTGATTTTCTTCTTCCATAATTTATACATTTCAAAGGCTGGCTATCCAAGTTTCAAACCATGGTTACAGAAAAACATACTTTAAATGGATTTAAATGCTACATAGAGTTTCAAAGATACATGCAAAGGCATATTTAAATAAATTAGAAATATTCACAGCAGTTATGTAATTTTATTTCAAAATAATATACTACAGAGTCATTAAAAATTAACTATGGCAAATATTTTACTGACAGTAAAATAGTTAACTAAAATAGTTAACTCTTCTTTTAAAAAAGTGATTTTGCACCCTATTAACACTATATAATAGGTAAGACATATGTTGAGTATACTTTATTATGTGGAATGAGAAAAATTAAAGACAAATGTGAGTTAGCAGGTGGGAAAATAACCTATTAATATTGTTTCCCAGGCTTAACGGGACAGTATGATTCCATCTATTATATTCTTCTACTTCTGGAAGGCGGATTTGTGACCTATTCAGAAAGATGACAGCCACAGTCCTATTTTAAAATTTTTTCAAAGTGCAACATTTTGAGCCTATTCACAGATTTCAAAAGCAATAACTTATGAAAAAATTATCAAAGCTTTGTTTTCTTAAACTTGTTTTGTTTTTATGGCATGTTTCTATAAGATATGATCATTCAGTGTGATAAACCTTTATTTGCATGTACTTTAAAGAAAGGAGGTTTGCAAATTAATACAAAGTATGTTTACAATAGGCTGATTCTGCCTTTATCATTCCTGACATAAAGGAGTACAGTTGACCCTTGAACAACATGGGTTTGAACAATACACAAATCATTTTTCAATAAATTTACACCAAATGTGCTTGCCTCACCTGTCTCCTCTTCCATCTTCTCCACCCCTGCCGCACCTGAGACAGCAGGACCAACTCCTCCTCATCCTCTTTCTCCTCAGGCTACTCAATGACGAGTCTCTTCCACTTAATGACTAGTAAATATATTTTCTCTTCCTTATGATTTTCTTAATAACATTTTTCTGTAACTTTATTCTAAGAATACTGTAACATGTATGACATACAAAATGTGTGTTAATCAGTTGTTATGTTATTGGTAAAGTCTTCCTGTCAACAGTAGGCTATTAGGTAAGTTTTGGGGAAGTCAAAATTTATGAGTGAATTTCAACTGTGTGTGGAGGGGAATCAGCACCCCTAACTCTGGCATTGTTCAAGAGTCAGCTTTCATAATAGTGATAAGCTAAAATGAGTAGAAGTATCTATAGTATATCCTCTTTGCATAGTATATGATGATGCCACTATCTTAATGGCCAAGTATAAGTTGTGAGCTTGAAATTGCACAATGCTATTTCTAGTACATTCTGTTGTTTAAAGCAAGTCACAGGACTGACCCAGATTCAAAGTGAGAGGAGACTACTGAACACTGGGAAGGGAGATTCACTGGGGGCTGTCTTTGAAGCCCAGTAGCCACAAAAAGAAAGTCAATTCATTGTAGATAAATAGAGGTTTAGCGGGGAAACTATCTGGATCCTGCTGGAACCCGCTGGGAAAAGCATAGAATTACCTCGGAATTACTTTGAGAGATGTGGAAGCTGAGGTGTCTATCCACCAACTCCTATTTGGCATTGTTGAAAGGATGCTTTTGTAGGAATAAACTTACAAACTTCCTGGCGCCTCAGGCCTGAGGCACATAGGTGGAGCACACAGCCTAGGCCACAGAAACCCCTCTCAAAGAAAGCTGCAGGAACTTACAAGATGACAGAAGGCAAGAGAATAGAATTCTAACAGGATATGGGATAAGTATGTAAACATATTTGTATAGCTTACAAAAATAACAAAATGAACACTTAAGGGAAAAAAGCCTTATTAGTATAAGTCCTTGTGTTTCCTTTCTCCATTCAAACTGCCCACTACCCTCACCTGCAATGGAGTAGCCACTCTGCTGAATTTTGTTTTAATTACATCTTGGATTTCAAAAAAGAGTGTTCCTCCAGTGAGGTTTTTATTTGCAAAAATTGCATCGCTTAATTTTATCTGTTTGGAAATGTATATAAATGGAAAGATAACTGTCTGCATCCTTCTGCAACTTAAACATTCAGGTTACATTGCTTTTCAAATTCATGTGTTTATGCTGGAAACTAAAGTTCATTCATTTTATCTGCTTCATACTATTTCATTATAAATCTATCACCTTTACTCCATGTCACTGCTGAAGAATGTTTTTTTTGCTGGATTCCCTAGGAAACAGAAGAGCATGAATGCTACAGCTTTATTAGAGGGTGGGAGTTGAGGATTGGGACTGCAATCTCAAGACAGAATAAGTGACGAAAAAAGGAAAGGGAAACAAGGGAGGATTGCGAGAAAATAAAGCTGGAGCAATTTTGAGCAAGCCAGAACTTCAAAAGAAAAGCCACGTCAGGCCGGGTGTGGTGGCTTATGCCTGTAATCCCAGCAATTTGGGAGGCCAAGGCGGGTGGATCACAAGGTTAGGAGTTCGAGACCAGCCTGGCCAACATGGTGAAACCTCGTCTGTACTAAAAATACAAAAACTTAGCCGGGCATGGTGGCGGGTGCCTGTAATCCCAGCTACTTGGGAGACTGAGGCAGGGAATTGCTTGAACACAGGAGTCGGAGGTTGCAGTGAGCCAAAGTGGTGCCACTGCACTCCAGCCTGGGCGACAGAGCAAATCACCATCAAAAAAAAAAAGAAAAAAAGAAGAAGGAAAGAAAGAGAAAGAAAGAAAGAAAGAGAAAGGAAAGAAAGAAAAGAAAGAAAGAGAAAGAAAGAAAGAAAGAAAGAGAAAGGAAAGAAAGAAAAGAAAGAAAGAGAAAGAAAGAAAGAAAGAAAGAAAGAAGAAAAAAGAAAGAAGAAAAAAGAAAAAAGAAGAAAGAAAAAAGAAGAAAGAAGAAAGAGAAAGAAAGGGAGGCCACATCGATATCTCTAGGCAAAAGTCATGATCTGTCAGGGAATGTGATCGAAAAAGCAAATAATTTTCCTCCCAGCTCCTTCCTTCCTATTGGAATTATCCTTGTTCAAAATTTATCTTGCAAATCACCAACTCCCTAGCACTTCCTAGTTGGGTCCCTGTTCCCTACAGAGAAATGTTGAGAAAGCCAGATTGTAAACTCTGCAATGCCAGTATCCATAAATGTCCAGAAGTAGCAATAGGGCCCAAATGCTCCAGTGGTTCTCTCAAGTGGAGCATTCATACTGGGGATTTTAAATTAATTACTAAATTATTAAATAAATGCTTGCAGCAGGCTGTTAATAGATAACGTCTATAAAGGTAGGGAATTTTCCATGTATTTGCAGTTTGCTAAAATTTCATCATGAATATATATTTAATATTATTGAAAAATTTTAACCTTCTATTGGGATATCATGTGGTTTTTATTATTTAATTTGTTAACATGAGGAATTACATTACTCTACTTTTAGCTATTGAACCAACCCTGCCTTTTTGAGGTGAAACAAATTCAGATATGATAGGTCATTACTTTTATGAATAATTGGATTTGTATTGCTAATATTTTGAGATTATTGTTTCTATGATCATGAGTGAGATTAGTTTCTTATACTAACCTTATTTGGCATCAAATTATGTTAGCCTCATAAAAACATTTTGATTTTTTTTTCTATTGCTAAAAAATGTTGTAGAAATTTAGCTAAGCTTCAGTGTTTTCTTATGGTAAAATTATCTACCTACTAATTTAATTGATTTATTAGATTTGTGACTACTCAGGTTTGTACTTAACACAATTTTGGCAAATTGTATTCTTGTAGATTATCAAATTTGCTGTTTCAACTTTATTGTGTAAAATGGATTTACACATAAAGAGATTTATTAGGATTTATCTCTGCATCTTCTAAAGTTATAAAACCTCCTTATTGTTAACATTGCTTTGTTTTCCTTTCTATTTTTTAAATTAATATTGCAAAGTTTGGATTTACCTAATTCCTTTGGAGGAATCACTTTTTACCATTTGATAAACTTTTTACTTTTGCTTTCCATTTCAATAACTTCTGATTTTATTTTAATTACTTTCTTTTTTCTACTTTTGTGGCTTTATTCTAGTGTTCATTTTAAAATTTCTAAAGAAGTACATTTTGTTCAGTGTCTTTCTATTTTATCTCTCCTAATCTAGGCTTTTAAGACAATAAATTTTGTTGTAGCATCTGTGTTAGCTATATCCCACAAATTTTAATAATATTATTATAATTGTTAGTTCAAATTAATTTCTAGTGTACATGATTGTTCTTATCAGAATTATGATTTCTAGGACTGGTTTAACTTTTCCTAACATACGTATTTTCTTATGCTACTATTTATAAAATTTGTATTTTAGTGTCATTGTGGTTAACTAATGTCAATCATTTTAAATTTGGAGGGGGAACATGTCTACCTTTTGTAAATTTTCTATGTATAAAAATAATATGTATTATTCAATGGTTGAGTGTTCTGTTTCATAAATGTCCATTTTCTGAAGTTTATTGTATTATACAATTCTTCCATATTCTTACTCATTTTTAATCAGTATGCTCAATCAATTAGTGAGGGACTATGCTAATATCTATTATGATAGCAGAGCATTCAATTGCATCTTATAATTATAGTAATTTTGCTTTATATATTTAAAAGTTATAGTATTATGTGCATACAATATCAAATTACTATATCTACTACGGTGAATAATTTATTATTATGTAATGTCCTTAATATCTAATAATAATTTTTACAATAAGTAAATTTTGTCTAATGTTAATAGAGCTTCCCCATTTTTTTTAGTAAGTGCTTTATTTATTTTCATCGATCCTTTGACTCTCAATTATTCCACATCCTTAGAGTTTTAGTTGTGTCAAGCCTTCCTTTTTTAGCTGAAATGTTTATTTCATTTACATTACTTTTCATTACTGATATACTTGGATTAGATTGCATCAAATTACTATGTATTTCTTATTTGCCTTGTTTTTGTGCTTCTTTTTGCCCTACCCTACCTTTTTTGGTCTCTTTCAGACTGATTCACATTTTTTTTTTTTTCTTAGTCTAGTTTTCCTTTACTTTTTAGAAATCGCAAAGTCTATCTTTTAGTCCTTAATTACTTGAAAGGCTTATTTATCTATACAATAGTCCCCTCTTATTTACAGGGGATACATTCCAAGACAGCAGTGAATGCCTAAAACTGCAGATAATACCAAACTCTATATACACTGTTTTTTCCTATAAATATGTATCTATGATAAAGTTTAATTTTTAAATTAGGCACAGTAAGAGGTTAATAAAATTAACTGATAATAAAATAAAATAGTTACAATAATATACTTTTTAGAATTTCACAGATACAAACGTTCTTACTGTAGATCCTAGCACCTTAGCATAGGACTTCTTTTCTCTCCTTAAGTTGATAACTTTTACTTTTCATTTAAAGAAAGCACTTTGTGGCTTCTCTTTGGCATACCCAAATTTCCAGCATCGCTATTCTTGCATTTTGGGACCACTATGAAGTAAAACAAGGATTCCTTGAACACAGGTACTGTGATGCTAGAACAGTCAATCTGATAACCAAGACTGCTACTAAGTGGCTGACAGGCGGGTGGCATAGACAGCATGGGTATGCTGGAAAAAGGAATGATTCACATCCTGAGCTGAATGGAGCAAAACAGTGCAAAATTTCATCATGCTATTCACAGTGGTGTGCAACTTAACACTGAAGAATTGTTTATTTCTGGGATTTTTCCCTTTAATATTTTAGGACAATGGTTAACAGTGGATAACTGAAACCATGGAAAGTGAAATCGTAGAAAAGGGAGACTAGTGGACCTGTATTAGGGTTCTCCAAAGAAACGATAATATATATAGCTATATGTAAATACATATCTATATATATATATATATATTTATTTATATATCTGTATCTTTTATATGTATGTATGTATATATAGATAGGTAGATAGTTATATAGATATAGTAAGGAATTAAGTCACATGGTTATGGAGGCCAAGTCCCCAAATCTGCAGCAGGCAAGCTGGAGACCCGAGAGGTCAATAGTACAGTTCTGAGTTCAAAGGCTTGAGAACCAGAACTGTTTTTTTGTTTTGTTTTTTTGAGACGGAGTCTCGCTCTGTCACCCAGGCTGGAGTGCAGTGGCGCAGTCTCGGCTCACTGCAGGCTCTGCCTCCAGGCTTCAGACCATTCTCCTGCCTCAGCCTCCCGAGTAGCTGGGACTACAGGCACCCGCCACCATGCCCGGCTAATTTTTTGTATTTTTAGTAGAGACGGGGTTTCACCGTGTTAGCCAGGATGGTCTCAGTCTCCTGACCTCGTGATCCACCCCCTCGGCCTCCCAAAGTTCTGGGATTACAGGCGTGAGCCACCGCGCCCGGCAGAGAACCAGAACTGTTGGTGTAACTTCCAGTCCAAATCCATGTCTAAAGGCAGAAGACCAATGTCCTACCTTAAAGACAATCAGGCAGAGAGAGACAATTTTTCCTTACTCAGCCTTCAGTTCTATTCAGCATTTTAACAAATTGTATGAGGCCAACCCACATTGGGGAGGACAATCTACTTTACTCTGGCTTTACCTAATTCAGATATTAGTATCTTCTGAAATCACCCTTACAGACACACCCAGAAAACGTTTAAACAAATTTCTGGGAACCCAGTGGCTTAATCAAGTTGACACAAAATTAATTTACCACTACCCAAATGATATAAAGATCTTAGAATATTTTAACTAGGGTTATACAACTCTAAAAATCTGTGTAATACCTGTTCTAAATTTATCTTTATCTTTTACCCTAAAACAGATACTTTATTATTGTTGTAAGTAGCTAAAGTTTAAGTTTACTCACACATTTACTAATAATAGTATTCATTCCTTCTTAATTCTTCTGGGATCATTTTTCTTTTGCCTGTGGCCCCCTTTTTGAATTTCTGTTGTGAATTCTCTTGTTGGTCAACTCTTTTATGTTTTGTACTTTTATTACACAGTTACTTGTAAAAGCCATTTTTTCTGGGTGTGTAGTTGGAGCTGGCCAGTTTTATTTTTACTTTATGTAGTTTTGTTTCTTCTCCCAGCACAATTAAGATAATTCAGCCATCAATCTAATTGCAATTTTGTTGTAAGTAATCTCTAACTTATCTTTGGCTTTCTTTAAAGTCTTATTATTATTAGGAGTAGTATTTTAAGATCTCCTCAGTTTGCTTGATGATTACTACCTATGTGTGTATTTGTTTCATGTATCTTCCTTGGGTTTTATTTGAATTTCTGAATATATGGGTTTGTGTATTTCCTAATTTCTAAGCAATTACAAACATAACTTCTTTAGATGTTGCCTCTTCCCTTCTTATAGCTTCTTTTTGAAATTCTGGTTATATTAATGTTAGATCAATCTCATTCTATCCTCCATAGCTCTTAAACCCTTTCAATTCATCATTCTCCTTCTATTACTCTCTCTCCCTCTCTCTCTGCTACATTTCAGATAATTTTTACACTGTTTCTTTATTGGATCTAATCTGTCCCTTGGGTTATTTACATAATTGTATACTTTTTATAAAGAACTACTTTTTGCTTTTTCATGTTTATACCCTGTTTCTGTTTACAGATGATAAATTCTGAGGGCATAGTGTTTCCTGCACAACCCAGTGTCAAGTTTTAGATGGGAAACTTTTCTTGCTGACTTTTTTCTTCAAGGTTCAATTTTTTTTCTCATTCACCTTTCTCACAGTGAAACACTTTGGGTCACAGGTTTATGTTTACACCCTGTATATAAACACCAAAAAGCCAAAAAAAAAAGGTTATTTATAAAAGAAAAAATGCAAAATTTTAAACTCTGTTATTTTTTAAAACATACATAATTATTTTATATTTTATATCTGATAATTATAGTTTTTACAGGTAACTTTCTATTGTCTGTTTTTGTTGCTGGTTCTCATTCATAGTACTCTGTTCATGTGTGTGCATTATTTTATAATGGACTATTGACTTATATTTTTCTTGGAATATAATTTTTTGAAATATCTGTCACCTGGATTGAAATTGAGCTCACCAATATCGTTTTCAAAATACTATTTCCTTGGGGATACCACTGTTAAAGTGCATTTTAAAATGAATTATTTGCAGAAGAATTTTCAGACTGAAAATCATAAATTCAGAAAACAAACCTGCATAAGTGCCAGTTTAAGATTATGAATTCCAGCTGGGTGCAATGGCTCAGGCCTGTAATCCTAGCATTTTGGGAGGCTGAGGCATTAAGATTGCTTGAAGCCGGGAGTTGAGACCAACCTGGGCAACATAGAGAAACTCTGTCTCTCCAAAAAAAAACAATTTTAAAGATTATGAATTCTGAGGGCACAGCGTTTCCCCCACAACCTAGTGTCATCAAGCTTTAGACAGGCCACTTTTCTTGCTGACTTTTTCTTTAGGGTTTATTGTTTTCTCATTCACCCTTCTCACAGTGAAACACTTTGGGTCACAGGTTTATTTTATAGTCATTCTATTAGACTCTTTGTCTCAGGTGGTCCCTAGGCTCTATATCTCATTCTCTATTCCCTGAGCAACCACCAAAGTGAAAGCACAAGTTCTCCAGGGTTTCACACAAGCCTTCAAGACAAAATCTTCACTTTGGTACTTATTTATCATTCAGGATTCCTACATTCACTTTCAATTTTTGCTTCGTAGATTCTTTTCCTTTGTGTCAGTTCACAGTTGTATTAAAAGTCAATTTTATATTCATTATGCAAAAGTTTAGCTGTTTAAATGTCGGTGTGAGCATTACTCAACAAAATCCGGTAAGAAGAACTGAAACTGCATCAGTTATTTTAATAGAAAGAATTTAATATAAGAATTGGTTACATAGACTGGAGTACAGAGAAGGAAAATAGAAACACTGAGGTAACCTGGAGATGATAACTGCCTAAAAGAGAGTCCATGTCTGTGACTGGGGAACAGAGAAGATGGTGGCATTGTTAGACTTAGAAATTTAAAGGAGTGTCCCTTCCGACGTGAGACTCATGTCTCCGAGGAAGAAAGGGTATTCCGCTAAATCTGTATCCTAAGAAGCTCTAAAGATGGACCCTACGGTTTCAGAATCCCTAAAATGACCGCTAAGGAGAAGGTGCTGTGAAGAGAGGGAACTGTATAGCTGGTTCTGGTTCATTAAATGCCCACAGGAAGCTCTTTGCAGAGCTGGAAACCAGATTTTTGAGAAGAGACTGTCAGCCAGCTAGTGCTATTATAGTATTTTCAAAGATGGATAATAAGCTGGGTCTGGAAATGTGGGGGAAAAATTGCTGGAATCCAGAACAAACTCATTGCCAGTATAAAGAACACTAGCTGCGTCAGGATAACAGGAATAGGAAGCAAAATAGAACAACCAAAAAAAGCATCCCTTCTTCCGTGTCCATGTTTCCAACCACTGCTTAGCACCCGCTATTGAAAACACCTAACAAGAGCCATTTAGGTCTGCAAAGTATGTTTGTAGCATACTAGTCCTAACACTACTATCGATTGGAAGCTGGAAAATAATAACCTAATAACCAGCACAAAAACCTTTTATATTACTACAAATGACATTTGTTGATTGAATTTCCATGGTCATTATTCTCAAAGGATGTGGTCAAATAGACTGATTAAATGAATTTAATAGGAAAACAACAAAGTTAAAAATAATTCTACATCAGTAAAATAACTTGGCTAAATAAACTTATAATTTATGTAATTCCTAAAAATTGTACCTTGTAGTTCTTTAGGCCACTGTTCTTCACTAATACAATATGCTTCGCTATCATCATCAGCCAGCAGAGAAATATAGCCAGAAACGGAGAGTCCCGTTTTGAGCTGCTGAGAGTAAGAAGCAAACAAGTGTACTTGGCTCCCCCAGGGCTGTGGACAATGGGAAGTAACCTGCCTTCACAGATAAAAGATTGTAGGATGCCACTCAATGAAGTCTCGGTGGCATCATCAGCTGCTATTAGCTTGGCTAATGTGTCTCGTTTATTATTCAGAAACACACTTTCCTAGAGAATTTGAACAATGTCTAATACATTTACCTTTCTTCTAGTCTTGGCAAATATGTGTACTCTTCCACAAAAGAAATTCATTTTTTATCACATCAAATATTCCTTTGTTGAAGAATGAGCCCTCATTAACTATATAGAAAAACAAAGTAATATTTTTGTATGGTTTGGAACTACATTTTTAACTGTGATCAAAGTTGATGTATTAGTACTTCTCCAAGATGGTATATTGACAACACCATTTCTTCTGGTTTTCAGTAACCTCAAAGTCAAATATTTTCTGTAGTAAACAAATGTTCATATTTATAAGAATGCATTTCCTTCAGGATAGAAACTGTGTTCTGTGTCATTCGGTGTGTTGCTTAGCACTTGGGCACTCTGAGTCCAGGTGTAGTTTTATGTATACACCAGGAATAGTCAGAAAGATTTATGAACAAATTGAAATTTATGGAAACCAATACATGCCATAAATGCTTAGCAATTAAAAGATATTTGTGGAATTGTAGATAGATAGATAGATAGATAGATAGATAGATAGATATAGATACACAGTACCAATGACTTCAAATGTGTATGTATTTGAAACAAAAGATTATTTTATGTTGTAAATGATTAGTACCAGTATGAAATTTTGTAATTTTCTTTATTTTAAGCTTAATGCAATATATAAACTGTTATTATAAATGTAAAATCAGTTGGCACATATATACTCACAATGGAATCTATTTTAAACAGCTTTTACCAACCAGCATATGACATTAGATATACATTTATTTAGAGCAAAACCAATTTAGCTTTATACATAATTAGACCTTCAGAAATTATGTTTTACTACTGTATAACCCTTTTCTGTATCAAGCAATGTATTAAGAAATAAGTAGTTACCCTTAAAATGTTAGGGTGAGTTTTTAAAACTCTCAGGATGTCTATACACCAAGCCTCACAAAGGAAGAATTATTGAAACCATGGTGTTGCACATACACTATCACTACATAAAAGGATGATCACATTCGACTGTAAGATGATTATTTAAGACTACCTTAATAAATGTCAATATTTTTGGAAATATATTTCATTTTGAACATATTGAAATTAAAGATAAAAAATGCACTTTTCTATGTTTACTTGCTTTTAAAGATATTATTTTAGGCAATTCTACAGTTCTTGTTATGATTTTAACCAATAAGTTTTCAAGATGATTTTAGGCTAATATTTAATACAATGAAAGCATTGTGTTTTATATCATTTATATTCTATTCCTTTGGGCTATGAGTTGATCTAGACCACATCAAATAATAACTGCAGAATCACTTTTAAATGTTTTAACTTAGATCTTATTATTTAGTGGTTAGCCTGCAACAAATAGCTTTGCAACCAATTTTATCCCTCCTTTTGCCAATCTTCACAAGTTCGAATCCATTTTTAAGGCAAGAATAAGAATTTATTGTTAGTATCAATTTTTCTTTCAACTGCTAGAAACACCAAATATAATAAGACAATGCAATTTTTTATAATATTACTTCATTTGCCTGAAAACATTTCTTCATGGAGCTTACTCTAAGAATAGTTTCTACGTAAGTGGCTTTAAATCCCTGGGAACAAGGTATCATCTGTGATTTATTTTTTTTCCCCCTTTTTTTGTCTTTTCTTCTCTTCGTGTTTTTTCTTTCCTTCTTTCTTTTTTTCTGAGTTTTATTTTTCTACCTTGATGGACTTTCCATTTTATTTCTTTAAATAATTGTTTAGAAACAGGTAGATTAGTTCAAAATAGAGAGTATGATACTGATCATTCATCGCTTGGTACCACTGACATCATTTTTGTCTTCGTTAAAAAAAAAAAAAGAAGTCTTCTTCATTCTAGACTATGAGAGACGTGGAATGTGACTCCCTATCCAAAAATGCTAAATGCTTTTTTATACTTCATGGTGGTGGGGTGTAATGATCTGGTATGCGATGTTTGGTTAGCTTCATCAAGGGTTCATAACAAAAGTAGACTATAGCTCTCCTCCTGGGGCAGTAGGAAACATTTTTTCACTTGCTGTCTCCACTCCCCTATTGTTCAGCTAATACAGGGGCTATGCTTGTAAGTGGGTGTAACTAAAAGCTGAAGTGATTTTCTCTAGATTTCCTGGGCCACTTTCCTAGGTCAGAAGTCAGTAACCCCTGTAGGTTTGTGCTCAGGCACGCAAACTTTCCAAGAGAATGTCAATGCTGTCTAATACACTCACCTCCCCTCTATTTCTGGCAAATTTGTGCACCCTAACACAAAAGAACTTTACTTGTTCTTTGTATCAAATATTGTATTTGTTAAATAACAATTCTCTGTTTATTATATAGATAAGGAAGAAAAAAGATGACAATCTTCTCAAGAATTCTGGTTCATGCACTCATGTGTTATTGCACTTAAACTTTCCAGCCATCTTGAATAAAATCATTTCCAAATCTATGGCCATAATTAAAATTTGACATGTGTGCATCATTTTTACATTTTAAAATTTGCATGGTTCTGATGGCAGCCAATATTTTTTAGGGTTATTTGCTTTTCTAGTGGAAGAAACCATTTTGACTGTGTGACCATATAATGCATTCTTTCTATTATAACTTACAATTCTCCATTTTTACATTGTTCATGTAAAATTGATTTGAAACACACACACATATACACAGAGATGCACACACACGTTTATGTGTGTTGCAGTGTTCTTCTTCACTATTTGCCCATATAGTGACACTTTATAGAGATAAGAATAACTGCACATTTCAGTGTCAAGACATATGCCTTTTTAAGATGCTGAATAGATTCTAACTGCCCAATAACACTGAAATAACTGTGTTCATAACATATTTTTCCTCTTGGATTGCCAGCACAAAGGAACACCCCTCATAAACTAGTATAGAAGTTATTGCTATTCTGTGTTCGAATGTACTGTATATGGGCATACCACCTTTTGTGAATATATTCTGAATGCTTAGTTAAAAAATAATTATGAGCCTGTTCACAAAAGGAAGGAGGTTTATATACATATATAGCCAGAAATTATACTTTTGAGAGCATGTTGTAAGGTATATCCAGACATAAGTTGGTCTAGGAGCTTGTCTAACACATGAAAAAGAGGAATTCTCGTTCAGAACTCTTTTTAGAGCATTCATAGGGCACTCTTCCTTAAAACCCCACACCCCCATAATTGTAGACTCAAAAAGGTAACAATCCTGGAAGGGCTCTGTGTATGAACATTGTCAGAGATTTTTAAAAACTTTTATCTTTTATCTAGGGAAATCAGAAAACAAAATGTACAGTCTATTGCCAGTCAATATGTGTTTATATAGTTACATATTTTATACTTTATGTTCCCTGAAGTATGTACAGGACTTTTCCATCTTTTCTTTTCTAGCTTGGCCTTGGCATATTCAAGTACCATTTGCTGAATACATGACTAAATGTATGTCTTATAATCAGAGTTTGTTTAATCCCCAGAGAATTAAAATAGGTAAGTACTATAAACATGTTTATCTACACACATACTACATTAAGCCATAATTCTTTTTAGAAGCAAATGTTTCTGTATCAAAAATAATCTTATTCCTTCCTGTTTTCACATCAGAAAGCAAAGAGCTTCCATCGGTCTAAGGTGGAGGAATGGTTCTCTGCAGGCTGTGAGCCAATGGATAAAGGCAGGTCTGTTTTGAAGCCTCCCTGAGTCCTGACTTCCCTCTTCTCCAGAGGCTCTCAGCTCTGACAAGTGACCTCTTTACCTTGTATTGGACATATTGATCCAGAAACTACTCACAAAACTTGCCCCGATTTTCTGCTTTCCAAACCACACAGAGCCCCGGAGTTGACCTCCAGTCTTTCCAGTGTGGTAGAGTGCTACCCTCCCCTCTGGCGTGTGATGGATAGGCTCTGACCCCATGATATTTGATGTTTAGAATCAAATTTTCTCACTATGCACAACATTGAACTAACAATAGTTTTCTGTCTTAAAGAGCCAAATCCCTGTTATAGAAATAAATAAAGTTCCTAATAATTGTGAATTGTTAAAGAACAAAACAACAGGGAAAACTTCAGTAAATGCAAAAGGGAAGTAATTCTGTAGCAGCAAAACAATAATAGAGTTTACAATGGGGAAAGAGAGAGTGTCTTATTCAGAAGGAATGTTGTGGAGCTGGAGTATTAAATTAAGCATCTGAAGTTTTATTTGCAAACTTTTATATAACAAGCATAGGTTTTTGAATAAACATTGAATATTCCTCATTAAACTAACAGAATCAGAATTTGACATTTGATACATGTGAAAGTTATATAGATACAAAGCA